>NC_050189.1:14879839-15188589 GCF_008315115.2 Sander lucioperca
GTCTGACAATCCCCGGGAGAACAAAGGATCCGGTCGAAGGATAGCCGTCTAAGCATAAGAAGAGAGCTGTTGAGGTGAGTTGAAAAGAAAAACAGTAAATAGTGTGTTGTATTTTTAAAAAGGCTTTTCTGATAATGTAATGTAATGTTTAGGTTGAAAAGACAACCCAAGAAGGCTTCCCGCCAAAAGGCCCCGCCATACCTCTGTTCAACCCTCGCCTTCCCCTGAACGCGGTATCTAATGGTTCTGCGCTGACGCCGAGGTAAGAAAAACCCTTGTATCCAACCGACTATATTTACTATTTTAAAATATTTTGATATAATGTATACATTGTTAAAACGGATTGTCCTTTGTTTCAGCAACTAAAGGCGGTCTCAGACCTAGTGACTTTGCATTTGGCATCTGAGGAGGGGGATTTCACGCAGTTTCCACCGTGGATCCTCAACATCACTTATTTATCCTCCGTTTTTAGCTAGTCTGCTAGCTAGCTTGTTACCACGTTTTTTCCCTACAAAGTCAGCCTGTGTTGTTTTTTTTTAATTCTTTTTTTGTGAAAGCAAAGAGGATTCTTTTCCAGCAACATCTACAAGGGGTAAGTAAATTTTAAAAGCATATCTTCTGTTAAGCTATTGTAAGATATTAATGCATTGTAAGATATTAATGCATTCAGTCATTTATGATTAAAAAGGCTGTTGGAGCATTTTAGCTAGTCTGCTAGCTAACTTTTTACCTCGTTTTTCACAGCCTTCCTCAACAAAGACCTCTGGAGTTTTTTGCTTTTTAATTATTTTTGTTTGAAGAAAGAAAGAGACTGCGTTTTTGCAACTATGCATACATGTGGTAAGTAAATTTAAAAAAGCTATCTTCTGTTTAAGCATATTGTAAGATATTTAATGCATTCAGTCATTCATGAATTAAATCGATTTTGGGACATATATTTTATCTAGTTTGCATCATTAGGTCCTTATCCATGTGTTTTTAGCTACTTAATATATAGACTGATGTGTGTGTGTGTGTGTGTGTGTGTGTGTGTAACAATAAGTTACGGGAGTGAGAGATGCAAGGCATTGTGGCTGTTTAACTAATTTATATCAGTTTAAAGACTAAAAGATCATGTTGTAGGGGCATTTATTGGTTTCAATAGGTAATGTCCAGTAGATTTAAGACGAAGCTACAGCTATAACATTATCTAAATGGTTGGTTTGTGACTAAACCTTTATCACAAGCTGCTTTAACACATAAGCTCTCGCCATATGACCCATTTCTATCATGATCAGGTTTAACAAAATCTTAATGTAAAATGTTCACTTTCTTTAGTGTTAACCTTATAAACTATATAGGAGATAGTTTACTGTTAGCTGACATAGTCTGTCCATGTTATGCATCGGACTGCCTATATTACCTTTCAACAGATGTATTCTCAGTAATCTGGCAATCACTAGAAAACAGGGTGCTTTTAAATCACCAAAATACTGGGGACAACCCCGTTTGGTGTGTCCTCAATGCTTTTAGCATTGGGGGGCTAACACTAATGTTACTTTTACTTTATGACAAGTGTGTTCTGATGACCTGTCACCTAACGTTTCTCTGTCAGTCATTTTTAACTAGCATGTTAGAGCGCTAACTAACTAGCTGTTAGCTGTCCATTGTCCTTCTATTTACTTCACTAAAACAATAAGATGACATCCACTGAACCAGAGTGCTATGTTATCAGTAGTTAGCTTGTACTGGTTTCCTATCTGCGTCGCAAGTTATAGCAGCATAGCTGGGAGCTTCACCCACCTACATGTTAGTGCCCATAAGGTGGTCCTTTTTATAGTGTCAACTTCCTATATTACCATCTAACAGAGGTATTCACAGTAACGGGCCAATATGCTAGAAACAGTGTGCTTTTAAATCACTAAATAGTCGTGACAGCCCCGTTTGGCCTACTTCTCAATCTGTTAGCATCATTGCCGTTAACTGTAACATCTTAGGTAGCTAATGTTGTATTTTAGGTCTTTCTCCCTTGTACTAGGGCTGAACGATTTTGACAAATAATCTATTGCGAATTTTTTCAAAAATATTGCGATTCAATATGCGATTATTTTTTAGCTCTTTGTCTTCTGTCTTATTCAACAAAGACGAGCAATAAATCATTGTATAGTATGAACATACCATATTCTTGTTCTTCCTGGAGGCGAGTAGTATATAGTACACAGGTATGCGCGTGCACGTGAAAACCCGGCAGGTATGCGCGTGCACGTGTGTTTCTAGCGTTTTGATTGGTCGAACCTCCGTGCACGTCTCGCGTGCGCGTTGACGTAATGACGTCATCGCATCATTACGTTCGCGGAGCGTGTGTGCCTCTAGTGGCCGATTCTGGGTATTGCATCTCGCGGACGTAATAACGTCATCGCATCATTACGTTCGCGGAGCGTGTGTCTCTACCGGTCGATTCTGGGTATTGCATCTTGTGGGCGTAATAACGTCATCGCCCCCTTACGTTCGCGGAGCGTGTGTGTCTCTAGCGTCCGATTCTGGGTATTGCATATCATCATTTACATACAAAAACATCTGATAGACCAATGGATAGCTGTTACGATGGGGCTTGCTATTGGTGATTTGTAAATACGCCCTACAGGGTGTGGTTTGTGGTGTTTAAAAACCCTTGTTTCAAGGCGGTCTGATCACTTTTTTATCCTCCGTTTTTAGCTAGTCTGCTAGCTAGCTTTGCTACCACGTTTTTTCCCCTCAACAAAGCCCCTTTGGAGATTTTGCTTTTTCTTACCGTCTGAAAGAAAAAGAGACGGCATTTTTCCAGCAATGTCTTTCTACGCATTTGGACAACAATCCGGATCATCTGGTGTTGAAGAAGGTGAGACAGCTAGAACAGATCCCACTGCATTTGGTTTGAGCCATGTCCATCGAAAAGAGTCATTGCGTTGCGGTGAGACTAATACTGGAGCAACATTCGGTTTGAGCAAGGCCCCCAGAAAAAAGAGATTTCGACCCGACATCTTTTCTACAAGCATGACTGACACGTGTACAGCTGATCTAGAATATTCTGGTGTCAATGGTTACTGTTATTCAATTAGCTACAGTTCCGGATATGTGACATTAGCCATCTATACTAGTGTTGTCGTCGATTTATCTAGCAAAGCTAAAACAGCCTGTACAATGTCTGTAAAAGACTGGAGTCTTTTTCGTGAGGTTGTCTGTCCTGATCTTGACAATCCTGGCTTTCCGGAGCTAGTGTATGTGTCTCAATGGGACAACAGCAATGGGAACGGTATCTATCGTGTGGAAGCAGACCGTTTCACCAGACCAGCAGAGGATTTTATTTTCCTTAGCGTATGCACCGAAAGGGCAAAGTTAGTTGCAGACAGAGGTCGTGAAGATTGGAAGTTAAAGCCGTATCCAGTGTCTAACGAGGAATACGAGAAATGGTTTAAAAATGGCTTCTACATACAATGGTGTGACTGGGAGATAATGAAGACACAGTTTGATACCATTGACTATGTCATCAGAAGAGACAAAATAAGGAATTCTTATGAGAACATAAGAAAAAGATTGATATTTGAGGACGATGCCCAACAGTCTCTGACCCTCCCCAGGACCCTCTATAGACCTAAAATCGTCACACACAAAGACTAACAAAACGGTGGGTCTAATTTGTATGTGCTATTTATTTGCCAAAATAGTTAAAATGCTTTTTTTATTTTTTTGATACTGTGGTTGTAATGTGTGATTTTTTTCTTCCAGAGCCAATGGATTGGTGTGATATGTCCCCTGGAACGCCATCTGGCAGTCCCGGGTTATTTGCACCTCTGACGATAACAGGCTCACCCCATTCCCTTTCATCATCATCATCATCATCATCATCCCCCACTCTAAATCCGGAACACTTCCTATCAGCACCCCCTATGACACCTCCTCTGCCACCGTCTCTATTGATCTGCACCCCGCCCCCTCAAACATATGCTGTATTACAACAGGATGCTGTTGATTGTTCGGACACAGTGGCGCCTGACCAGACGGATGGGGCGGTGTCGTCTTTGTTTATAGACAGTGTTAAAACAGCGTCGCTACATCTTCTTCACATTGTTCTTTACAAGTATTTGGAGGAGCTGTGTTATGGCTGTCAAATAAATCATCCAAGCCAGATACAGCATGATTGTTTAGAGGGACTACCAGAGCACTTCTATGTGGTCCACTTTGATCAGCTCATGAAAAGACTGTTGACTGATAAATTCATTGGTGTTGTACAGCGTTTTCTGTCCTTTAAACATCTCAAGGCTGACGAGGGACGAATCCTTGGAGTAACAGAAACCGTTTTGTACGAGTTGAAATCGGCTGAAGATGTCACGACTAAAATCAAGGCTATGTATGACGCTTTTGTAGGTGACGATGCAGTTAAAATAGCCGAAATTAGAGAGATTGGGGACTATTGGAGTAATTTATATGCTAGAAAAAACTAACAGGGTGAAAATATGGGGAATTGTTTATGCCTGTTGTATAACCATATCAGCGTGCGATATCACATATCGCATGTATCTGGTATACTAGATCAGGCTGTTGCTAATAATGTGAATGATGTTACAAAATACCAATGTAAGAGTGTTAATGTAGATCATACGGCTGTTTGTAGGTTAGAAAAATTGATGGTGATTGTAAGAAACCAACATAGCACCCCTCCTTGGGAGGATCTGTTGCAGATGTTATTATCCATGTTAATGACACGAGAGAGTGTAGTGGAAACTTTTTGTGATGTCATAGCTAACATCACACACAATTTTAAGATGTTGAAAGTTTATCACCTAATGGCTATGTATACAATGCTTGTAGATACAGTGAGTTTGTATGTGAAAGAAAAACCCTATAACGACGTCTTACAGGATTTGCAAAAACTACATATATTCATAATCAGTAAAAGCAATGTATCCGAATTAGTAAAGATGCTATCTGTGCTAGAAGGTGTTTCACTGTCTTCATGACTGCTGTGTGTGTGTTTTTGTAAAAATAAAAAGGAAGACATAACGCTGTTGTGGTCACATGTTTTTAAATGAATCATGGAGAAGGTTATGCAAAAAATATACTACGACCCATCCCACCCAGGGGGGTTAGGAGGTATACACAAGCTTCGTGATTCCGTCAAAGCATGTACGGGCTTGTCCCCATCGATCCCCGCGGTTAAAAAGTTTCTGTTGAGGCAAGATCCCTACACTCTACACGCCCCTGTCTTGAAACATTTCCCCAGAAATAGAGTGATTGTTAATGGTATCGACAAACAATTTCAGGCTGATTTGGTCGATATGACGGAATATTCTATGGAAAACGATAACGTGCAATATTTATTGACATGCATTGATGTGTTTTCTAAATATGCCTGGGTAATAGGTCTTAAAAACAAAACGGGTCCCGTTGTCACAAGTGCCTTTAAAGAAATACTGGAACAAGGACGCACACCTCTGAAACTTCAAACAGACGCCGGAAAAGAATTTTATAATAAGGTTTTTCAAAAATTGATGACTCTACATAAAATTCACCATTTTTCCACATCGAACGAAACAAAAGCAAGTGTTGTTGAGCGTTTCAATAGGACTTTCAAAACCAGGATGTGGAGATATTTAACGGCTGTTAATTCGCGTCGATATATTGATGTGCTACAAGATATGGTTACCGCTTACAACTCTGCATACCATAGTTCAATAAAAATGGCACCGTCCTCTGTGTGTAAAGACAATGAGAAAACAGTCTTTAACACTCTGTACAAACTGAAACCCCAAGGAATGGTGATGTTTAAATTTCAGACGGGGGACACCGTTAGGATATCAAAGCACAGAGGATTGTTTCGTAAAGGTTACGAACAAACTTTTACAGACGAGTTTTTTACAATATCAAAACGTATAGGCAGGACTCCTCCTGTTTATATACTAAAAGACAATAGTGGGGAGACATTGACAGGGACCTTTTACGAAGCAGAGTTACAGGCTGTGATTGTAGACAAAAACAAAGTGTTCAAAATTGAGAAAGTACTGGCTAGAAAGAAAACAGGTCGTAAAAATCTAGTGTTTGTGAAATGGCTAGGATGGCCAGAGAAATTCAATTCATGGATTTCTGAAAAAGACATAGTTGATGTGCGATAAAAGAGAGGGGCAGACTCTTAAACTAGTCATTGTGACTTGTTAGTGAAAGGGGATCGGAGCTATGAATAAGAACGGATTTTTTGTTACGCTGCCTAGTAATGCCTCGCCAATAGTTTATCCTAATAATAAGATTTGGCAGTACAGAACAAAATTGGCAAAACCGCTCATATTACAGCAGCCCTATGAGGTAGGTCTCATAGAGATTCAATACCCTAGGATATGGAATAGTTTTAGCACAGATGATGCTGAGGTTGAATTCTTTGACACGAAAACAAAACAGACATGCCGAATAGAACTAGCGGTCGGTTGTTATAATACGATCGACAGAATTGTTAAAGAATATAATATGAAATGTGCGTCTAACCCAATCCTAGTACCCATAACTATGAGTCACAACAATATCACTAATAAGATATTTTTCACGGGAGGTGATGGGTGGCATATTGTATTTAAAGGACGTTTGGCCGAAATTCTAGGGTTCATTCCAGACACGGTGTTTGAAATACACATAGGGCCCCGTTTAAAATGTATAGCCCCACACCCTGCGGAAATTCATGGGGGGCGTTATAATATATTTATTTATAGTGACATTGTGGACTACCAGCTAGTCGGCGATAGTCATGTACCTCTACTACGCTGTATAAATATCTCTGATGAGAACAAACGTATGCCCACTCTGAGTTACGACAGTCCTCACTACACATCGCTGTCACGCTCCACTATTACTGACATTCAAATAGATCTGCGAGACGACCAAAATAAGCATATCCCTTTCTCGTACGGAAAAGTAATTGTCAAACTACATTTTAGACCTGTGAAACAGCATTAAAATGATGCGGAAAGCGTACACGGCGGATGACGGAAGGTATATGGCTTATTATATGAATCAAGCCGGTGGAGAGTTACAGGGCTTTATAGGCTCCAGTACGCAGTATGGTCAGGGTCTAGGAGGTATATTCCGAAATCTTTTTCGAATGGCTGTCCCTCTTTTAAAAAAGGGTTTTAATATCGCCAAACCTCATCTGAAAACAGCTGCCAGTGGTATTATAGGAGATGTGGTGACTAATGTCAGGAACGCAGTTGCATCCAGACAGCAGGGAAAAGGTCTCGTGGTGTACAGACGCCGAGCATTAAAAAGAACCCCCTCAGGATGTGGGCGTAACCAAACTGTGAACAAAAAGAATAAAAACACAAGCAAAAAACGAAGGGTCGTCAAAAAGAAGACAGCTGTCCAAAGACGCAGAGTCCCGAATCGTCGCTCTTTGTTCCTGACAAAAGACATATTTTAGATTAATTTTAAGGAATTAATCATGGCATACATTCATAATCAGTCCGAAGAGTGTGTGAAAACAGAATCACCCATTACTACAACTCGTTGGGCTAGTTTTTAATCTATTTTTCTATTTTTTCTATTTTCTATTATTATTACACTCATTTTATATTTTCCTTTTTTAACATATTCTTTATTATTTTTTTCTATTGAGGGTATTTTCTTTATTCAAGGATGTGAAAAGACAGTGCTGAATGTAACCTGTAGCATTAAATGAAAGTGTTTACATTTTTTAACATATTTTGTTATTATTTTTTCTATTGTGGGGTATTTTCTTTATTCAAGGATGTGAAAAGATGGTGCCGAATGTAACCTGTAGCATTAAATGAAAGTGTTTACATTTCTTAACATATTTTGTTATTATTTTTTCTATTGTGGGGTATTTTCTTTATTCAAGGATGTGAAAAGATGGTGCTGAATGTAACCTGTAGCATTAAATGAATGTGTTTACATTTTTTAACATATTTTTTTTATTATTATTTTTCTATTGAGGGGTATTTTCTTTATTCAAGTATGTGTATGTAACCTGTAGCATTAAATGAATGTGTTTACATTTAACATATTTTTTTATTATTTTTTCTATTGAGGGTATTTTCTTTATTCAAGGATGTGTATGTAACCTGTAGCATTAAATGTATGTTTTAATTTTATGTGAATGCATTTTTTCTGTATTCTCTAAAAAATAAAAACAAATAAGACATTGTAAGATTAATATATTCCGCATTCTTTATTGAAAAAAAAACATCATTACACAATACTTTTTTACCTATAGGTAGCGCATGAACATTGTACACATTTAAATTTCTGATCGTGACACACATTAGGATGTATTCTGCTAACAAAATGACTAACCATAGTGTCGTTGCATACAAGATTAGGACCATACATGCTCAATACTTTTGTATAAGGAATTTCTTTCTGAATATGACATAAAAAGAAAATGCAGTGTTGACCACAGGTTGTAGAATAATTATTTTGCACTTGGATTGCTGAATGGTACATCTTCACACAGTTTTTTAAGAGGAAATGGGTGATTTCTTGAGGAAAAAAGCTAGGAGGATGGCCAAAGCTATCAAAGAACAAACCATGCTTGTTCTTGGTAATGTAAATACCCAGCCAGTGTTCACCAGGCATGTTACTGGGTTGTGTGTTTACAACTAACATGGCAGGTAATTTACAAACAACATTTTTTGGGAGGTGATCACAAGGCAATACTCCTAAGAAATTTGTGTCTCTAGTCGTTCTTTTTCTAAGCACACTAGTGAGTTCTATTGTATTCATCTTTAGTAGTGGTCCAATAGAACTTGCCTTCGGTTAGATATTTCGATTACAGAATCAAAAACAGAATAGCAGATAAGGGTCACCGTCCGTGGAAGTGGGTTTCTGAAGCGTACTTCCAACCGAACGTTACCGTTCTTAATCAGTGAAACATTTCCTGACCCACCGCCATCAGGTTCCAAATTGAAACAAAAGAGTGTATATCCAGCTCCGAAATCGGATCGTGTTATGGCCAACGAGCGGTCTTTTAAATGGCGCCCTGTTGATTCCACCATCTGATAATATTCACGCACATACTGGCCTCTTTGGAAAAGAGGCTGAAAAGGGCGGGATGGGTGAGGCTGTCCATCTGCATAAAGACTGATGAACTCTGTATTATAGTTTCCAAAATTAAAAGGATTATGGGCATATGATCCTGTATATGCTTCATTATCTACAAAAGCTATGACTACGAATTTAGGTATCTGTCCTATGAATAGGTTTTCTTGGTTGCAAACACGTGTGCCTGTAGGTATGGAGAATGTTTTTATGGCTACACGGTCAATAGCATACTTTGCATTAGCATGCTGCAGGGCTCGACTATGAGCTAGTCTAACAGTCGGAGCCACTGATATTTTCTTGACAAATAGACTAGCAGACATTATTTTCACTTTGAATTGAACATTTCCAGGGGTCATTAATACAAAGTCGTCTTTTGAACGGATAAATTTCAGAGACATGTCTACGCCATTTAGC
Organism: Sander lucioperca; assembly: GCF_008315115.2. Taxonomy (NCBI): domain Eukaryota; kingdom Metazoa; phylum Chordata; class Actinopteri; order Perciformes; family Percidae; genus Sander; species Sander lucioperca. Next base: position 14,889,311 of record NC_050189.1, read on the forward strand.
AAAAGTTTTTCCTGAAAAAACAAATCAGCATGTACGGGCGATATTAATTCCACAATACGGCTTTCAGATGTGTAGGCGCCCCTTTGCTCTAACCCCAAATTATCGCCGTTGATAGAAGTCTCATCCATTTTACCAGCTGTGTCCTTACAAAATAGCCCTGTGCTAAATTGTGTGTCCAATGTGTCCTTTCCATAGTTAAGCAAGCATTCTATAATTCCCCGATAGGGGTACGTATTTGAAGACTGAGTGATCAGTCTATCACCCAACATTATATCTACTTGCGAAAAAAGACTGCATCCAGGATAGTTTATAAAACCTACATCATCTGCATTAGCCAACAATGTGCCATCAGGGTTTGTAATCCTTACACGTGTGTACAAGTACGAATCGTTAAGGTCTAGATAATCCTCTCCACTAGCCGAAATAAAAAATTCAATAGGCCCTTGGTCTGTTAGAGCTGACATCGGAGGTATTTCTACAAATGTTGATTTTTCGATAGATGTTTGCGTGAAAGGTACCGTGAACAAGTCGAGTTCTGTTTTCACACACTCTTCGGACTGATTATGAATGTATGCCATGATTAATTCCTTAAAATTAATCTAAAATATGTCTTTTGTCAGGAACAAAGAGCGACGATTCGGGACTCTGCGTCTTTGGACAGCTGTCTTCTTTTTGACGACCCTTCGTTTTTTGCTTGTGTTTTTATTCTTTTTGTTCACAGTTTGGTTACGCCCACATCCTGAGGGGGTTCTTTTTAATGCTCGGCGTCTGTACACCACGAGACCTTTTCCCTGCTGTCTGGATGCAACTGCGTTCCTGACATTAGTCACCACATCTCCTATAATACCACTGGCAGCTGTTTTCAGATGAGGTTTGGCGATATTAAAACCCTTTTTTAAAAGAGGGACAGCCATTCGAAAAAGATTTCGGAATATACCTCCTAGACCCTGACCATACTGCGTACTGGAGCCTATAAAGCCCTGTAACTCTCCACCGGCTTGATTCATATAATAAGCCATATACCTTCCGTCATCCGCCGTGTACGCTTTCCGCATCATTTTAATGCTGTTTCACAGGTCTAAAATGTAGTTTGACAATTACTTTTCCGTACGAGAAAGGGATATGCTTATTTTGGTCGTCTCGCAGATCTATTTGAATGTCAGTAATAGTGGAGCGTGACAGCGATGTGTAGTGAGGACTGTCGTAACTCAGAGTGGGCATACGTTTGTTCTCATCAGAGATATTTATACAGCGTAGTAGAGGTACATGACTATCGCCGACTAGCTGGTAGTCCACAATGTCACTATAAATAAATATATTATAACGCCCCCCATGAATTTCCGCAGGGTGTGGGGCTATACATTTTAAACGGGGCCCTATGTGTATTTCAAACACCGTGTCTGGAATGAACCCTAGAATTTCGGCCAAACGTCCTTTAAATACAATATGCCACCCATCACCTCCCGTGAAAAATATCTTATTAGTGATATTGTTGTGACTCATAGTTATGGGTACTAGGATTGGGTTAGACGCACATTTCATATTATATTCTTTAACAATTCTGTCGATCGTATTATAACAACCGACCGCTAGTTCTATTCGGCATGTCTGTTTTGTTTTCGTGTCAAAGAATTCAACCTCAGCATCATCTGTGCTAAAACTATTCCATATCCTAGGGTATTGAATCTCTATGAGACCTACCTCATAGGGCTGCTGTAATATGAGCGGTTTTGCCAATTTTGTTCTGTACTGCCAAATCTTATTATTAGGATAAACTATTGGCGAGGCATTACTAGGCAGCGTAACAAAAAATCCGTTCTTATTCATAGCTCCGATCCCCTTTCACTAACAAGTCACAATGACTAGTTTAAGAGTCTGCCCCTCTCTTTTATCGCACATCAACTATGTCTTTTTCAGAAATCCATGAATTGAATTTCTCTGGCCATCCTAGCCATTTCACAAACACTAGATTTTTACGACCTGTTTTCTTTCTAGCCAGTACTTTCTCAATTTTGAACACTTTGTTTTTGTCTACAATCACAGCCTGTAACTCTGCTTCGTAAAAGGTCCCTGTCAATGTCTCCCCACTATTGTCTTTTAGTATATAAACAGGAGGAGTCCTGCCTATACGTTTTGATATTGTAAAAAACTCGTCTGTAAAAGTTTGTTCGTAACCTTTACGAAACAATCCTCTGTGCTTTGATATCCTAACGGTGTCCCCCGTCTGAAATTTAAACATCACCATTCCTTGGGGTTTCAGTTTGTACAGAGTGTTAAAGACTGTTTTCTCATTGTCTTTACACACAGAGGACGGTGCCATTTTTATTGAACTATGGTATGCAGAGTTGTAAGCGGTAACCATATCTTGTAGCACATCAATATATCGACGCGAATTAACAGCCGTTAAATATCTCCACATCCTGGTTTTGAAAGTCCTATTGAAACGCTCAACAACACTTGCTTTTGTTTCGTTCGATGTGGAAAAATGGTGAATTTTATGTAGAGTCATCAATTTTTGAAAAACCTTATTATAAAATTCTTTTCCGGCGTCTGTTTGAAGTTTCAGAGGTGTGCGTCCTTGTTCCAGTATTTCTTTAAAGGCACTTGTGACAACGGGACCCGTTTTGTTTTTAAGACCTATTACCCAGGCATATTTAGAAAACACATCAATGCATGTCAATAAATATTGCACGTTATCGTTTTCCATAGAATATTCCGTCATATCGACCAAATCAGCCTGAAATTGTTTGTCGATACCATTAACAATCACTCTATTTCTGGGGAAATGTTTCAAGACAGGGGCGTGTAGAGTGTAGGGATCTTGCCTCAACAGAAACTTTTTAACCGCGGGGATCGATGGGGACAAGCCCGTACATGCTTTGACGGAATCACGAAGCTTGTGTATACCTCCTAACCCCCCTGGGTGGGATGGGTCGTAGTATATTTTTTGCATAACCTTCTCCATGATTCATTTAAAAACATGTGACCACAACAGCGTTATGTCTTCCTTTTTATTTTTACAAAAACACACACACAGCAGTCATGAAGACAGTGAAACACCTTCTAGCACAGATAGCATCTTTACTAATTCGGATACATTGCTTTTACTGATTATGAATATATGTAGTTTTTGCAAATCCTGTAAGACGTCGTTATAGGGTTTTTCTTTCACATACAAACTCACTGTATCTACAAGCATTGTATACATAGCCATTAGGTGATAAACTTTCAACATCTTAAAATTGTGTGTGATGTTAGCTATGACATCACAAAAAGTTTCCACTACACTCTCTCGTGTCATTAACATGGATAATAACATCTGCAACAGATCCTCCCAAGGAGGGGTGCTATGTTGGTTTCTTACAATCACCATCAATTTTTCTAACCTACAAACAGCCGTATGATCTACATTAACACTCTTACATTGGTATTTTGTAACATCATTCACATTATTAGCAACAGCCTGATCTAGTATACCAGATACATGCGATATGTGATATCGCACGCTGATATGGTTATACAACAGGCATAAACAATTCCCCATATTTTCACCCTGTTAGTTTTTTCTAGCATATAAATTACTCCAATAGTCCCCAATCTCTCTAATTTCGGCTATTTTAACTGCATCGTCACCTACAAAAGCGTCATACATAGCCTTGATTTTAGTCGTGACATCTTCAGCCGATTTCAACTCGTACAAAACGGTTTCTGTTACTCCAAGGATTCGTCCCTCGTCAGCCTTGAGATGTTTAAAGGACAGAAAACGCTGTACAACACCAATGAATTTATCAGTCAACAGTCTTTTCATGAGCTGATCAAAGTGGACCACATAGAAGTGCTCTGGTAGTCCCTCTAAACAATCATGCTGTTTCTGGCTTGGATGATTTATTTGACAGCCATAACACCGCTCCTCCAAATACTTGTAAAGAACAATGTGAAGAAGATGTAGCGACGCTGTTTTAACACTGTCTATAAACAAAGACGACACCGCCCCATCCGTCTGGTCAGGCGCCACTGTGTCCGAACAATCAACAGCATCCTGTTGTAATACAGCATATGTTTGAGGGGGCGGGGTGCAGATCAATAGAGACGGTGGCAGAGGAGGTGTCATAGGGGGTGCTGATAGGAAGTGTTCCGGATTTAGAGTGGGGGATGATGATGATGATGATGATGATGAAAGGGAATGGGGTGAGCCTGTTATCGTCAGAGGTGCAAATAACCCGGGACTGCCAGATGGCGTTCCAGGGGACATATCACACCAATCCATTGGCTCTGGAAGAAAAAAATCACACATTACAACCACAGTATCAAAAAAATAAAAAAAGCATTTTAACTATTTTGGCAAATAAATAGCACATACAAATTAGACCCACCGTTTTGTTAGTCTTTGTGTGTGACGAATTTAGGTCTATAGAGGGTCCTGGGGAGGGTCAGAGACTGTTGGGCATCGTCCTCAAATATCAATCTTTTTCTTATGTTCTCATAAGAATTCCTTATTTTGTCTCTTCTGATAACATAGTCGATGGTATCAAACTGTGTCTTCATTATCTCCCAGTCACACCATTGTATGTAGAAGCCGTTTTTAAACCATTTCTCGTATTCCTCGTTAGACACTGGATACGGCTTTAACTTCCAATCTTCACGACCTCTGTCTGCAACTAACTTTGCCCTTTCGGTGCATACGCTAAGGAAAATAAAATCCTCTGCTGGTCTGGTGAAACGGTCTGCTTCCACACGATAGATACCGTTCCCATTGCTGTTGTCCCATTGAGACACATACACTAGCTCCGGAAAGCCAGGATTGTCAAGATCAGGACAGACAACCTCACGAAAAAGACTCCAGTCTTTTACAGACATTGTACAGGCTGTTTTAGCTTTGCTAGATAAATCGACGACAACACTAGTATAGATGGCTAATGTCACATATCCGGAACTGTAGCTAATTGAATAACAGTAACCATTGACACCAGAATATTCTAGATCAGCTGTACACGTGTCAGTCATGCTTGTAGAAAAGATGTCGGGTCGAAATCTCTTTTTTCTGGGGGCCTTGCTCAAACCGAATGTTGCTCCAGTATTAGTCTCACCGCAACGCAATGACTCTTTTCGATGGACATGGCTCAAACCAAATGCAGTGGGATCTGTTCTAGCTGTCTCACCTTCTTCAACACCAGATGATCCGGATTGTTGTCCAAATGCGTAGAAAGACATTGCTGGAAAAATGCCGTCTCTTTTTCTTTCAGACGGTAAGAAAAAGCAAAATCTCCAAAGGGGCTTTGTTGAGGGGAAAAAACGTGGTAGCAAAGCTAGCTAGCAGACTAGCTAAAAACGGAGGATAAAAAAGTGATCAGACCGCCTTGAAACAAGGGTTTTTAAACACCACAAACCACACCCTGTAGGGCGTATTTACAAATCACCAATAGCAAGCCCCATCGTAACAGCTATCCATTGGTCTATCAGATGTTTTTGTATGTAAATGATGATATGCAATACCCAGAATCGGACGCTAGAGACACACACGCTCCGCGAACGTAAGGGCGCGATGACGTTATTACGCCCACAAGATGCAATACCCAGAATCGACCGCTAGAGACACACGCTCCGCGAACGTAATGATGCGATGACGTTATTACGTCCGCGAGATGCAATACCCAGAATCGGCCGCTAGAGGCACACACGCTCCGCGAACGTAAGGAAGCGATGACGTCATTACGTCAACGCGCACGCGAGACGTGCACGGAGGTTCGACCAATCAAAACGCTAGAAACACACGTGCACGCGCATACCTGCCGGGTTTTCACGTGCACGCGCATACCTGTGTACTATATACTACTGATGTGGGGAGGGGCCCATAGAAAATGCCTTTCTACAGGGCCCAGAATTTTGTGCTATGCCCCGGAACACATCTATTAAAAGCTTGTCAAACTGTTGGTCCTTTCAAGAAGGTAAAAAATGTTTCTAAAATGTTTAACAGTAAATACTGTTTGAGAACATTTGTATATGTAGGCTATACCTGTTAAAGATTTCAGATCTGGGTTCTGTTAGTTTAACCTTTTTGAAAAAACTGATCCGTGATTGATTAGTTATATCTGCAAGGTCGGAAGCGGGAGCTCTCAGCGCAATGCCTCATTCTCGGTGGAGCTACCGAAGAGTAGCCACTCCCTCCTCCTCATCCCGTCCCCTCCCCCTACCTTCCGCGCACTAACCCCCCAACCCCAAATCCTTCTTGTCAGTTATTGGCTGGAACACTATTTGTAATGTTTCATGATGCAGGTTGACACGGTTTGTTTTTGTTGCCATTTGTGGAGCCTGGGCTGTCTACAGAGACTGCGTTTTTTTACAGTGTGTTCAGGGGACAGGCAGCTAGCAATAGTGAGGAGATGTTTGCTGTATGTGACAAAACATGTTGTAGCCTAAAAAACGCGTGACATCGCTTTAAACTGTAGTAATTTGTTAGCAAAATTCTTTGTGCATTTTTGTTTTGTTTTAAATGTGTTGGAAGCTGTATATTCATGTTACGTGCTTAGTTAAATATTAGCAGTCTAAAGTGACTCCTAGTAGCCATTACAGATTGGCACGGGTGGGACATGAAAGGTACACGTGGTGTATGCATGCACAGACTCTAAACTACTGGTGCACACAGACTTTACAGCATACAGTTTATATAAAGCATATTTAAGAGTGTATATGTAAGCTTTTGTTTATACTATTTTTGTTAATGTTTACCTGAAAGCGAGTAATTGTTGTAATTGTGCATTCAAATATCTTTTTGCATTTATTTTAAATACAACAATTCTCGGTGGAGCTACCGGAGAGAAAACATCTTTGTCTGAGTGATCATTTCTATCTCGCATTTCCAGGCTGTTACAATTACATATGATAATATAAATAAATATAAAAGAGTGGATTTCCAGTTTACTAAAAATGTGAACCTATTCTCGGGAACCAAACTTGACACCATAGGTGGCTGTGAGCATGTGACCATGTTTCCTATACAGTGTCACATCAGGTTTAACCAATCAAACACATTCTTCTCTCTAAAGAGTGGAGAAACCAACGCTATTCTGTCATTCAACACAGCAACTTCAACACAATGACATCTCCAGTGTTTGCTCTCTTTCTTACATGTTTGTTCTTGAGGATAATGGGTAAGTTGCATTTTTGAAACTCCAACTTTTATCTGTTATACTGTGGGATGTTTAGTAATTACACTGATGTATTTCACATTACATTAACTCAACATTTGCTTTTTCCCTCATTTCACTTTAGCTCAGACGACAGATCTAAAATCCTCAACTGTTCGTCAAGAGACAAGATTTCTATCAGTTAAAACTGGGGAGGAGTTGACTTTACAATGTTTCTATGAAGGTGATGTTGCTGTAATGCTTTACTGGTATAAACAAACTCTGGGACAGAAACCAAAGCTCATCTCTACATATCATGAATATAATATAAATGGTATTTTTCATGATGAATTCAAGAACAATTCACGCTTCACACTGGATATGGAAAATGGTAAAAATCACCTAAAGATCACAGATGTGCGTGTTTCAGACTCGGCTACTTACTACTGCGCAAGTAGTGATACGTATACATATATTTTTGAATTTGCGGAGGGAACCGTAGTCGATGTAAAGGGTTCAGGTTTGAACGTCCGAGCTACGGTCCATCAGTCAGCATCTGAGAGCATCCAGCCAGGAGGCTCTGTGACTCTCAACTGTACAGTACACACTGGGACCTGTGATGGAGAACACAGTGTTTACTGGTTCAAGAACTCGGAGGAATCTCAGCCAGGACTCATTTACACCCATGGAGACAGGAATGATCAGTGTGAGAGGAAACCCAACACACAAACACACTCCTGTGTCTACAACCTGCCGATGAAGAGTCTGAATCTTTCTCATGCTGGGACCTACTACTGTGCTGTTGCCTCATGTGGACACGTTCTGTTTGGAGACCGGACCAAGCTGGAGTTAGAGGGTAAGGAACATTCTAGCATATGCTGTCTAATCTGATGGGTAGTAACATATAGAAAGTAATTTCCCCATTATAGGATTTGTCTTTGGGGAGGTTTTTGTCTATCTGAATCGAGGCTGTGAGGAGGGTGTCGTATGTTGTAGAGATTGTAAAACCCTTTAAGGCAAATTTCTGATTTTGGCTATATGCATAAAATTGACTTAACTAGACATTGTAACTTACTAACCGAACGTGGAATAAAACAACACATTCTCACACTCATCTCGTAAAATATGGACGCTTGGTCAGGTGCCTTTGTCGTTCTTATTAACGCTAAAAGTCTCCTTTAGCGCTTTAAGTAAATGCGCTTGGTCGGGACTATTGCCGTCCCTTTAGCGCTATAAGTAAACGCGCTTGGTCGGGACTATTGCCGTCCCTTTCAGAGTTTAGATTCTCTGCCCGAGCCCGAGCCCGGGCTGATATTTTCTGCCGCTATCCTCGGGCCGGGCCGGGCCCTTGACCAAGCATTTGCGTTTTTTTAATTATTACTTTATTAGCCTTATTCGGTGGGGAGAACGCTATGCCTCTCCAGCTTCTCCCGTAGCTCTGGGTGTCCTGCACTGACTTGAGTGTGAGGTAAACTGTGCTACGTCGTGTCTCCCCCATCTGCAGCATTTTTGTCGGCCAGTGCGTCAGCATGCAGACCGTGGTGAAGGACAGTATTAATTAGGTGATCGAGACAAGAAAATCTCCTATATGGTTCCAGGGCTTTGATTACGTTGCTGCCTGTTACCCACACTATTCGGCTGAGGGAGCAGCTATAGGGTCGAATTTAGGTTAGAGTTTTTTTTTTACGTTTCTTCATTCGGATCCATTTGCGATCCATTCCAGTCTGAATAAACAAACAGCGCAGTTTCCATGCTTCGTCCTTGTTGCATTATTCATTAAGATAATTCTAAACAGATTTCTATTCGTATTAAAAAATGTCGGGTTTAAATCGGGCTCGGGCTCACAATTACAGTTAATGTGTCGGGCCGGGCCGGTTTCGGACGCAACGTGCACGGGCTCGGGTAGAGTCGGGCTTGATTTTTTGGGCCCGATCTAAGCTCTAGTCCCTTTAGCACTATAAGTAAACACGCTTGGTCAGGACTGTTGCCGTCCCTTTTGACGCAGTTATGTTAAGGAAAAGGTCGTGGGTGGGCGTACGGTTCTGTGACACGCGGGAGGAAAGAAAAAAGCGACTATAGCAAGCATGACAAATTCACCCTTATATTCTACTCGCTAAATCCTATCTAACTGCTGCTCTCCCCGGTGCGTTACACAAACACGCTGAAAGACGCCTTTTTCGTTGCATCAGACGCTGACAGCCACTGTCCAAACGTCCTTATTTTACGAGTTCGGAATGAGAACGGGTTGGATAAAAACAGGAAATATACTTAAAGTCTGTCTCTCTACAGATGAGGTGGACTCTCCTTTTTTGGTGTATTTCTTGAGTGCAGCTTTGGCTTTCACCACCATCCTGAGTGTTTTACTGGCTTTCTTAATGTACAAGGTGAACAAAAGAAACAGCTGCCAAACTGCAGGTAATTGGTACTTTTTCTATCTGGCAGATTGTGTTCACTGAATTTTGCTTGTAAATAAAATGTTTTCTGTGTTCTACAACCAGTGAACCACGCAACATTTCCATCTCCTTCCACAGCGAGTGCAGAGGTGTGTACAGTTTTTATATTTTCAATAACCGTAAAAAAAAAAAAAATAAATAGCATCACAATTAACTGTGTTGTCGACATAATTTCTGAGGAACCATAATTTGTGATCTTTTTAAAAAATATATATTTTGTTACCAGGGTTACCAAGATGCAGACAACCTCCATTATGCTGCTTTAAGTGTCAACCTGCCCAACAGATCAAGAAGACAGAGGAACAACACCAACAATGAATGTGTGTACTCCAGTGTCAAGCAGTAGAACTGGACATTATTTCTACGTTCTGAGTAAGATGGCAGATTCTTCTTATAATCTCTTTGATTATGTACATACATAGATGTAGATTTTTAGATAAATATCTGTATCTTTCATTGGTCCAGGATGTAAAGAGTGAGGAGAAAAATGATAAGAACGGACAGAGTCAGTGGAAAGAGAAGTTTAAATGATCTATGTTGCTCTATGAGACTGTATGAACTGTTGTTAGTTGGCCCTTCTCCAATGAATCCCGTTGATTTGCAGTGGACATTTTAGAGAATAATTCATCAAACAAAGAAATTTGATGTAAATTTATTAAGAAAGCTGGATTGATTGATGCTGTACAACAACCTGGTCTTTGGCTATAAGAGCTTGGATTAATTTACCAATACGTGGCATTATTTGTGTTTTATCCTCAATTTTTTTGACCTAATTACGTGTATTGTGCATTTCCATGAACATCTTGTGTTAAATTGGAATAAATCAATCAAATATATTAAAAGAAAACTAACAACATTTGTGTGTTTCTGTTCAGTCCCTAATACTGTAAGGTAACTTTGGCTTTGTCATGCATTAATGAATGTTTTGAATTGGTGATGGTGCTAGATTAAAAGACAGGATAAAGCTTTTCACAGTTAATCCTTTGGGGACCGTGACTGTACCAATTTTCAATCGCTCAAATAGGTGTGGAGATATTTAAATAGTTTAAAAGCAAAAATATCGAACTAATGGTGGCACTAGAGGAAAAGTCAGGGGACTACCAAAGTCGGTAGTAACCATCCAGAGGGAGACATTAATGTCTGTACCATATTTCATGGCAATCCATCCCATTGTTTTCCAAGTATTTCACTCTGAAGGAGAAATTGCAACCTGATCGTGGCATTTGAGGTTATCACCAAAGTCCTACATAATTTGGAAACCATGAAGATCTGTACACAATTATGTGCTAATCCATTATGTAAATGTTGAAGTGCTAAAGGAAAAGTCACGGGATCACCAAAGACTTCAGAATGTATCCTCTAGTAAACTGTTATATCTGTAGCTAAATGTAGGGCAATCCATGCAATATTTCCCTCTGACCCACAAATGTCAATCCCATAGTGACAACACAGGAACATGTAGCAAAGAAGTAGGATTTATCCTCTAGGGACCATGAATATCTGTTAAAAATTGAAATTCAATCCATCCAATAGTTAGTCTGAATCAAAGTGGTGGATCGCCCAATGAAAGACAAACTGACTGCCATCTTTACAGCCATACTGCTAGCATGGCTAAAATCAATTTCTCCCTTTTCACTGCTGCATTATCACTGAGACCTTGGCCAATAGCAATAGGGCCTGTGGGCACAACAGTGTTTCTTCATGATAACTTTAAGAATCCATTAATGCTATATTATATTCAGACTCTTTTGCTGTCAAAACCCATCAAGGATTCATTAGATTATCACGCCATTGTTTTATTGACTAGCCAATGCATAACCTCTTAACCTTCCACATACCTCTGCCCCATGTATACTAGAGTCATTTTTCAGACGTTTTTGTTCAACATGCCTTAGATTTTCTCATTGGGAGCAATATGGATTTCAGTGTCTAAAGCATTGTGTGCCACAAATTGCCATCAGTTTTGCAATAAATGGCAAAACCCCTGTGGTTAACTGAGCTACAGCCAAAGTCTAAACAACATTTATGTCGTCTAATAGTGTAGTTGGTCAGATTCTTTCCCATTTTCGATAATATTTCTGCCAGCTATGCGTGTCATTTGTTAAACATGGCACAGGAAGGTTTTCAATTGACTTTCAGCATTTGTATTCAATGTCCAAGTTTGCTTCATTATGCCTTGTACAGTATATATTGCTGTATTTGTTACAGTTTGGCCTTTCTACATCCCAGTCACTCTGAAACCTGTTGGCCCTTACCCCTATGTTCTTGTTTTTTTAATCTTTTTTAGTGCAATTGGCTTTGTGGTTTTCTACAGGATGTAACAGTGTTTGCACTCCTACATACTATAGATGCTCTTAAAGACAAAGACCCCTCAAACATCCCTCCACTTCAAATACGACAGGAAAAGAAAAGTATTTAAGCATGTATGTATGTGGGGGGGGGGATCTAAATTATTTTTATTTGACGCGGTTATTTGAAACACGATGACATTCCCAAACTTTATGTATCTGACATGTCTGTTTTGGGGGGAAACGGATGAGTTGTTTTTGTAATTCCAACTTTTATGGAGTATGTTCACTCCTCATACAAATGGTTCAAATATTTTTTCAATTACTGATGGATATGTCACATAAAAGTAATTGTGCATTTGCTTTGTCTCTCAATTCACACCAGCTCAGTCAAATAATCTGAAATCCTCATTTCATCATCAAGAGAGTGGGTTTGTATCAGCTAATGTGAGTGAAAGCTTGCTGTGTTGATATTGACATGTTTATATATGTGCACATCTTTTAATGTGCATATGCACTATATTTGTTCAATTTGCACTTGTACTTTTTTAAAGTGTTAAAGTTATTCATTAAAATCTGGCAATTAATAATAACCTGTTGTAATATATGATTATTAAATGTTAAGGACGACTAAGCCCTACTGTATGTTATTAGTGTTAACATTATCATAAAACCACACTGATTTATGAATCAATATCTTTAGGACTGTAACCAAAGACACCATGAATGGTAAACCTGTATCTCTACAGTGGCAGTGAGCATGTGATCAAGTTTCCTAAATAGGACGTACAGAGTCACTTCTGGTTGGCCAATCAAATGCATCCTTGTCTCTGAAGAGTGGAGACAAAATGCAGATTCTTTTCATTCAGCACGACAATTTGAACACGATGACATCTCCAAAGTTTCTCTTCTATCTGATGTGTTTGTTCTTCAGAAAAGTTGGTGAGTTGTCTTTTTTGTGACTGCAAGTTTGAATTTGTTAAGCCACTACTCATGACATTAGTTCTGATATTCCGTTATGTTTTTCACATGTTAATAAGGTGCATTTGCTTTGTCTCTCCTATCACTACAGCTCAGACGACTGATCCAAAATTCTCCTCATCTCTTCATCAACCGAGTAGTTTTGTATCAGCTAAAACTGGGGATGACTTCACTTTGAGATGTTTCTATGAAGGTGATGTTGCTTCAAGGTTTTACTGGTATAAGCAAACTCTGGGACAGAAACCACGGCTCATCTCTACTTACTACAAGTATGAAAGAAATGGAATATTTCATGATGAATACAAAAACAATCCACGCTTCACATTGGATACTGAAACAGGTAAATATCACTTGAAGATCACAGATTTGCGCGTTTCAGACTCAGCTACCTACTACTGTGCAAGTTATTCATTATCTATTGAATTTGCGGAGGGAACCTTAGTCAATGTAGAAGGTTCAGGTTTGAAGGTCTCAGCTACGGTCCATCAGTCAGCATCTGAGAGCATCCAGCCAGGAGGCTCTGTGACTCTGAACTGTACAGTACACACTGGGACCTGTGATGGAGAACACAGTGTTTACTGGTTCACGAACTCGGAAGAATCTCAGCCAGGACTCATTTACACCCATGGAGACAGGAATGATCAGTGTGAGAGGAAACCGAACACACAAACACACACCTGTGTCTACAACCTGCCGATGAAGAGTCTGAATCTTTCTCATGCTGGGACTTACTACTGTGCTGTTGCCTCATGTGGACACATTCTGTTTGGAAACGGGACCAAGCTGGAGTTTGAAGGTAAGGAACTTTCTAGCAGAACTTGTCTCAGCTAATGAATTGTTATTGTGTTAAGCATTGTCTTAGATAAAAAGAGAATAACATTTGAAAGCTCTGTGCTTTGTCCTAATGTCTCACAGCAGATGAGGTGAACTCTCTTGTCTTGGTGTATTTCTTGAGTGGTGCTTTGGCATTCACCACCATCCTGAGTGTTTTACTGGCTTTTTTTCTGTACATTATGAACAAGAGAAACAGCTGCCAATGTACAGGTAAATGCTGCCGTTTGTACAGTATCTACAGAGTGTCATTTTTGAACATGGCAGTACAGAAACACAGCTTTCCATTATATTTCAGGGTCCCACGCAAGAGTTTCCGCATCCTCAACAATGAATGCAGAGGTATTTTTGGCTGATTAACGTAACATATTTTTATAACTTAACAATGGCTGTGTACAAATTCTGATTTACAGTTTTACGTTTCATTGCTAGGGTTACAAAAATGAGGAAAATCTCCATTACGCCGCTTTGAGGGTAAACAAGGAAAGCAGATCGAGAAGACAGAGGGACGACACAGAGGATGAATGTGTGTACTCTGGTACAAAACAATAAAAATGGACATGTCTTCATCTTTTAAAAAAAAGTGTTTTGTAATTTGGCTTTTCTTGAAACAGGAAAACAAAATGTTTACATTATTTTACCTATACATGTATGATGTAAGGGTTTTACCTTGTAATAAACCAACAGAAGCCAAAATAAGGTTTTTGTAATGACAATGTATCAAGTACAATGATTTCCACTGTGTCTGTCCCAGTGGTTTGTAATAACCTTACATATTAGGTTCTGGTGCTGTTCTTAGCATAGGGAACAACCCAAACTATCTGAGAGGTAAATCATGATGGCATTTTGTTGTCTTACGTTTATTCATATAGCACCTAATACATGCAGTTACAAAGTACTTCACAGGCCTAATAAATTAATAGGTTAAAACCCAATGATCCTCAATAAAAATCTCAATAAATCACAAAGGCAAGGAATATCAAAATACAGAGTAATACAGTCAACAATGTGGCTAATTGAAAGCTTGACTAAAAAGATGTGTCTTTTGGTAAGCTCTGATACCTTTAGCTTTCAGCTTTGTACGGTGAACAGCCAGTAAGCCCTGATCTGAGGACCTCAAAGACCTGAACACTTAAGGGTACAGCAGGTCTCCAAAGCAGGCAGGTGCCGGATCACGGAGGGCTCTGTATGTGATGACAAGAACTAGTTGATTGAGTGATTGTGTTGATTGCGTGCCACAAACCCAAACTCTTTTTGTTTCCATGTGGTCGGCCGTGTCATGGAAAAATCTCTCTATGGTTTTGTAAGGTTTTGTTCTGAACTACTGGGACATATTGAGCTTGAGAGAGAGAGAGAGAGAGAGAGAGAGAGAGAGAGAGAGAGAGAGAGAGAGAGAGAGAGAGAGAGAGAGAGAGAGAGAGACAGAGAGAGTGTGTGTGTGTGTGTGTGTGTGTACAGTATGTGTGTGTACAGTATGTTTGTGTGTTTACAGTATGTGTGTGTGTTTACAGTATGTGTGTATATAAAGGAACTGTGTGTGTGCGTGTACGTGTGTGTGTGTTTGTGTATGTGTGTGTGTGTGTACGTGTGTGTTTGTATGTGTGTGTGTACAGTATGTGTGTGTGTGTACAGTATGTATGGGTGTGTGTGTGTTTACAGAATGTGTGTGTACAGTATGTGTGTGTGTACAGTATGTGTGTGTGTGTACGTGTGTGTACGTGTGTGTGGGTGTGTGTGCATGTGTATGTGTGTACGTGTGTGTGTGTGTTTGTGTTTGTGTGTGTGTACGTGTGCAAACCATAAATGATAATATTGTGGTGAGCAAAATGTAAACGAGAAAAGACAAGCTAAGATTGTTCATGAATATTCAGATAATGTTTTGAGTTTTTATGTCCGTGAAGCACTTTGTAGATTTATTTTTGAAATGCTCTATCTAAACTTTTTTTTTTAATTTTATTTTTTATTGGGGTTTTTAAACAAACATGGCGTCATATAAAACCAGGAAGTATATAGCACTGAGAGATTTACAACTCTACTCATGTAAGCTGCTCTGTGGTTTCCAGGTAAGAGGGCCTCAGGTGGTTCTAAGAAAGGTCTGGGAGGAAGTGACAATTTGCTTCAGATCAGAGAAAAGCAGACAGCAGATCTGCTCTGGATTAGAAAACATTACAGAGGTCAATATCATAGATTAGCCAGGATAAACACTGAGGTGGAATCAACACACCTTTAAAGGAATAAGCCAGTGTATTAGTCATAACTTTAGAGGAGGTTAATGCACAGTTTTAGTTTGCTTCATCACTGAGCCTTCTATCAGAGGACCAGAGCCATCTGTATTCAGCAAATGTAACAAAAAACTCTGACAAATGATTACCATGCTGTATTCTTAGTGTATTTTAATAAATTAGTATGCCTGCATGATATTTCCTCTCTTGTTTCATTGACAAAGGTTAAGCATTAGCAAACTGCAGTCGATGGTAAACTGGTGTTTCCAAAACAGACAAAAACCACAACTTTAAAGTGAGAAAAAGGTGTGAGGTGTGAGTACATGCCGTTTAACAAGTGATGTCTGTGGTAAATTTATTTTTTGAAGAGCGAAACTTGGCAGTATACGTCACAGAGAGCACGTGATTGTGTTTCATTCATAATGAATTTGTTGACACATTATCTATTGAATGTTCGGAGGGAAACTTAGTCAATGTAGAAGGTTCAGGTTTGAAGGTCCCAGCATCTGAGAGACTCATATACACACATGGAGTCAGGACTGATCAGTGTGAGAGGAAACCCAACACATAAACACACACCTGTGTCTACAAGCTGCCTATCAAGAAACTGAGCAGAAGCTCGAGTGAAGATAATGACCTCTTCTGAAGATTCCATCATGTTTTTTTAATCCTCCGTGTCCTCCTTACATACTAGCAACTGTGTGGAGGAGGGGTGGGGGTGCGTACGTGATCACGGAAGGCTTGTTTCACGTGGACGCACTGACAGTTTTGTTGTCATTACTTAGAATTCCTCATGGGGAGGACAGAAAGTACGCACTATAGCTTTAAAGTATTTTAAAGTTGGGTAAATTCAGCAAAATTCTCCAAAACAATATAAGGATAGATATTCATAGTCAACTTACTTCTGGACAATGCATCGACTCAGTCTATAGATATTCTTAATTTTTATGAATACTCAACTTCATATCATTAATGCTTTTACAAATAAACTATAACTGCATTTTACCTTATCTTCTACATAATGACAGTTAGCCCACTGCCAAGTGCTTAGTATGACTAGAGTCCACTGTAAACATTATGCTGTATAACCTGTAATTTATCCCCCCAATGTTAAATAACATACCAAGGTAAAGAGTCATTATTTTCTTTATATACCTCACACCATGTGAATCTCATCAACCAAACTTGACACTATAGTTGACAGTGAGCATGTGATCATGTTTCCATAAGTAGGACGTACAGTGTCACTTCAGGCTGGCCAATCAAACGCAGTCTTGTCTCTTAAGAGTGGAGAAAAGATTGAGATTTCTCTCATTCAACACAAGAATTCGAAGACGATGACATCTCCAAAGTTTCTCTTGTATCTGACATGTTTGTTCTTGGGCAAAATGGGTGAGTTGTTGTTTTTGTGGCTGCAGTTACTATGTTTTTAGTTCATAACAGCTATTCTCGGAAATGCTGAGGAATCTCAGCCAGGACTAATTTACACCCATGGAGGCAGGAATGATCAGTGTGAGAGGAAACCCAACACACAAACACACACCTGTGTCTACAAGCTGCCGATGAAGAGTCTGAATCTTCCTCATGCTGGGACCTACTACTGTGCTGTTGCCTCATGTGGACACATTCTGTTTGGAAACGGGACCAAGCTGGAGTTAGAAGGTAAGGCACTTTTCTAGCAGACATCAATTGATAAGTAGGTTCCAGATTTAGGCTTTGTCTTTGGGGAGTTTTTGTTGCAGCAGAGGTTGTCTCATCTAAACACAGAGGGATATAAAAGCTGCTCTGTAGTGTCTCTGATGTCCGTCTCTCTACAGATGAGATGTACTCTCCTGTCTTGGTGTATTTCTTGAGTGGAACATCGACATTCACCACCATCCTGAGTGTTTTACTGGCTTTCTTAATGTGTATGATGAACAACAGAAACCGCTGCCTGTGTGCAGGTTAGTAGTACTGTTTGTATCTACAGCATGTACTCACTGATCATGGCATGGTAGTGAGTTTTTCTTTCTGTTTTTCAGAGTCTCAAGCAAGATTTTCAGATTCCTCTAAAACAAAGATGAACGCATCAAAGATGCAGAGAGACGACACCTGGAGTGAATGTGTGTACTTTAGTGTGAAGCAGTAGAGCTGGCCATGTTTAATCTCTGTCTCTGTGTAATACATGACACGTGTGTGTGTCACTTTAACTGTGTAATGTAGCCGTTTTGTAAATATGATTTAAACATTTTTACTCTGTATTGCTAAAGCCTCATCTTGCAGTAATCTCATTGAACAAGCTTTTCTTAAGACATGACATGATCTCACTATATGTCTAAATCATTGTGTGTGTAAATGAATACTGCTTGTTAAAATTTGATGATGCTGTGTTGAGCTAATGTGACACTTTGTATCAGGGCTCTGCAATTAATCCAATTTTGATCACGATTTCAGCTCCCAACGATCACAAAAACAATGTAACCAAGAAAAACAATTATTATGCAAATTACATTTAGCAAGTAAGTTCTTTTTATGTCTTGTCCCGCTATTTGAACATTTAAGAATATTTTTATATTGTTTATTTTTAAGGGGAATTCAAAAAGTTCAATAGGTAAGGTATTAACGTGTGTGTGTGTGTGTGTGTGTGTGTGTGTGTGTGTGTGTGTGTGTGTGTGTGTGTGTGTGTGTGTGTGTGTGTGTGTGTGTGTGTGTGTGTTTTAAGGGGAACTCAAACAGGAAAAGTATTTAGGGAAATTTCACAGTTCTTGGTGTTTTCACTGTTGACTTGTATAAGTGTTACACTGTTTTTAAGTTCAATAAATGCAACATCCTTCCAAAAGTCAATGGGTAATCGTGTTAAATATAATCGTGATTTTAATATTGACCAAACTAATGTGTGTGTGTGTGTGTGTGTGTGTGTGTGTGTGTGTGTGTGTGTGTGTGTGTGTGTGTGTGTGTGTGTGCCAACAAACCACAAAAGGTTATCTTCAAGCGGGATGATGAAAATATAAACTGCTATACAAAACCAAACTGACTCAAGCTTTATGTGTTTTATACCAAAAATGAGTTAGATGAAAACCAGTAAAATCATATTAAGATAAATACAATTCTACTTTAAACTGCTCTGTGGTTTCCAGGTAAGATCACCTCAGATGGTTCTCAGAAGCCACATTGGAAGGAAGCCACATTTTCACAGAGAGGCATTTAGAGAAGTAAAGAGTACTGCTTCTGTACAGAGCAGAGATGTTGTGGTTGACCTTTTCAGAAGTAAACAACGCAGACGAAAGAAACGTCATTGTATTGGGGGTGGGGGAGCAGACACTCTGACAGCACCTTTAAAGCTCTTATTAACATGTTTCTCTTATTTGTTAAGGATTTGATCAGATGTGTCTGTAAATGGTGGTTTTCAATAAATATGTAAATAATGTATGGAATTTTACAATAGCCTATAACTTTGAGGGGACCGGTGTTAAGATCCAAACCACATAATTGTTTTCTAATCTTAACTAGAAGGTTTGGTGTCTAAACTAAACTTTCGTCGCCCATGACGGTCAACTTTCATCGGCTAAACTCAACTGCAACGGCCGCTAAAGCGACCGGCACCTAACTGTAATTTTGTAGTTTATCATACGGATTGTTGTGCATACATTTTCGTACGATATCATAAGATCCCGTTCATAAGATTGCGTTGAGCTGTGATATGTGCTAAATGCAACGGTGTTTGCAGCTGCTTGGAGGATCCCATCACACACAGATCACACACACACATACACACACACACACACACACACACACACACACACACACACACACAGATCAAATGTAATGCCTTATCTAAGCATGGCTCCATATTAGCCAGACTGCCTGACAACATAGCTGTTTTACTCATCACTGGCCTGAACAGTGCATGGACGCTCTTTGTTTGACAGAATTGGACAGAACTGCCAAAACAACATAGGAAGCCTAGGCCTTGCTGTATCTTGGTGTCCCCGCCTTTATGACCCAACAGCAGACACTTATCATGATCAAAATGTTCGATTTGCGTAGCTTGATTGCCATGAGTAAAAAGTAAAATGGTCCAACAACGGCAAATGTCTAGCATTGTGATCATGAGCAGCAAAACATGACATGACGTGATATGTGTGTGTGTGACATTATTATCAGACTCCCACAGTATAACTCCTTTAAAAATAGCAGACTCACAGTGATCAGTTAAAAAAAATGTTGTCAATGCAGCACAACCAGAGTTAACATTTTATTCTAAGCATTCACTTTCTTGCCTACATTACCCAAAATGCAACTCATTCCTTGTCAGCAAGGCAACAGCTGTTTACAGACCTATGTTACCCATTATGCAACTCTGTTCATTGTTACCAAGGCAACAGCTGCCTATATGTTGCATCATGGAAATAGAATGCAGTGATGTCACATCCTGTACATGTGCCTTTCATGTCAACATTCTAAGTGACCCATTCTACCTTCACCAAGATCAAAGTTCTCTGTTAGAAGGTTGATTGACAGGCGATCTCTCACTGAGTACTGAGAATCTCATCACGGTTTTACTGTGCTGCGTTGATTATCATCTCTTCAACACCGACAATACAGCTTGCTTCTGTATTTCTGTGCTAAACAGAGAATTATTTTTCAGCGATAAGCTTTAAGAGAGCAGAACACAAGTTGCAACCAAAACATGGTCCTTCCTCTGGAGTCCTTGAAGAACGACACCATGGCCCTCGGCCAGGAACCGACAGTTATGGTTAGCAACCAGGATGAAATGAGTGTGAGCCTACAGGCCATCACGCAACAGCTTAAGAGCCTGCGCCACCAAATTCACAAGCGCCAGAGACAGTTCAATGGCTGGGAAAATTTGGAGGAAATGTTCACCACAGGGAAGGCTGAGGAAAAAGCTGCAAAGAAGAAATGTGACTACCTTCTAAAAGAAGTGAGGGAGCTCAGCGACAAGGTCCAAAATTACAGCACTATTGAGGCTTTGTGTAAAGAAACAAAAGCTTCAAATGTGGCGATGGATCTGCAGCGTCAAACTCTGCAACAAACAGTTAGCGATCTCAAAAACCGGCTCAACAACTTTGATGAAGTGAAAGAAGAATATGAGGCTGTGAGACAAGAGCACGAGGAGCTGCAGAGTGAGATTTACTACCTGCAGAAAGAACTCCAAAATGAGACCAGTGTGGACATAATGTGTGCTGGATTAAAACGGCAGACAGAGGCAATGAGCCAGCAAAACGCCGCCCTGCAAAGCCAACTCCTGGAGCTGAAGGAGAGGCATCAGCAATCCTACAACGATGCAAAAGCCGAGAAAGAGGCGATTAGCCAGCAGAATGAGGCTTTGCGACATCAGATTCAAGAGATGCGCGAAGAGATCGAGAATAATAACGATTTGGAGGAAGAGGTAGAGGCAGTGAAGGCATTAAATGAACACATGAGCTGTGAAAATGACGCCTTGCTGCAGGAACTCCAGGCTCTCAAAAATAAATCAGCCAATTTAAACATCTGGCGTGACATGTACAAGGAAACATTGGACCGCGTGGGCGTTCTGAAGAAAGACAACGATAATTTGAATCAGCAAATCCAATTCGTGAAGGACCAACTCATGATTAAAAGATATTTAAAGAACAGTTATGTAGACCTGGAAGCTGAAGAGAAAGTTCAGCAGGCACAAAACCGAGCCCTGGGTAAAACCCATTCTGATGTTTTTAAGAAGCTTCTGAATGAACCAGACTGGAAGTACAAATACGACGTTCTGAAACAACAGACAGACGACTTGACGCTCCAGAACAACAAAGCCATGGAGGAAATCCAAAATTTTAATGAAAACCTCAGAGTTTTGAATGCCTTTCAGGCGAATTATAAAGCACTGAAGGCAGAGAAAAAAGTTCTCATGAACCACAACAACACTCTGCAGAAAGAACTACAGAAGCTGGAGAAAAAGTTCTCCAAAGAAGAAACTCTGGAGGAAAGAAACAATGACTTGAAGTCAGAGAACGAAGCTGTGAGCCAAGAAAACAGAGCTCTGCAGCTTAAAGTTCAGGAGCTCGGCGACGCACTCCGAGGTGAGAGTGTTTGGGCCAATACATATGATTCCCTGAAAGTGGAGAAAAACTGCTTGAACCGGCTGAATAAAGCCCTTCATAAAGAACTACAGAAGGTTACTAAAAAGGCCGACAAAGAAAAAGCTCTGGAGGGGAAGTGTACAGCGATGAGGTTGAAGACAGAGAACAACCACAGACAACAGGACTCCCTGAAAGAACAAATCAGCGCCCAGATGTGATACTGTGGCGTCATATTTTAGTAGCATGGAGTCCCCCACCCCAAACACACTTTCTTAATTTGGCAAATATTCCATGCAGTGATTGCATGGATTTACTCTAAGTCCTCTGGTTCCCTCCCACACCTAAAAACATTCCTAACGTGGCCTCCATTCCTAAAAAGTTCATCAATTCCTGCAGTGACTGCATGGGTTTACATATAGTTTCCTCCCTCAACAATCTTCTTAATTTGGCTATTCATTAATAAAAAAAAATAAATCAATATACAGTTGTTGTAAGTGTCATGTGTAAATATAAATTAAGTGTCTTAAGTTTTGATCGGTCTCTCCTTATGTACTGTCAGAGGTCGACTTTAACAGCTCAGAAACACACTTAACATTGTTTTATCATCTTCATACTTTATGACTGTTTTCTGTTTGGGGTTTTCGAGTCCCCAGCTGTAAAACTTTAAATAAAAGTTAAATGAATACATAAGTCTAATAATAGACTAAAATAGACCTAACCACAACCCTTTCTCAAAATATTTTGTTTCTCATACTCTGAGCGAGAAGTCTACTTTAGTAGCACCAACATATGCCGCTAGCCTGGTTGACACCAGACCCTTCTCAGTTGTAACTGAGAGTGGGTCTGGGCAAGGTTCTTTCACACGTCACCAACAGACGCCACTCAAATGCCTCTGGGAGCAATGGATAGTCCTTCAACCAATCAGACCAACGATCCGGGTGACGTAGCAGTGACAGCGGCATCAACGGGTTGCTGCACTTCGGTGGCCAGCATGTTGAATGTAAACAAAAAGCTGCTCGCCGTCGCTGCGCTATCGTCATTGTGTAAAGCCCGCCTCAGCGGTGGTGAATGGTGCCTCGATTTGGAAGAATTGGAAATGGGCTTGAATGGGCTCTTGGTCAGACTGACTTGCAGAGCAGATCTCAAAATTGCCGGAAGTTCGTCAGGGTTTTCCCAGGCTAATATGCTGCTATATTCAAGGTTTTTACAGAGGGGTTTGTTCTTTTGTCATCCAAAACTTGATTTATATAACATTTTATTCCTAAAAACATAGCAAAAAAAGGATTTTTATCATGGCCTGTGTTAGTATTTTCTGATTCATGGAGTGATAAAAAGATATCCAAAATGACCTAAAAACCTTTGACCAATGTGTCAACAACATGAAACAAGAATTCATCCAATGTTCACATTGCTGTTTTAGAAATGTATGCAAATTATCACATATTTAATTAGATAATGCTTAATGTGCATATTAAAGACTACAATTTCAAAATAATAAAAATTGTATTAATGCAAGTAATCAACAGGGAAAGTGTAATGGTGATATATATTATCTTTACCCTATTCTTGTGTAGTGCCTTGCTCTAAAAAACCTGACAATAACGTAACATTCATATAGACAAGAGTGTGGTATTAATCCTCTCAATTAATTCTCAACAAAAAAGCAAATGCAAATTTTTTTCAAATTTTCCAAATGTTCCTTCAAGCCGGCTATTATCCGAAATTGCATTTATTAGGAGTGAGTCCACACAAATTACAAAAAGCACAATTGTTTACATCAAATGGTATCTAGTCATGTAAATTAATAGATGTGTCCCAGTTTTGCAATATTACTCTCTTAAGATTTCTGCCCTCCACGCAATGCAATAAGGGGGAAAAAAAAAATCAGCAGAAGCATGTATTTAAAAAAAGTGTTCCTGTTACAGGTTTAAGTGGAAGTACTTTGTACTGAAAAATAGTCCCTCTAAAAAACTAGGGTCACTGTTTCTGGAAAAAAGAGATGCAGCGAGGGTTTTTTCTTTCTAAAATGTTTTATTTCTCCCCTTGGCTCACCACATTCAGGTCAGTGCAACCAAGTACTATGGTACAGCCGCAGTTACATAGATATATTATCTTGATCTGTTACCCATACTTACATTTTCTTTTTACCAACCTTTTGCATGTAGAAACACTTTCAGTTCCCTCCATTCTTCTGGAAAGTATGCATCTAAATTGCAGTTTCCATTTTGCCAACCTCATTGTGGTTTACCTGCTTTCATTTAATATCAAACAGGCCATGCCTTATTGTCTCTATAGACAGAGCAAGCAGACTGTAGAGACAGTGTGACAACACATCTTGATGTAAAACGGGCCATGATGGTGGGTTTTTTTTGCTTCGATGTGAACTAGCAAATCATGTTCCGCAAGGTGAGGATGATGAACCAATCAGACCTGACCGAGGTGGCAGAATGTAGGACAAGTGGTGAATCTGTTAAGTGTGCTGCTGCTGTTGCTTCAGTCAGTCAGAACTGCTGAGGAGGAGAAGCCGGACCAGTGAAGCAGACGAAGATGAGGCTTTACTTTGTGAATGTTCTCCTGCTCTGGCCTTCGTGTAAGTAACAGAAATCCACCTGTGTAATCTTTTCATGAGTGTCCACACACAGACACTTACTTATATCCTGTCTGTATATTTCAGGTGCGGCAGAAATTTCTCAGCCTGTTCCTTTCCAAACAGTGAAGCTCGGAGACTCGGCTACTATTGAATGTCACATAAAGAGTGACCTGTACAAAAGAGTGTGGTACAAATTCACCACAGAGAAGGGACTGCAGCTTGTGGCAGCATTCAATAATTTCTTTAATCGGAGTATATTTCCTGGCGATTCTCAGCACCATTATTCAGTCAAATTTGACATAATCAACAGCCATCTGAGCATTTCTGCAATAACATGGGAAGACGTTGGAACATACTTCTGTGGAGTCACGCAGTTAAACGAGATTCTGTATGGATCGGGAACCTTTTTGATGCTAAAAGGTATTCATTCTCTCTCCTGACAGCACCCTGATTTCAGCTGAATGTGAACATGATGCTAATGATCATAGTTCATATTATATTTCTTCCCCAAGGTGCGATCAGTGACTCTGGCGTCCAGCAGCGGGAGTCTGAACCCGTCCAGCCAGGAGACTCTGTGACACTCAGCTGTTCTGTTCACACTGGCCGCTGTGCAGGAGAACACATTAGTGTCACATGGCTGAAAAACTCTCATCACTCTGCTCCGCAAATGATCTACTACTCTGGAAATAAGAGCTGCCAGAGGACTGAGAGTGGAGAGACTAGCTGTGTGTACGAGCTTCTCCTGAGGAACCTCAGCTCTGATGATGCTGGAACCTTCTACTGTGTCCTGACTTCATGTGGACAGACGCTGTTTGGAAACGGGACCAGGATTATTGTTCACAGTAAGACAGGAACTGTCACTATACATGTAGAGTTTTAGTCCAAATACTTCTAATTCCTAGCAAATAATATAAATCATAAACACAGAAAAAACGTACGTCAATATCGAACAATGCTGCAAAAACCCCAGAGTCCAAAGCCAGCTAGAGTTGGAACGATTGGCTGATTATTCCTTAAGTCAATCAACAGAAAAATAATCAGCCACTTTTTTGATAATCGATTCATTGTTGGTCATTTTTCAAGCAAAAATACGAAACATTTGTCACTATTTCCTGACTTTTAATTGACCAAATGATGAATCCAGAAAATAATCAGCAGATTAATCAAAGATGAAAAGTGTTTTTACAGTATGGTTAATTCTTTGGGAAAAATTGGGGTTATGGCAAATAAACTATTGGTAATGAATGGTTAGGGTAAGGCAACAAAAACACTGTTAAATGGAAATATTCAAGATTACTTAAAAAAAAACTTAAGTTAAGTCTCTGATGACAGAATGCACAGACAAAACTTTTTTTTATGGCTATATACCATATGTATAGGGGAATGTTTTCGGAGTGCACTTTGGGTGAACTGACCCTTTATATATTGAATAGTGCAGGATATTGTCAACAGTAAGTGACCTAAAGAGATTATGTAACTCAAATGTCAAGTTTTTTTTAAATGGAGAATATTGCACTGCTAGTTATTTGTGTTAAAACTAAGCACCGTTTATTTTCTTCTGCAGAAAATGCTGTCACCAATCTGTCACCATCTGAACTGAGTCCAACTGTGATTGCTCTGACGCTGTCAAACATCATTCTGGGGACTGGGACACTCCTCCTTATATGGAAACAGAGGAAAGATTCCACAGGTATTTCAAACCGTACTGATCAGCTGTATCTCTGCAGCAGAATCACAAACACATTTGGTTACATTCTGCAGTAACTGGAATTGACTTCTTTGTTTCTTCAGAGGCAAAGGATGGATCTTCTGAAGGCAATCAGGTAATTCATCAGCTGTGTGTAACCTGTGTGTTTGATCAAGCCTTCCTCACTCCCAACTCCTCAAAAACTGACGCCTGGTTAGTGGCCCTCAGAGTCAGATACCGACACACAATGCCCGTGTGAGGCGGAGGCCCGTTCATTCCTATGAGAGTTGCTCAGTGAAGCATAAAGCCTTCATTGAGTCCAAAATTACCCAGATGATCGGCGCTACTTCCACACTGTGTGGACCATAGAGCAGGCACACTAGAGACCGCCGCCGGCCGAGTTAGCTACTTCTAGTTTAGCACTCTACTAACTTGAATGGGTATGAAATCATTTAATGATGCGGCTCTCATAGACATTACAAATGCTATCAGACCAAATGGATCAAATTAATAATCAATAGTGATATGAGTCATTTCAGTTGTGACGGTGTGTGGTGTTTTAAGCCCCCAACGTCGCCTTCCAGGCAATGGTTATGTTTAGGGTTAGCTGCCTGGAAGGCGACGCTGGAGTCTTAAAACACCATTGAGCGGTTGTGATTGAGCAGTGTTGCATTTCCACCGTTTGTCCGCTATTGTTTAATTTGTTTCAAAGCTTCCTGCGGGCTTCAGGCATAGCAGCATCTCGACCGCAGTGACCTAAGATGATGTAGGATAAGAGCGCCATAGGGTGCCCGGATAGCTCAGTTGGTAGCGCAGCGCCCATATATAGAGGTTTACTCCCTGACGCAGCGGGGCCGGGTTAGACTCCGACCTGCGGCCCTTTGCTGCATGTCATTCCCCCTTTCTCGCCGCTTTCATGTCTTCAGCTGTCCTGTCAAAATAAAGGCCGAAAATGCCCCAAAAATAATCTTAAAAAAAAGGATAAGAGCGACAATGACAGGGAGAAGTATTAAACATTGAAAACCTGCATAAGTTGGGGTGGGGGATAGATCAAACAACATAAGGACTTTCACCCAGGAGACCGGGGTTCTTGTCCCTACTTGTCCTACATGTCACTTCAAAGTACATGTTGTAACCTAAACAACACGGGACTATCACCCAGGAGGCCAGGCTTTGTGTCCCATTCTTATCTTGCGTGTCACTTAAACGAACATGTTTTAACCCCACCCATGACCTTTACTTACCCTAAGTGGCTTTACCCTGCACGTCAACAAGTGACGCCAAGGAGTCCAGACTCAGAGAGTTCAAAAGCCATGCCAAAGTTTCCTGTCCAGGTGCTTTGAAAAATGACAGCAAGGGGTTCTGACGAAGCGCATTGAAAAATGATGCCAAAGGTAATAGTAATGCCAAGAGGAGTTGGGATCGAGAATGTGTTGGTTTGATTTGCACCACGTCTTTCTATGGCCAGTCTTAAGTGTTTTTCATTTTCTTTTTTTTCACAGACTACTGATACAGTAACCTATGCAGCTGTGTGTTCGGCCCCTAGACGCCTCCCCACCAGACAAGCTAGAGGGAAATACTGTGGAGACTCTGTAGTTTATTCTAACATTAGCTACTGTCAACAGAACCGACAGGTGGAAAGACAGACAAACCAGGGAGAATGAAGACTGAAGGAGTAGGAATGCCTAAATGTACATCTTTACACACATTTGAAATATGACCAAAGACCACTTTATCTGTATGAAATATAAAGAAGTCTGCCACTGGAGCTTCTTCATGACTATAGTTAAAGCTGCACTCACGGTACAGATCCATTTGTCCAACACGACTGAAGCGTGGTGTTGCGACATCATACATCCATGGTTGATGCTCCATGCCCTTGACGTGGGTCTGGCTTCTTGAGAATGTCATGGCGGCTCGTTGAGAATACGATCTAGTATTTTATGAAAATAGTTCACCGAAACGCGTTTCTGAAAACATTTTAAGCGAGAAATAGGCCATACAGTTGCTGAATCTGTCTTCATTTCAGATCGACAAAGGTTAGTTTGAAAGATTTTTGTCTACTTCTACTGGATAGTCGCGTCGCGTTCAACGGATTCATTTGCATAAAGATGGGCATCGGCTAGCTTTTTGATGTGCAGCATTTTTTCAAATGCAGCGTTGCTTTCCCGGAATGCTTTGCGTGCACGTTGAAGTGGCTTGACGTCACCTATAGAAATAGAGTGGAGCGCAGCGCGACAGAAGCGTTGCACGGTCAAATGGATCTGTACCGTCAGTCAGCGCAGGGGGGTGCGGGGCCCTGTGCCATCTTAACATGCGAGGGCCTACTTGTTGACATATACCATGCATGCACAAGAATCACTGTCAACCCGCACGAGGACGACCCATAATTCCGACAGCTATATAGTCATATCCTGTGCGTGCGTGCGTGCGTGCGTGCGTGCGTGCGCGAAATGTGGATGTACGCTCTCTGTCCATGGTGCTGAAATACGTACCAAAATAGATGAAAGGCATTGCCAAAGATAGTTGTATTTGTGTTCTGGTGTTAAGAGACTATTTAGCTGTCAAAATAATAAGCAGTCTGATGTATAAATATACAGTAGTACATTTAAATACTGAGTACTTGAATGTGCCAAATCCAATAACATACTTCTGTGACATGGAATTAAAAAAATGTGTTATAATTCAGTAAACATTTATTGTTGGGCATGCTTGCCCTTAAGAAATAACTGAATGGAATGAATGCTGTACTGTATCTTAAAGCTTTAAAAAATGACTTTTTAATCAACCATCAGCACGTCCATGAAACTTTCCATAGAGACTATTTCTTTAGTGTAAAAATGTTCCAATAATGATGTTGTAAAGTTGTTAACTAGATCTGTGGAATAACAAAACTAATGTTTGAAAGCTTTTAGCAACACAAACAAATATATATTTCCCCTTCACATGTAGGATCGACGGTGGCACCATGAATCATAGATCCGCGTAATTTAAAGTCCAAGCAGATAAAACCCAAACTACATGGCATACTGTTGGGGTGGCTGGAGCAATATGGGATTGTAATTTAAGCAAGCTGGCCCTTCAATGTAGTATAGCATAGTATACAGTGGTGTCAAGTAACAAAGTACAAATACGTCATTACCGTCATTACATAATACGGAGTAATTATTTTACAGCAGACTTTTTACTTCTACTCCTTACATTTTCACGCAATTATCTGTCCTTTCAACTCCTTACATTCTAAAAATAGCCTCGTTACTCCTATATAGGACAACCATACAAGAGTAATTGTTACTAAGCCTGCCCTGCACCAATTTTCTTATACAGTTTTGTTATCCTACATCTGTTGCCCTCACAGATTCCTGCAGCTAAGCTTGGATGTACATTCCAATAAAGGCTACTGATAACATGCCTCTGAAGTTTGACTTTTGGCACCATTACGATACTTATAGGCAGCTAGTCATCATATCTTCCGCTCCATGAAATACATGTTAATGCCCCATAGTACACATATATGGTTCTTTAATGTATTTGCATTGTACTGAAATGCGTTCATTTTTAATGGGCATAAATGCGGCTGAAACAGGTGCCTCCCAAATTTTTCAACATTAACATTTTAATGTAACATTATAGTCATTATGGCCTTTAGAAACATGTTTTTTGTGGAGGTGGGGTAGTGCACTATAGGCCCCTGTGGCGCAGCCTAAGCTTTTGTCCTTAATGGCATTTTTTCCCCCCTTACATTACTTTCACTTTTATACTTTAGTAGTTTTGAAACCAGTACTTTTACACTTTTACTTGAGTAAAAAGCTTGATTTGATACTTCAACTAATACAGAAGTATTTTTAAACCCTAGTATCTATACTTCTACCTGAGTAATGAATGTGAATTCTTTTGACTCCTCTGATAATATAAACAGAAGTAGACAAAAGACGAGAAGGGAACAATATATGATTATTCCAGCACCCCTTGCACTCTACCCTTTTGCACTATAGTCTTACAAATGTCATTGTTATATGTATGGATGCACCATCTATACATGTACATAAATGTTTTACCTTTGTTCAGCTTTGTTCTTGTTTTATGTACATTCAAAGCAGCGAAAATCATATTCCTTGTCATATTCCTTGTATGTCTACACATACGTCATACCAATAAATCTGATTCTGACTGTGACAGCTTTTTTAAATATTAGTGCTTCACTAAATAAGTGAGGACAACACCAGAGGCGAGTTTGTCTAAAGAAAGACAAAAGTAAATAGTTACTATTTATGCTAGCAACAGAATAAAGTAAGTAAGAAGTTGCAAAGTCACATTGCTCGACATTACTCTGGAGTTGCAGAGCCTTTTATTCACCCACTGGAAGCTTCTCAAAAGACATCAAACAGAAAGAGCAGAGCTTACAACACAAAGGAATTAAACTACAGTACTGTATGTGAAAAAAAGAGGTTCAGCTGGACACTTTGGTGTCAAACGTACAGTCTAGGCTGCAAAGGGAATTGAGTGTGTGCCAAAAGAAAAGAAAAAAAACTGTAATACACAGCATTGCAGACACAGGTAGAACATGTTCAGAAATCCCCTCTGGTCTATTTATACCCTTAAGCGGAGGGTGCAACCTTTAAAGTAGCCAGCTCTCTGCATTTGACTGTTGTTCTGACTCCTGTGGTGAATCGTGTGTGAACTAGTGAGAACAGGGTTCCGCTGGTGGAAACTTCAGTCCTATACTTGAACACAGGAAGACCGGCCAGTGGCCAGCGGGCCACAGCGTGCAGCGGCTCAGACAGAAGCCGAGAGCAAACAAGAATTCAGCTGTGTGATATGAGGGTCATATCGTAAATGCAGATAATGTCACAAAGAAAGGAGGGAATGGTTAACGCTGCAATAATGCAATGGGAAATAAAA
Source organism: Sander lucioperca (assembly GCF_008315115.2). NCBI lineage: Eukaryota > Metazoa > Chordata > Actinopteri > Perciformes > Percidae > Sander > Sander lucioperca. Next base: position 14,920,439 of record NC_050189.1, read on the forward strand.
TAGCAGAGTACCATCTTATGTTAACTTGTACTCCCCCTGAGAGTGAAGCTCTCCTTAATTCATTGCCTGCAGGAGTTCACACCAAAAAAAAAAAGACATATGTGTAGCGTACGTCCTTAACCAACCCGGTCTCACGCCAGTTCGTAACAGTCAAGTTATTTTTTATTTATTGATACTTGTTCAGGTCACGATTTTCTCGTTTATTTTGTGTACAGGTCACGATTTTCGAACGTTACCATTTCACAAACTGCCACGGGGAAATTAAACGCCACACGCAGGCGACAACAATGGGACAGACCGACGGACTGCCACACGCGGCCACAACGGGGAAATTAAACGCCACATGCCGGCGACAACAACGGGATGGACCGCAACACAGGGACGCGATCCTTGTCCGCAGGGACATGATTTACGGTCTATGTGGCACGCGTCAACGGGGACATGAAACGCCACAACAACGGGACGGTTAAGGTTAGGAAAAAAAAGAACTGGGAAAGGAACCATCACACGCAGGACACGCCGACAACAACGGGACGGTTGTGGTTTGGAAGAGAATAACGCAGAAAGGAACTGCAACACGCGGGACGCGACCCCGGTCTCCGGGATCACGAAATATGCTTCCCATTTAAATACATTAAATTAAAATTCGTAATCACCACACGAAAAAAACGACATAATCGTGTCCTGTTCACGAATCAATAGATTCAATAACGTAACCATTTCACGACCTGCCATGAGACTGGGCTGCCTTAACTGTCAACTGTCAGCCAATCAGCAATGTCTCTGTGTGGATACTTACATAGTCACCAAGGAAGCCATTGCATACAGTTGGGATGAACATTATACACCTTTATGTACATTGCTTAGTTTATTATTTTATATTTTTTTTAGGGTTATTTCTTTTGGTCAGTTTTGATTTTTTATTTGGCGGATTCTACATTTTCAACTATGTGTTGCCAAATCACAAAAGTGATCCTTTTCTGACAGGTTGGGCGGTGTGGATTGGATCTCATAACGGGTCGGGTGCGTGCGGGTGTTAAGGAACTCTGACCGGCGCATCACTAGTATGTACCTATCTATGTGAACACACTTTCACGTGTCAAACCCTGCATGCTGTACATTTTTAGTAGACCCCAATGTAGAATATTTAACAGTCGTCTATTTCTTCTTCTCTTATTTTTTAGTTGTAAATGACCGTTAAGCCTTTCATTTGTTGCTCAAAATGGCCTCTTCCAACACCAGTGATTACTTACTTTGTGTTTGGACCATGGGAAAAGCCACTAACTGTGGATCAAACAGCAGAATGTCAGAGGAATAACATTTGAAATATGGGGTAAATGTTCTTGAAAATTGTTCCCTCCAATGCTGTATGCCTATGTCTATGTGGCAAGTAGTTACCAATAAGCAATGAGAAGCAGTTACAACAGTTAGTATTTATAGGCCTCATTGTATATACACACTATGTGATTTATGTTTCATTGATCAAGGTCAGGTTCAAGCATCATATTGTCATTACTGTTGTGGATGAGAATACCATTGCCAATGTGGGGGCCACTGAACATGTGTTCACTGTTTCCAAATCTGATTGGCCAATCAAACACAGCCTTCTCTGTGAAGAGTGGAGAACGTACAGAGTTCAACTCATTCCGCACAGCATTTGAAGCACGATGACACCTCCGAGCTTTGCTTTGTATTTCACATGTCTGTTCGTGGCGAATCTGGGTAAGTTGTTTTTCTATTGCCTGTGGTTTACTTTAAACTATAACCATATGTTTCCATGCATTCTGCAATACAGATCACAACAGCATTACATTTCAAATGAACTTAGGTATTTGCTTTGTCTCATTTTCTCCTCAGCTCACATTACAACTTTAAAACAGTCTTCATTACATTTTCACTCAGCTAATGTTGGGGAAAGTGTGACTTTGCAATGCAGTGACAATGATGCAAAAACGGTGATGTATTACTGGTATAAGCAAACTCTGGGACAGAAACCAAAGCTGATGTCCACGTTCTATAGGCATAATGATATCGGAACCTTTCAAGATGAATTCAACAACAATACACGCTTCTCACTGGACAAAGTAAAAGATAAATATCACTTGAAGATTTCAGATCTGCAAATTTCAGACTCAGCGACTTACTACTGCGTAGTGAGCAACTTAAATGACTTTGAATTTTGTGAGGGCAATACAGTCAGTGTAGAAGGTTCAGGTTTAAGCGTCCCAGCTACGGTCCATCAGTCTTCATCTGAGAGCATCGAGCCAGGAGGCTCTGTGACTCTGAACTGTACAGTACACACTGGGACCTGTGATGGAGAACACAGTGTTTACTGGTTCAAGAACTCGGAAGAATCTCAGCCAGGACTCATTTACACCCATGGAGACAGGAATGATCAGTGTGAGAGGAAACCCAACACACAAACACACACCTGTGTCTACAACCTGCCGATGAAGAGTCTGAATCTTTCTCATGAGACCTACTACTGTGCTGTTGCCTCATGTGGACACATTCTGTTTGGAGACGGGACCAAGCTGGACTTAGAAGGTAAGGAACTTTCTAGCCAAGGTTATCTCATTTAATAAATAGCGATGAAAACTCCAAAAAGAAGGTATCACTAGGTTTCTATTTTTTAAGTCTTTCTTAATACATTACTCAGATGCAGGCATTAGGAATTCCTGCTCACTGTAATCATTATACTTATGTCTTTACTGACCATGAAGCAGTTCCTTAGTGCTACTCCACAGTGGGAGATAGGGGACAAAATCTACAGTCCTTGTTTCGTGCACATATTCCAAAGTTTAGCCCAAGCCATCATGAGGCTTCAGCATTCTGAGTTAGCCTGATCAAGTGGCTATCTTTGTCCTGGCATGTAAGAATATTGCTGGTGTTTTGCATCCAACATGCCTACACTTCTCTAGCAAGTATATCTTCGCCGCAGCTCAGCATGGGAATAATTTCCATGGAGATAAACAAGGGATTTTGTCCCTGAAGACAGATTCTTCACTGGACGTAAACCGTCCAATATGTCTTTCAATTGGCAACTTGGCATCGAGTATTGTATTTGGAAGATACCCACTTTTTTGTCTAAGTCACACTGCTGAAATGTTTTCTGTCCACTATTCATTACATCAAAATGACTGAAGAGATCTCTTTGTGGCTAGCACACTAGGAGGAAAAATAACCAATAACTTTTCAATGTACAAATGGGCATGGCAGCATGGTTTTCTAAGATATACTTGAAAAAATGCACACCTATCCTATACTCAACTTTGAGAAGACATCTAAAAGCTCTTTAATATTTCCTGGTGTCCGTCTCTCTACAGATGAGGTGGACTCTCCTGTCTGGGTTTATTTCTTGAGTGCAGCTTTAGCATTCACCACCATCCTGAGTGTTTTACTGGCTTTCTCAGTGTACAAGGTGAACAAAAGAAGCTGCCAATGTACAGGTAACTGTTACTCTTTGAATCTTACTGCAAGTATTGAGTGCATATTTCATTTAAATAACATGGCTTTCATTTTGTGTGTCACAACCAGAGTGTAATGTAACATTTTCATCGACTTCTACTCCGAACATAGCGGTATGTATAATTTTCTATCCATCCATCTATGACACCTGCCGTGTTTCACTCATCTTTCTTGGGCTGTATCTTTAATAATAGTGATGAACCATTTTATATTTTGTTACCAGTTACACGAAGACAACCTTCATTACGCTGCTTTAAGGGATCACAGTGGCAACACATCAAGAAGACAGAGGGACAGCACCATGACTGAATGTGTGTACTCCAGTGTAAAGCAATAGAGCTGGACACGTGTCTGTACTTTGTTTCTGAGTACCAAGATATTTGACAAAAGGGTCATTTGAATTTTCCCGAAACATGAATGCTTATGATTTCAGCAAATGCAATAAGTATAAAGGCTTGCCATGCAATAAACTAAGCGCTTCCACTGAAAAATAAAACACTTGTCTTCTGACTGCTGGAGAGATTCACTGATTCACTGTCATACCACTTGTTGCACAACTTGAAAGAACTACACTCACACCTCTGCGGTGCTGCTTGGCTTAGCTACTGTGAGAGTTTCCATGATTCTAACCAGCCCTGCACCTTTGACATCACATGTCCAGTACATACAGAAGGCTAAAGTTACCACAGAACATTCTTCGTAGGTTGTTTTTTTTTGTACATGTTGCCACAAACCCCGGAGATGTAAGAAGCTCTCTGCAGGTAACGGTAAAGAGAGATGTCAGGCGTCTCTGCGGTTTCAGGCAGGATGTCTTTACATCAGTACTTCTCAGTTCTCACATACAGAATAGACTAAGGTGTGTTCGCTCCACTAGTGCAGTGCCCCGGCCGATTGCTTGGCCTACCGTATTGCTGCTTGCAGCTTTCTCCAGAGCCATTGTACCCTGAAATAACTCACACAAGGCCCTCATAGCACGTACTATGCAACTGAACTACTGCCAGTGGTATTACCAGAAGTACCAAAAGTATTCAGATCCTTTTCTTATGTAAAAAAAGTACTAATACCACACTGTAAAAAATACGTTGTTACAAGTAAAAGTCCTGCATTGAAAGTGTTGCTTAAGTAAAAGTATGTAAGTATCATCAGGAAAATGTACTTAAAGTAGAGTAGAGTACTCAATGCAGAAAAATCCTCACATTTCAGAAACTGGAAACGATCCAAACTGTTCTGTGTTTAATCAGCTAATTATTTCAGCTGGACCGTTATATTGTTGGGTAGTTTAATTTATAAGATTTTATAAACTACATGTGTTTTGTGTGCAAAATCCTAATTTGTAAAGTAACTAGTACGTAAAGCTGTCAGGTTAATGTAGTGGAGTCAAAAGTAAAATACTTCTCTCTGAAATGTAGCGGAGTAGAAGTAGAAAGTGGCGTGAAAAGAAAAGACTTGAGTAAAATACCTCAACATTTGTACTTAAGAACAGTATTTGAGTCGATGTACTACTGTACTGTACTACTACTGACTTACTTTGTACTTCAGAGGAGAAAATTGTACTACTACATTTACCTGGCAGAGAAATGTTACTGGTTACATTGCAAACTCAGATTTTACTCACAAAATATTACATTTTCAATATGATGCATTATTATTTATGAAACTATCTAGCATTATATTAGAGTTGAAAGCTTCACCTTGAACAGCCTTTAAGTAAATTTAGGTACATTGTGCTGATAATGCCTCTTTTAAGTAAACATTGAAATGCAGCAGATATCCTACAGCACTTGTACCGTCCAGTCATAGTACAAGTCCTGCAGGATATCCACTCGTGCTCATTGAGGGAAGTGAAGAAAAGTTCAGTAATAAGGTTAGTAGGCTATCTCCAGCAGTCAGAAACACACAGGTCAAATATGGAGGTATTCATTTCCAAATAGGCGTAATAATCACTGGCAGCCCGCCATGGAAGACATGTCTGATTGAGAGCACCTGCAGCTTTTGTTTTTTTTACTCACACTTTATTGTGCCATCACTTAGTTTCATTCATATTTATTAATATTCAACGCTGTGTAAACTGCTCCAAATTCCAAACAACAAGTTCCCTTGGATACCCAGCAATATACCCTCCAAGTATATTGGATGAATGGTGGACACACACACGCACGCACGCACACACGCACGCACGCACACACACACACACACACACACACACACACACACACACACACACACACACACACACACACACACACACACACACACACACACACACACACACGCTTTCCGAGACGGTTTCACTTTGACGCATACTTAAAGAATTTATGCAATATGAAAATACTGTATAATAGTTAGAACACAAGCCCTGCTCCATAATGTGACTGTTTTCTCCTGCCCTGACATAATATAACATGATGGAAATGTTCAGAAATAATGCTGTTCAGGTTAGGTCAGTCCAAAAAGGAAAAGATCAGGTTGTGGGGCAGTGTAAACATAGATGGAATTTGGCCGAGGGTAGAATATGAGGGCTAATGCACATTAACAGAAGAGGCAGTAGAATATGAGAAGCCAAGAAAGTTGCAAGAGATGAGACTTATCTTGACTTGGGTTGGTCCAACAGGATCAAGGAAGTCCACAATCACATCTGGAGATTTCATCCAAACCCGCTTTAAAGGATCAGCACACTTCCAGCACCACGTTGTTGCCCAGGAAAAGTCTGGTAAATCCAGCCGGTTCTTGGAATATCTGCCACTCCATTTATAAACTATGTCATTGTTTTTCTTTTCTTCTTCTTTTTTTTCAGCAAAAATATCCAAAACTGGATTAAACTTTTAGTGATTTCATTCTTTTGCCACTCTCATTCCTCTGTCTGTTCTCCTCCATGCTTCCCCCAGCTCACAGGTGTGTCTCATTAATCACTTTCCCCACCTTCATTTCCTGTCAAGGTTGAAAAGGGCTATTTCATACTTTTTCTTAACCCCCTTTCTACTACACAAGCCACGTGCTGGGTCACATCTTACTTAAGCAACACCCAACTGCGACCCACAGCGTCATTTTAAACTTTTAGTCTATTTTCTTCTACTTTGTATTGTCTTATGGCTCTGTGTACTGCCAAAGTGCAGGTGACCTACACTCAGCACTGTGCCTGAATGCACCTTGTGCAGACACTGACAGCTTGAAGCTGCTGCTGACACGTTTGAACATTCTTTTTTTTTAATATATTTATTTATTTCCACAAAAAAAAGTTAATTCCAGACACACTTGTCACCTCTGCATTGTTTATTTGGTCGTTGCAGTCACAAGGACCTTTCCCAAGACAAGACAGTGGTTTATTTATTGCCTTTAGTTGACAGTAGTGCAGACGTAGGCAGGAAACAAGGGCAGAGAGGGGTGTGACATGCAACAAAGGTCCCCGGCTTGAATCAAACTGTGGCTCTGTAACCATACAGCTACTAAAGGGCTCCAACTTTCTAAGTTTTTACAGTAACATGTCACTTGTGAATCCCTCAACAGTTAGAGAGAATATCTGCTACATTTGATCTACGTTCTCCATCTTTGGACTGCAGGCCAGACCAGTAACACTTACAAGTATCCCCATTCCATGACAAAATAATAAGGAAAATCACTATTACTGTAAGCAGCAGGGGGACCAGCTAGATGTCTGCACAGCAGTGGTGGGGCTAGAAGGGGGAACAGGTGGTGGTGATTGGGGGGTGTATGGGGTGGCACCGCCCCCCCTTAAATATGACTGCCCTCCTCCCCCCCAACCCATTGGGCTAGAGTGCTGTCAATCTGACAATTGTGATTTCCATTGGATCAGACTACTGTCACTTGGCTGCCTGTTCTGCCAAACTTCCCAGCCCTTGTCACATGACCAATTAATGTTTCCATGATAACTATACAAAACTCTGATACCATTACATTATATTTTCTTGATTACCTTCCTTCATTTATGGATACAAATGGTGACAGACACAGACAGAAAGACAGACAGACAGAGATAGATGGATGGATGGATAGATGGATGAATCTGATAGATCCTATTTTGATCTGGAACCAGCACTGGAATTGTCTTCTTAAAAAGTGGCAGACTGAGCCTATAGAAAATGTGTATTGTGTTTGGATATACAATTTGTTTAAAATGAAAACCAGTGAAACTAATAATGAATGAGATGTTTTATTTAGCAAAATTACATTGTGTTGTTCTATCCTATCCAATATTTCCTATATTTCTAAGCAGATTTTCTATGCTGTATTCTGATAAAATGTCCCCCGGGACTGATTATTGGTCCCCACTGTGCCACCCCAATTTAAAAAGAATCCTGGAATCGCCCCTGGTACACAGGTCCAATCAGTTTTAAGGAAGACTGGATCCAGGACCGGAGTCAGACTGGGAGTAAATTATAGGCTACTAGTCTAGTCTTGTTTCACTGCCACAGGTCTCAGGTCTGTATGTAAAAATGTCTAATACCCGAATCGATCCAGGTATTAGACATATAACTTGGTATGTCATGATTACTGCTGGAGAAAATCAGAAGCCTAATGCTGCTGCCACAGTTGTTACAGTCATTATCCTCATGTCTATCCAGATCTGTAAAGATGTCTCACAGAGACAGACCTTTCAAGTAGACTGATGACGGACAGGTGCTAAAATAGATGTAGTATGAAAAGGATGTGGTTGTATACTATACCTTCTGTACTTCCTGTTACAGGGAGAAGAAAAGCAGCTGAACTCATCACAGCAACAGCACTGGGGCAAAGAAACTGTTTTCTGTTATTTCATATTTTTGTATTTCCTAATTTTGTCACTTAAATTTGATTGATTTACTTTCTTTGTTTATGGATATGAATGGAGATAGATAGATATAGACAGACAGAAAGAAAGACAGACAGAGAGATAGATAGATAGATTACATTTTGATCTTGAGCACAGCTAAAGATGACACTAAAATAAAAAGCCATGTATGGGTACTGCTATATTGGTGACGTGAATCTAATGTCTAATGGAGCTTTTTTCGCTGCTTTGTGACCAGCCTTATTCGATTTCCCAAGCAGCCAATCAGGTGAATGTAGATGAATCTAGTGAACCAATCAGACAGCAGTCAGCAGCGTATGTTTATGCGTGGTGAGAGTGTTGACACTTCTGGCACTTTGTCAGACCTGCTGTGTGAAGGATGGGGATGCAAGCTGAGAAGATGACCGTGTGCCTTCTACATATTTCTCTGCTCTGGTCTGTGTGTAAGTAACTCAAAATCCACCTGTTGGATCTTTTTTTTAATGAGGATTTCCATACATCAAAGTGACTTGTTTCTTTTCTGTATCTTTCAGGTGAAGCACGGATAAGTGACGTCTCTCAGCCAGCTGCTTTCCAAGCAGTAGAGCTAGGACACACAGTTACTTTTACATGTTACATTAAAAGTGCTGCAAGAACCAGGGTGTGGTACACACTAAACACTGAGAGGAGACTTCAGCTGCTGGCCTCCACGGATACTTTATATAATCTGACAATATTTGAAGACAAATCACACCGTTATGAAGTCCAATTGGACCACATCAGCAGTCTTCTGACTATCCCGAGGACAACGTGGGAAGACGTTGGCACATACTACTGTGGAGTGATGGACTTAAGAGACATTCAGTTTGGACAAGGAACTTTTTTGATGATAAAAGGTATTTATTCTCCACAGTTTAAGATTAAAAATGTTTTAGCTGAATGCAGTGGTGGAATGTAACTCAGTACATTCACTGAAGTCCTTGTACTTTACTTGAGTCCTTCCTTTTCATGCCACTTTCTACTTCTACTCCACTACATTTCAGAGGGAAATTATGTACTTTTTACTCCACTACATTCATTTGAAAGCTTTAGTTACTTTACAAATTGAAACAGGAAGTTTTTCACAAAATGCTTACTTGTGGGGAATTGTTGGGTCTTTGTAAATGATAGAGGGTGGTCTAGACCTACTCTATCTGTAAAGTTTCTAAAATGTGAGGATTTTTCTGCATTGAGTACTTTCACTTTTAATACCTTAATAACATTTTCCTGGTGTCACAGTTTTACATCAGCAACATTTACATTAGTACTTTTACTTAAGTAAAGGATCTGAATACGTCTTCCACCACTGGCTGAATGTGAGCTAAATGGTTTTTTGATTTCTTCCCCAAGGTGCGAACCCGATCAGTGACTCTGGCGTCCAGCAGCGGGAGTCTGAACCCGTCCAGCCAGGAGACTCTGTGACTCTCAGCTGTTCTGTTCACACTGGCCGCTGTGCAGCAGAACACATTAGTGTCACGTGGCTGAAAAACTCTCATCACTCTGCTCCGCAAATGATCTACTACTCTGGAAATAAGAGCTGCCAGAGGACTGAGAGTGGAGAGACTAGCTGTGTGTACGAGCTTCTCCTGAGGAACCTCAGCTCTGATGATGCTGGAACCTTCTACTGTGTCCTGACTTCATGTGGACAGACGCTGTTTGGAAACGGGACCAGGATTATTGTTCACAGTAAGACCAGAACTGTCACTAAACATTAGGGGTGTGAATCTCTTGACTGTAGCAGAGTCTGAACACAGCAGACAACAGACAAAAAAAAAAAAAAACACCCGGAAAATCAACAAGCATCATCAGTAGGCAACAGTTGATTATGGTCTGTCACTGCATCGATGCAGAATCGCCCAGGTCCGCCCCGCGATGCATCGGCGCAGTGATTAATTTCAACACCCCTACTATACGTTTTTTTTTTAGTTTTAGTCCAATTCCTAGCAAATATTATGAATCATAAACACAGAGAAAATGTTAGGTCAATATTGAAGAATGCTGTAAAACCCCAGATTAAGTCCAAAGCCAGCTAGAGGTGAAATGAAGAATGATTATTCCTTCAATCGATCAACAGAAATATAATCAGCAATAATTTGGTAATTGATTCATTGTTGGTCCTTTTTCAAGCAAACATACTAAACATTTGTCACTATTTCCTGATATTTTATAGATCAAATTAATAAAAAATCGATAAAGTACTCAAAAGAAAATAATTGCTACGCCTGCCCTAAAGCCAATGTTTTCATGTTTTCAAGTTTTTGTTTACACTGACTAGGTTCGAGTAATATTGGGGCTAGAAGTTGAAGAAAATGGAAGGTTTCAGTCCAAGAAAATCTTGCTCTTATAAACGTTTTCATTTAAGAAATTAAGATTTGTGTTCATGTTTGCAGCCATTTACAGAGGCTATTATTGAATACTGTTCATTCTCATATGTTTCAAAGGAGACGTTGCCTTCACCGAATCAGTTGATCTGAGTCATTACACTGATGCTGTCAAACACCGTTCTTGGGATTGGGACACTTGTGCTTGTATGGAAACTTTGCAAAAACCACAAGAAAGATCCCACAGGTATGAACAACTATGTATTATATTACATATCTGTATATCCGAAGCAAAAGCTGATATGTTCTGTTATGTTCTGCAGTAGCAGTGACAGAAGTCATTTTTGTTTTAGCTGCATCCGGATCCAGGGATGGATCTCTTGAAGCCAATCAGGTAATCCATTTGTTCAACGCATTCTCATAAAACGATTTCGTATGATATTGTACAAAAAATACAGTGACGTCCAGCCGGTCACATGACGTCCCGTCACATGACTTAAGTTAAGCAGTCTTACAGCTCAATTTAGCCGAGAAAAGGTTACTGGTAGCTGGAAAAAGGGCACCGCGAGGTGACGGTTCTTGCAGAGGCCGTTAAAGTTGAGCTTAGCTGACAAAAGGTGACTGTCCTGCAGCGACGACAGTTAAGTTTAGTGGTCTTTACAGTAAAATGTAGCCGAGAAAAGGTTACTGTGAGACGAGTGATAGTCCTTTCAGCCGTTGTTGCAGTTGAGTTTAGTAGACAAAAGGTGGCTGTTGAGTGACAACTAGTCTTTATCAACGACGTTCCACTCCTGGGATTGTTCCGGTGCCGCCCAAAATTCCGCCGTATGTCCCTCTTTTTTCGGCCGGATGTCCCTCATCTTCCTCTTTCTTTGTGTTGGCGTTCTAAACCCCGGTGGATTCATGAGGACTATGGTTAACTGCTCCTCAGATCTCTGCAGGGTAAATCCAGACAGCTAGCTAGACTATCTGTCCAATCTGAGTTTTCTGTTGCACGACTAAAACAACTTTTGAACATGTTCCACCAAAACACGTTCCTTCCCGAGGCTATTTTGCAGCGGCACCGTGGCTCCGTCCGACGATTGTGATTGGTTTAAAGAAATGCCAATAAACCAGAGCACGTTTTTCTCCCATCCCGGAATGCTGCGTGGACTAGCCAGACCCTCCTCCACAGCGCTGTAAAGGGAGGTCTGGCAATGCGAGACTATGTGACAACAGTTAAGTTTAGACACCAAAACGACTAGTTAAGATTAGATAAAAGATTGTGGTTTGGGTTTAAACATAAACACACGTATCCTAGGTGAAAGTCTTGGTTTTATCCCAGGACAGAAACTGCGCTCCCCGGCTTGAAAGCGCTGTTTTATGACCCAACCCCGACTTCCTCTACGCGGAGAACGACAGTCTTACGCAGCAGCAGTTACTGTGGTGCTGTTATGTGCTCCCCGCCCTGCTCTTTCCTCCTCTCTGGTCATCTCAGGTGTTCCTGATCTGTGATTGAGGGTGGCCCCGCCCCTGGATATAAGGGGCTAGGAGACAGAAATTGCTCGTGAGAGACTGAAGCAGCACAGATCATCGTTGTCTTCTGTTGTTTTCTGTTATCTTTCTTTTATTTTATTGCTTTGAAGATGGAGGTCTGGTAGTCTAGTTTTCGCGGCTTTTTTTTTATTAGTTAGTCTACTCTTTAGTTTGGGGGGGGGAGTTCTGGGTCCGACGGCCCTTGATGGGTTGGCCCAGGCTTCTTCTCTTCTTTTGTTCATTTTGGCCAGACCTCCAGACTCCCATAGTTTTGGTTAATTAATCATAGTTAGTTTGTGAATAAACTTTGATTTACTTTCACTATCCTCGGGTTTGGTGTTATCAATTTGTTGACGGTCACATTTTGTGTTTGTTTGTTGTGGCCGTAACAGGTGCATACAGCAATAAATGCATGGAATAAATACAGGAAATTATTTTCCGTAGCTGTACCTATGAATGGTTCATGAGAACAGCCTGATTTCTTCTAGCTCAGTTTCTGGTTACAATTTCAGTTATATGCCTTTAAAGGTTCTAATGTGGTATATACAGTATTTCTCAGTCACTGTTTAATGGCAACTTAATGCGGTCTATGTCTCCTCTCTCTGAGTCCAAATGTTCAGAACTAACACTGTTAGTGTCTTTCAGCCTGGAGATGCAGTGATGTATGCAGCAGTGTGTTCTGCTCCCAGAGGCTCCTCCTGCAGAACAGCTCCAGTGGAATACGGTAGCGACGCCGTAGTTTATTCTCACGTCAAGTACTCTCAACAGGACTGACAGACTTGCAAGTAAAAGGAAAAACAAGAAGCATTACAACTGGACTTGTGATCTGGCAGGGATAAATACAGTTAGGACCTGCACGGGATATTAAACTCCAAGCGGGCTGCATGAGAGATATGTATCCTCCCCCCGGTGTCCCCCCCCACCACCACCACCACCACCAATCCATTGGGCTACAGTGCTGTCAATCTGACAATTGTTATTTCCATTGGATCAGAGTACTGTCACTTGGCTGCCTGTTCTGCCAATCTTCCCATCCCTTGTCACATGACCAAATAATGTTTCCATGATGACTATCCAAAATTATGATAACATGGAACCAGCACTGGAATTGTTTCTTTTTTTAAGTGGCAGACTGAGCCTTTAGAAAATGTGTATTGTATTTGGATCATATAAATAAAATGGATAGAAAGGCCATTGAACTTTTTCGTGTGTTCATTTGATTGGTATACAACAAAATGGCGATTGTTCTTAGTTGTCATAGTGACAATACGCGGCAGTAGGGCTGTAAACTGTGTTCGTTCTCGGAGTTGCAGGGAGTGAGACGGGACAGTTAAACCCAGCGGTAGTGGGTCAGCAGACCGCTAACGTTAGACCCAGCCCGCTGTTCAGCTCATTCTCTGTAATCGATGCAGCATAAAAGTACGGCGGAACCAGCAAGTCAGCCAGCCGATGTTAGTTGGCTAACGTTAGCTTGCTAACTCATGCTTAACATTACCCCCTCAACACAGAAATAGTGTGGTCGTCAGTAAAAGAAGAGAACTTTCTATACATAGGTGGAGTTTGATCATGTGCCTATTTAAGAGCTGGTGCTCTCTCTGTGTCTGTATGTTGGTGGTTTCAAGCAGGATGTCCTCATTCTGTTGCTAGGAACCTGTGTAACTCCACCACTGAGACTTTCAGGGGATCACAGGAACCTATTTTTGTGATCAAACTGTGTGTTTAGAAGCAGAATTTCATTGATGTCTTTCTGTGTGTTAAACCGCACACAGCTCATGAGCAACAAAAAAAAAATCACAGAAGTTAAGTAGCGATGTGGTTAGAAAAACCCAAACAAAGGTTATGGTTTGATCAGACAATACATTCAAAGTATTCTCACTGCTTTACCAGTTGGCTTTAATTACATCTCCACAAACAATAGCTTTGTCAAAGTTTATGGTAACACTTTATAATAATGGTACATGAATTATCATTAATTCATGTATGACCTAATGCATGAAAAAGCATGTATTAATTCATGTAGTACTTCATGAACAATCAGTAATGCCACAAATAAAAAAATGGCAAGACATTTCTGGTCTTCAGACACTTAGAAGTTAGTAAAAAGTAAAATTCATAAATATCCTACTTGGCTGAGCATTGTTCTTAGACATAACTCTTTAAGTGCCTTATGTTGTTGTGAATTAAGTATACTGTATTTTGTGTAAATGTAGTGACTTCAGTATCATTTTGCCAACCCACTCCTTTAATTCTTAATACAATTAATTGTATGCCACCATTATCATATGTTATTTTATCAATGTTACAGATGGACCAGGTCAGCACTTTATTAGAACGACCACAAACATGATGAAGTAATGAAGAAGTAATGTTTTGTTAATCATGATTACAACACTACAATTCAGTTTCTTTAGCCTGTCACTTTAACTACAGATTAACCTATGAAGGAGACATGAACATCATTAATAAATCAGAAATCATGAGGAATGAAATCCCTTAATTGATGCATTCATTAATGTATTGTTCCTGCTCCAGTATGTCCAAAACTCTGCTGCCAGGTCTTGGTCTCCTCCATCCATACACCCCGACCCCGAAGCCTGCGGTCCTCAGACGCTGGCCTGCTCTCCATTCCCCACACCAGACTCTGTACCTTCAGAGACAGAGCCTTTAGTGTTGCAGCCCCATCCCTCTGGAACACCCTCCCTGCAGATATCTGAAATGCTACATCCCTGTACATTTTTTAAAAGCTCCTGAAACAGGGCGACCTCTAGCTCACCCAGTAAGAGCATTCGCCCCTCTTTGCTGCGTGTCATCCCCCATCTCTCTCCCCTTTTCATGTCTATCCACTTTCAAAAATGAAGGGAAAAGCCCCAAAAAATATACTTTATATAAAAAATACTTTGTGTACCATTATTATAAAGTGTTACCAAGTTTATTTTATTGAGAAAAGTGTTATACAGCCAAACAACAAAATTACATGTATCTAACATGCATTATTGTTGTGATAACATACTTTAACTGTAACAGATATTCTAAGAACATTTTGAGCGGGGGCTTTCTAGACGTAGTTATTGAAACGGTTTTGGGGGGAAATGAGCTCAGCACAAGCGGGAGTTTTTGTGGACTACTCAACCACGGGGCTCCAGAAATTTGGCCCACTGTTTCCCCAAGTCCACCGCAGTTGGAAAATGAAAGAATGACACGTCATCTTCACCGGTGCATGTACACCCAGGGAAGCACAAACAAGCATGGTAGCGCAAATAAAGAAACAGGAAATAAATAGCTTAGATAGATAGATAGATAGATAGATAGATAGATAGATAGATAGATAGATAGATAGATAGATAGATAGTCCCGCGTGTCACAAAAACATACATTTTATAACCCCACCCACAATCTTTTTCCTAAACCTAACTGTCCCATTCTTGTGCTGCATGTCAGTCAGTACAGTTAATTTTTTCCTTTACTTTGTTCTTTATATCTGAGAATTCATTTGTATTTAATATAAGCCTATTTTTCTGAATCCTGTTTTTCTATGAAAATATAAAATCACTGTTGGGCAAAAACCTTGTATGTCCAAACCTGTTGCTTTTCAGGAAATGAAAAAAGGATGATTTGAATATATATATATATATTTATATATTTATATATCATAGTATTGATTAATATAAAATTATATTGAGCCATTTACCTTTGAGGAAGTCAGACAAAATTTGTAAAACCCACAGATGGACGTAAAGGTTGACCAATAGCATCAATTTATGAAAACAAATTAAAAAACTATCAATTGTTATATAACCTCTGGGCATATTTACTTAAAATCACTCTAAGCAAATGGACCCTGGTGATTTTGCTAATATTTAAGGTGATGATCATTATTTGCAATGAAAATCTCAACATCTGCATTTCTTCGGAAGTCAAAGCCAAAGAAAAAGAAAAGCACAATACCTTTGACACTTAGAGAGACCCCCCTCTCCAAACTCCACCATGTTGGAGTGTGAGCGTCCTCAGAAGTAGCCCAATCTGAGAAGTAGACATCAGAGATGTGTAAATGTATCGATTTCTTCCTTTGCACAGAAAAATGAGGGTTCTTCTCCATCCAGTGGAACATGTTGGATGCTGAATCATACTTGTAAACAGAAGAGAGCAGCTCAGGTCCCCCTCCTAAGGTCTGTCGGTAGCAGGAGAATTGCAGCGCCACTTGGCTGTCGTAGAAGCAATGTAAAGTCCCATTGTCCCCAACACTGGCCCAGTGTCCCGTCAGGCTGCTGCCTCCTGGATCACTGCTGGCAGATGGACTAGGTCAAGAAGAAACAATCATTATTACACTGAAAATATCTCATATCAAGACAATTACATACTCCACAGTGGATCATATACAGGTGCATCGTCTCGGCTGTTTTTAGAACTGAACGTTTTGAGCAATAGAGCTGACACCAGGTTAAAAATGAGGTTAAATCTGATTGGTTGCTAAGAGGGTCAAACTGTGGGATGCTTTAAACATCCGTCTTTGCCTTCAGTCTGACAATCACACTGTGTGTTTTACAAATATGGCAGCAGATTAGAATCTGCTGAAGAACTAACACGTTCTTTTCCTGCCATGTGGTTTCAAAAAGCTTCATTATGAACTGGTTTAACTTATAGATCAGTGATACCACGAACACAGGACAGACCACAGTTATAAATAAAAAAAAAAAAAATTTCTTTACAGTAAGAGGGCTTCATAATGTCTGTTAAGGCTTACTATAACAATCAATTTGCTTTTATTACAATTATCTTACGTGTTTATAATTTATTTCTTATGATTTTTATGTTTTGTTCATTACTGGATACTGAATCCCCTTCATTCATATATACTGTAAAAATGATTTTCTCTGGAAAAAAATGTGTCTACCTTTAGTTTAAATGACTAAAGTTGCATCTAGAATCTATGAATGTGCCGATATTTTACATTTTAAAAAGGTGTAACTGCTGGACACAGGATGTCTCCTACTTCACTGAAAAGTCCATACAGTGTACATACATATAATGCATATGATCCAGCATACTGGACCATGACTGGCTTCCAAACTAGTTGTGATGTCACAATATCCTGCTCGCACATACACGTTTAACAGTAAACTGAAACTGAGATTTAAGGAGAGTGCAGAGAAACTTTCCTCCCTCAGTAAATGAATGTGAAAACAACCTCTAGTATCAACAGTGAAGCTCAAACATCTAACGCAGGTAACAATAACCCCAAAAAAATGTTTTTGAGTATGTGTGTGTGTGTGTGTGTAGGGGCATGACCACATTGGCCAGGGTTAATGGAATTATTTTTTGGTACAGCATGTTAGGAAAAGGGCACAACTTCAGTAACTCAATCTACAGTTTTAACCGACAGGAAGACATTTACTCAAGTGCCTAATGCAGGGGTATTGCTGTATTTCGGAAGTTCATTTATTGCAGTGCGAAATAAATGTTTTTTAGGTAATTGTGGTAGACAGAGATCTGCAGTGGCTCCTAGAAGGGACAAGTGGAACATATGTGGTTGGCAGGAGTCAACTGATTATACGAGATTAGGGAGAATGGCGGTGTGTGCATGCACAGTGGTTCTCTGATCTGATAAAAGAAGCGCTGGGGACTTAAAGTGGCACACTTTGTTCTACATACTGTATGTGGTCAACGCTCCGCACTGTCAATTTGGGGAAATACACCTCGGCTCTGTCAACGCTGATTACTTTTCACACCTAGCAGCTTCAGAAATGTCAAAAAGTCAGCCAATGACGCAGTGATGGTAGACTGACTCTTAATGTGGACTGGACAAAAGACATGACCATGGGCTGCAGGATGGGTCAGATACATTTGCTTTACTGTGCACCTTGGCGTGTAACTGCATTCTTCAATAGGAAGGATCACAACAAACGTGCATGTCTGACCATCTGAGCTGCTGTATCCGACCATCAGAAGAAGAGTAACTTATGCCGTCTGAAATCATTTGAGGCATGCTTTGACTGATATTGTCTCTGGTACAGATATCAGGTGGGGAAAGATTTGAACTTCCTTGCATGAACTAATACTCCGCCCCTTAACAATAAAAGCCCCTTTACACTGATTTAGAGTGCCATTGCTGTTGCAGCGTTATATGCACAATGAGGAGCTTCACCTTAATATCAGCTTTACTTCTCTGCAGCCTCAGTAAGTATTGGTAATAAATTATTCTGAGCAGCAAATATAATTCTAATCTCTCTTTTATCCAGTAACCCACCATTATTTTGAACACTCAGATGACTTAGTATTGTACATGTTTAGAAGTTTCTTTATTGAGGAGTAACTCTCTTTCTGTCTCTGCTGTTTGTTTGAGGCTGGATCTCTGTCTCAGCTTCTGAGTCTCACACTGTGGAGGTCCAGTCTGGTGGAGACGTCACTCTGATGTGCTCCAACATTTCCACTGTTCCAACTCAGACAGAATGGTTCAGAGTGATCAACAGAACCAAGCCCAGCTGTGTCTCCTCTATGTACGGGTCTGATAGCAAACCTTCGTTCTGTGATGGATTTCAAAATAGATTTGAGATGAGCTCCAACATCTCTACTGTCTTTCTTAAAATCAAGAGAGTGGATTTATCTGACTCTGGACTGTATTTCTGTGGATTTTACATAGACGGACATACAGTCATCGCCAGTGCAACACATTTAAAAGTTCAAGGTAAGATTGTAGTTAAGCCTCAAAGATCTGTTTCCATCATACTTACAGTTTATCTCACATTTATTGTCACAGTCGTATGAAAACAGCATAAATACAAACAAGAAACCAATACATGTCAAATTATTTCATTTTTGTCTTTTTAAAGGTAACAGTGAATCTGATTTTGGAGTGGATTTAAAGCCTGAAAGTAAGGTTCTCCTTTTTCACTGTGCAAGTTTCCACAGAGCCAGTCATTTCAATATTAAACATCTCTTCTAAAAACAGATATGTATTCTGTCATTTGTCTTGTAGAGGAGTCTGATGGAATGACAAACTTCTTGATTGTGATCCTGGGTGTTCTGACTGTTTTCCTCACTATAGTCGTCATTGTTCTGGCTGTTATAATCAAGAAACTTCAGACAGGTACAGCTGATCTATAATTTGATGCAAATGATGGATAAATCCAAAGCAAAGTATACGGTCAATAATAATAATAAACTAATAAAACTTGATGATTTTTCCATTTAGCTGTGATTGAAGAACAGCAGCCAGAAAGAAACAAGGTGAACCCAGCATTAACTTATATAAACTGTGTGTGTGCGTGTGTGGTTTTGAAAATGTATACAAATACATGACAAATCTGTTAATGATCTGTGTTCTGAGCTGCTGCAAACAGCTAATTCAGGCATGCAGGAAGTCATCATATTCAAAGTAAAATGATCCTCAATAATTCCTAATTTTAAACTCTAATTTCAGCTGTGATCTTTAAACTGACAGTTTAGGTTCTTTAAGCAAAATTACTGGTTTTGCCAGCATTTGCTAGACCATCTGAACCCAGCCCCCCCTCACCCAGAAAAAGATAGTATAGGTTGATTATGCAAGCAGCTCATAATGACCCACAATTAGGTTTCTTGTTAGGCGGTCCCCTCATGGCTGAAGTAACTATCGCCAGACCAAACAAGGAAGTAAGTTGACAAAGTATAGGAGCGAAAAATTCTGTGTGAAGACGAAGCAGCCTGGGGGGTGGATGGGTCGAACAAACACACTCCCGTGTGAAACCAAAAGTTAACTGTCATTTTGAAATTAACCGAGTTTTAGTCCTTTCCGCAATTAAGTATGTGTTGTTATGACCCATTCTCATTTTAGTAGTTTTAAGGGACTTATTTTTAACCAATCCCTGATATTCTACTAACCCTAACTAAGTATTTGCGCTGCCTATTAACTACTCAATTTTCACAATGTTTACTATGTGTTTAAAACTGCACCTGTTACGGTAAAGACCTCATATTATGCTATTTTTGTTGTACTGCATGTAACCCTACGGTGGTAGTTCTGCTTATAAGCAGGCTAAGAATCTATTGTAGGAGTTATCTAAATCTAGATTCGATGAGGAGGTTGGTTTTGTACTAATCATATGGCAAGAAAACTCACAGATTCCACCCCAAATGAAGCACAGCACAACAGATTAAAGTTTGAATGAGGTTCTAAAATTATTTTCCTTATTTTCTTATTCAAAATTCAATATTTAGTTCAGTTCACACAACATCACTACCATTAATATTCACAAATCGGCCACAATTATTGTTGAGATCTCATGAAACAAAAAACAAAAGGAAAATCTTTCCAAAGAAACCACCCAATGTGACCGTTGCAGCGCTGTTAGATGAGGCAGTGGACCAAGGAACCAGGCACCAGGGTGAACAGAGAAGAATCCAGCCTCAATGGAAAGAACATCAGGGATCCGGGACCAGAGAAGCCTAAAAAAAAACCAGTCTACACAAAAATGTGCAGAAAATTAACTAATGTTCAACTAAATGTCCTTTTTTTCATCATTTAAAAGTCCATGTGTTCAATAATACAACTTAAAATAAAAATCAATAAAATGGAATTGAACCAACAAAAGTACAGTATAGCATAGTAACTAAAAATTGGCATACTTGACTCAAAACAAAATTATTTCCTTTCAAAATGCATTGTTTTCATTGTACTAAACAGTAGAATATACAACAAATATACCTGTGGGGTAACATCCACTGCTATTGTCGATAGCCAAACTGGTTTTTAATCCACTGAAATCCACTGTAACGTTGAAATGTAAACCTTTTAGTCATTTTAGCTTCAAGCTAATCAACACAAAATAATAGTTTCACTCACCGAGATAACTTTGTTTACAACAGATGTCGTGTAATGTTCAATGTAGTTCAACCTCGAGGATATATTTCAGCTTCTAGATCAATTTTAATTGTAATAGTTACTTCCGCTCGAGCTCCCGTTTTTCAGGCTTTTTTTTAAGGCAAAAACGAATGCCAGGAACAGCAGAAGAAGAACAAATGCCAGGAAACAGCAGAAAAAGAACGTTTCATTGTGCACTGCCACCTAGTGGCGAACTAGATATTGCACTTTATTCTAGGTTTAAGCGTTTGCATTAAAGATAATTTGCTTTACGCTTGTTGCTTTATTGGGGCAAAATGTACAGGGTTACATGCACATTGCTGCAGCTCCTCTTTTCACCCTGTGTGTTGAGCTCTCTGTTTTAGCTACAGAGTGAGACATCACACTTCTGTTCCATCTTTGTTGGAAGTAGCTAGGTAAGGACTACTAGCCAGTCAGAAGCAGAGTAGGGCGGGGCCTGACAAGCAAGCTAGCTTGGTTTGAGGGCGTGCCACGCTAGGAGCTAGGCGAGCATTATAACGTGTGTTACAAAATGACGCAAAATGATGCGTGTTTGTCCCAGAAGTAAAGGCTGGACTACAATAGAGCTGTTTGGAGCAGTTTGTGAACAGTGTTTTCTGTTGGAGATGGTAAGTCCCTTTGGGGTGGACTTTGGGCTTTTTCACTTTGTAAACCTATAACATGCATAAAAAGATATATAACACAATGAAGGAAAGGGAAAAAAGCCAAAAAGCATAATATGAGCATTTTAAATACAACAGTCACATTATTACATCGCCACTGTGCGGCGGGAAATAGAACGGTCCTACTGTATGTCGTTTTGGGAGTCTTTGGCAATCGACCTTTTCTGTTTGAGGATGTGTAGTCCGAAACAATTGAAAATGCCCCATCAGTTCAATCTGAAGATATTTTGTCAAGAAGGAGAACGTATGGCCTTTTTGCCAAGCCAGTTGCATAGAGTTACAATTAACAAACTGTTACAAAATCAAGTCAAAACTATTTTGAAATTAAAATATAACCACTGTAAGGTGTAGCAATTTTAGATCTGTGACCTATGTCCTATGAGTTTCAACAATCATGAGTTTTTTTAGTTTCAATTTAAAGACTCCCTATTATTGTATGTATATATATATATATATATATATATATATATATATATATATATATATATATATATATATATATATATATTAAAAAATATAATATTAAAAATATTATATTTTTTTGTGTATGTAATAGATGTATAAAATACAAAAAAAACCACATTTCACTCTAAAAAGAGCTTTCTCTTCCACAGACAGTACTTTTTCTCAACTGCCTAAAACGCCTCGCCCACATTCCCATTTGAAATTCCTCAATAAGTGATGTCACAGATTGAGAATGCCACCCCAGATTTTCAAATGTGCTGCCCATAGGTGCTGCCTGAGCAAGCACAGCACACCCGCTGGTGTGCTGCTTGTTTGAGTTTGGTTGACCAATCACAACAGAGAGGGCCAGCTGGCCAATCAGAGCAAACTGGGCTGAAGATCTTAGACAGGGTGTTTCAGAGAGAGGAGCTGCAGCAATGGGCAGTATGAGAAACATAATATGTTTTTTGAACATCAAAGCATGAAAACATATTCTAGTAGACCCCAAGAGTACAAATATGATGCTGAAAAGGAGTATAATAATCTGGGCTCTTTAAATTGCCCAACCCAGCTGTGATTCTATTCAAAAGCATGTTTCTTCTTAGCTAAACTGTGGTCAACACTCATTTTAAACGATTCCTTTGTTGAACTACCAAAAACTTGGAAAACTCAGTTACAGAGTGTGTGTGGTTCAGTGTGTGACTCTGAATACTCTGATTTACAGGATCTGGGCTCAGATGAACTGAACTACGCAGCTCTAAATTTCCAGGTGAAACCCAAAAGAAGCCGCAGGCCTGCATCAGAGAGAGAGCTGGAGCCACATGTTGTGTATGCTGCCACCAGATAGACTCAGGAAACATCTGGAACTGCAGCTCAGAGTGGAACTGATGCTTCATTATGTTAATCTGCTGATGTGTTTTTATGTGTGGGAGGAGTCTACTGCCAAAAAAAAAGATTTGGAAAAAATAAATCTTATTTTACGGTCTCATGTGTCTCTCTCTGGGTCAACGTGTCTGTCTTTCTTATTTTGTCTGAGAGGAAAAAGAGCATGCTTAATGTGTGATGGAGGAAGAGGCAGAAAGGACACTGATGGCTGCCAGACTGTTTGACAGGAAGAGACAGCAGGGTGGGGTCTGAGCACAACTGAGGTGAAGACCGTGAGGTGTCTGAGGTCAAAGCTCTGTGCAAAGTAAAAAAGAAGTGAAACTAGCTTACTTGTTTAGGTAAAAATTAAACTGCTTTACAGTACTGCTGTTCTCACAGAACACGATGAATGTTCCCTTAAAACATATCAATCACTCCACTCATCATCACCTTACACAAACTCACTTAACTACTTTACCTTCATACGCTACGTCAACATTTGTATTCAAAACTGAACAGAAAGGCCTGATGCAGCTGCTTCATTTTCTATTTTGCACATCACTCATCTATCAGGTTCCTGATGTTGAGAGCTGTTAACTGAAATACTTTCACTAAAGTGCAGGGAAGTAGGCTGGAATTAGTAAGTGGTATTCTCATCATCAACAGCACAAACAGCAGCATAAAGGAGAATGGTAATATCAAACAATACTAAGAGTCCAAAGCCATGTTAGTCTCTCTGTGAGGCTGTATTTAGACTCTGAGATGCTTTAATTTACTGTAAGAACATTAGCATGCTAACATGGTCACAGTATCAATAATACATCACACTTCACAGCAATCCATCCAACAGTTGCTGAGATATCTCACTTCAAACCACATATGTCAACCTCACAGTGGTGCTAGAGGAAGAGTCAGGGGATCTCTAAAGTCATTATGCTTCATCCTCTGGGGACCATGAATATCTGTACAAAATGTCACGACACTCCATATTTCATGATATATTGTAGTCTAGACCCAAGAGGTGGACCATTGACTGACTGACTGGCATTGCCATCGCTCTAGTGGATAAAAACATTCCATCCAAATGTAGCACCAATTTTCCAGAAAAATGGTAAAAAGAAAATGTGAATTCGGTGCCTGGGTGACCTAGTGGTAGAGCGCACGCCCATATATAGAGGCTCAGTTCTCAACGAAAAGAAAGTGGGTTCGATTCCGACCTTTCCGACCTGCATGTCATTCCCCCACTCTCTCCCCTTTCATGTGGAAGCTGTCACAAAAAGGCCTAAAAGTCCAAAAAAAAAAAAGAGAGTTAGTGCTGCAAATTCTCCAGTCGGTGCCATTAAATCATTGCAGATGATGCCCTTTTAAAGAGTGCCGATCAAATCACAACTAGTGGGAAACAATGTATTAAACGTATTACGTATTATGTTTATTTCAGGTATTAATTGGGGGAA
The DNA here is from genome assembly GCF_008315115.2 of Sander lucioperca. Classification (NCBI taxonomy): domain Eukaryota; kingdom Metazoa; phylum Chordata; class Actinopteri; order Perciformes; family Percidae; genus Sander; species Sander lucioperca. The sequence goes on from NC_050189.1 coordinate 14,944,825, forward strand.
TATGACAGTCTCATTGGTCAACACATATCAGATGTTTTCATCTGCAGCCGTAGCGAAGCATAACAACTTGTTTGCGATATTTCAATATATTTTAAGTTTCCACAATTGCTTTTCATGTACTGTAAATAAAAAAACAAAGGAAATGGATTCAATAGAAGTGGAGAATGGTACTGAAATCTAAAAAAAAAAGGCAAGTTGATACATGACAACCTTTAGAATGAACCCAAACACTGTATCCAGAGATTGCAGCATCAAAATATGATTCCACTGGTCCCTCGCTTTTATTCTTGTCATATTTTATATGTCATACCAGACTGTTATGGGTTTTCAGTGATGGTTGTATAAACCTCCAGAAGTCACTGAGGAGTTCTTCTTTATGTATCTACAATTCTTAGTGACGTTTGTCCCAAATTGGATCCAACCCAGATATAAAATGTTATCATTAGATGTTGAGTCTCCAAGAACAAAACGTTCCTGAGCTTAAATATGTGTAAAGGTATTGCATTGGCAGGTCGCTGTGAGCGGCAAGATAAAAATCTAAAAACACCCCGCCTCTCTAAACTCCTTTATAAGAGCTCAGCGGTACGATCTATCTTTGCAGTGAAACGATTAAACTCAGAATGAGGAACTTCACCTTGATAACAGCTTTACTTCTCTGCAGCCTCAGTAAGTACTGATACTTGGTTATTCTCAGCACCAAATCATGTGGCAAATAACCCACAAATGAGAACTACTGAATTATTGTTGTTGTTGCCTTAATACAGTAACTGCTGCATTATACACTCAGAGATAACTCTCTTTCTGTCTCTGCTGTTTGTTTCAGGCTGGATCTCTGTGTACGGGTCTACTAGCAAAGCCTCGTTCTGTGATGGATTTCAAAATAGATTTGAGATGAGCTCCAACATCTCTACTGTCTTTTTTAACATCACAAGAGTGAATTCCTCTCACTCTGGACTGTATATCTGTGGATTTAACCAAATCAACCATACAGTCCTTGGCAATGCAACATATCTACAACTCCAAGGTAAGATTGTAGTTAATCCTCATAGATCTGTGTTTCTCATCATTTTTATAGTTTCTCACATTTATTTTCACAGTAGTATAAAAAAAACGGCATGAAGACAAATAAGAAACAAATATATGTCAAATTATGTAATTTATATATGTTTTAAAAGTGACAGTGTATCTGATTTTGGAGTGGATTTAAAGACTGAAAGTAAGGTTCTCCTTTTCACTGTGCAAGTTTCCACACAGCCAGTAATTTAAATCTTAACCATGTCTTCTAAAAACAGATATTTATTCTGTCATTTGTCTTGTAGATGGAATGACAAACATCATAAGTGTGTTCCTGGGTCTGACTGTCCTGACTGTTTTCCTCAATATAGTCGCCATTGTTCTGGCTGTTAAAATCAGGAGACTCCAGACAGGTACAGTTGATCTAATTCGATGCACATGATGGATAAATCCAAAGCAAAGTATAATTAACTAATTAAACTTTTGTCTTTTTTCCCCCTTTAGCTGTGAATGAAGAACTGCAGCCAGAAAGAAACAAGGTGAACCCAGCATTAACTTATATAAACTGTGTTATGGTTTTAAAGATGCTAAACCAGAAGATATCTTGTCATGAGAAAGAACATGTAGCCGTCCTGCCAGTTAGAAAATGGTAATTTCAAAATATATACAACCACAGATGCAGCAATTAGAGTTATGTTAATGAGCATCTGTCATATAATGTGTCCTATGTCCCAATGGTGTTTAAACAACCTAGGTTTTTTTGTAGTTTTAATTTAAATTGTGCTACGCAGATGGGATTCTATTCAAGATGTTTGTTCTTAGCTAAACTAAAACTGCTAAAAAACGATTCTTTGTGGAACGACCAACAAATCCACCAATTTTACAGATTGTTTGGCTAACTCAGCTACAGAGTGTGTGTGATTCAGTGTGTGACTCTGAATACTCTGATTTACAGGATCTGGGCTCAGATGAACTGAACTACGCAGCTCTAAATTTCCAGGCGAAACCCAAAAGAAGCCGCAGGCCTGCATCAGAGAGAGAGATGGACCCACATGTTGTGTATGCTGCCACCAGATAGACTCAGGAAACATCTGGAACTGCAGCTCAGACTGCAACTGATGCTTCATTATGTTAATCTGCTGATGTGTTTTTATGTGTGGATAGTGTGTGGGAGGAGTCTACTGCCAAAAAATAAATTTAGAATAATGTCTCTGTATTTGCTGTTTGTTGTTTCTTTCTGTCTCTCTCTCGGGCAGAGTGTTCATCTTTCTTATTTTGTCTGAGAGGAAAAAGAGCATGTTCAATGTGTGATGAGGAAGTGAAATAAAGGACACTGATGGCTGCCAAAATTATTTTAGGGGGAGTGAAATGGTGTGATGGTGTGTGGAGGAAGGAGGGAGTGATACACATCACTTGTTTGACAGGAAGAGACAGCACAGTGTGGTCTGAGAACAACTGAGGTAAAGATCATGAGGTCAACGCTCTGTGGAAAGTATAAAAGGAAGCAGTGTTACTAGCCTACTGGTTAATGACTAAAGGAAACTAGCTGTACAATTCCTATTCTCACAGAACACAGACAATGCTCCCTCAAAACATGTATATCAATCTCTGACACTGTTAAATCACTCTGCTCATCATCACTTTACATTAACTCACTTAACTAGTTTACCTTCATACACTACGTCAACATTTACATTCAAAACTAAACAGAGAGGCCTGATGCAACAGCTTAATTTTCTATTTTGTTTTTCATTTTGAACATACTCAGCCATAGTCTACACTCTGAACTATCAGGTTCCTGATGTTGAGAGCTGTTCACTGAAATAGTTTCACTAGAGTGCAGGAAAGTGAGCTGGAATAGGTATTCTCATAATCAAGAACTCAAACAGCAGCATGAAGCAGACTGGGGATGTTAAGCTAGACTAATACAGCGTTTTTCCATTACATGGTACGTGCTCGACTCACCTCTACTCGTCTTTTTTGGTTTTCTATTATGAAAAAAAGTACCTAGTACTAGCTTACAGGTACTTTTTTTAATATCACCTCCGTCGAGGTTCGAAGCGAGCTGAGGCGATACCAAAAGGTGACGTGAAAACCTGCAGACTACTGATTGGTCGGAGGGAATCGTCACTACGTCATCATTGCTAGCGACAGACGGGGGTGTCCTGAACAAACCCACCATTTTTAAAGGTCCCATGGCATGAAAAATTCACTTGACGTTTTTCAACATTAATATGAGTTCCCCCAGCCTGCCTATGGTCCCCAAGTGGCTAGAAATGGCAATAGGTGTAAACCGAGCCCTGGGTATCCTGCTCTGCCTTTGAGAAAATGAAAGCTCAGATGGGCCGATCTGGAATCTACTCCTTATGTTGTCATAAGGGGCAAGGTTACCTCCCCTTTCTCTGCTTTGCCCGCCCAGAGAATTTGGCCCACCCATGAGAAAGAGAGAGACATCATGGCTTAAAAACAAGCAAAGCATGGCAGTTGGGCAAGGCCACACCCCCACCCTCCACCTTGCCCCCCCTCTCTCCTCCTCAATAGCATTTAAAGCTACAGACACAGAAATGACACATCCTAAGTAAAGCTCATTGTGGGACTGGCTCTAGTGGCTGTAATTCTGCACCAAGGCTGAATTTCGGGAAAGCGACTTCAGATACAGTATTAGGGGACCACTAAGGTCTATATAAAAGAGACTTCAGATACAGTATTAGGGGACCACTAAGGCCTATATAAAGAGACTTCAGATACAGTATTAGGGGACCACTAAGGCCTATATAAAAGAGACTTCAGATACAGTATTAGGGGACCACTAAGGCCTATATAAAAGAGACTTCAGATACAGTATTAGGGGACCACTAAGGCTTATATAAAAGAGACTTCAGATACAGTATTAGGGGACCACTAAGGCCTATATAAAAGAGACTTCAGATACAGTATTGGGGGACCACTAAGGCCTATATACAACGGACTAGATCTTTACTCTCGCAAGGATCCTGGAGGGAGCCTGGGAGTATGCCCAACCGGTCTACATGTGCTTTGTGGATCTGGAGAAGGCGTATGACCGGGTCCCCCGGGAGATACTGTGGGAGGTGCTGCGGGAGTATGGGGTGAGGGGGTCCCTTCTCAGGGCCATCCAATCTCTGTACGACCAAAGCGAGAGCTGTGTCCGGGTTCTCGGCAGTAAGTCGGACTCGTTTCAGGTGAGGGTTGGCCTCCGCCAGGGCTGCGCTTTGTCACCAATCCTGTTTGTAGTATTTATGGACAGGATATCGAGGCGTAGTCGGGGTGGAGAGGGGTTGCAGTTTGGTGAGCTGGGGATCTCATCGCTGCTTTTTGCGGATGATGTGGTCCTGATGGCATCATCGGCCTGTGACCTTCAGCACTCACTGGATCGGTTCGCAGCCGAGTGTGAAGCGGCTGGGATGAGGATCAGCACCTCTAAATCTGAGGCCATGGTTCTCAGCAGGAAACCGATGGAGTGCCTTCTCCAGGTAGGGAATGAGTCCTTACCCCAAGTGAAGGAGTTCAAGTACCTTGGGGTCTTGTTCACGAGTGAGGGGACAATGGAGCAGGAGATTGGTCGGAGAATCGGCGCAGCGGGTGCGGTACTACATTCAATTTATCGCACCATTGTGATGAAAAGAGGGCTGAGCCAGAAGGCAAAGCTCTCAATCTACCGGTCAGTTTTCGTTCCTACCCTCACCTATGGTCATGAAGGCTGGGTCATGACTGAAAGAACAAGATCCAGGGTACAAGCGGCCGAAATGGGTTTCCTCAGGAGGGTGGCTGGTGTCTCCCTTAGAGATAGGGTGAGAAGCTCAGTCATCCGTGAGGAGCTCGGAGTAGAGCCGCTGCTCCTTCGCGTCGAAAGGAGCCAGTTGAGGTGGTTTGGGCATCTGGTAAGGATGCCCCCTGGGCGCCTCCCTAGGGAGGTGTTCCAGGCACGTCCAGCTGGGAGGAGGCCTCGGGGAAGACCCAGGACTAGGTGGAAGGATTATATCTCCAACCTGGCATGGGAACGCCTCGGGATCCCCCAGTCGGAGCTGGTTAATGTGGCTCGGGAAAGGGAAGTTTGGGGTCCCCTGCTGGAGCTGCTACCCCCGCGACCCGATACCGGATAAGCGGATGAAGATGGATGGATAAGGCCCATATAAAAGAGACTTCAGATACAGTATTAGGGTACCACTAAGGTCTATATAAAAGAGACTTCAGATACAGTATTAGGGGACCACTAAGGCCTATATAAAAGAGACTTCAGATACAGTATTAGGGGACCACTAAGGTCTATATAAAAGAGACTTCAGATACAGTATTAGGGGACCACTAAGGCCTATATAAAAGAGACTTCTGATACAGTATTAGGGGACCACTAAGGCCTATATAAAAGAGACTTCAGATACAGTATTAGGGGACCACTAAGGCCTATATAAAAGAGACTTCAGATACAGTATTAGGGGACCACTAAGGTCTATATAAAAGAGACTTCAGATACAGTATTAGGGGACCACGAAGGCCTATATAAAAGCATCCAAAGAGCAGCATGTCATAGGACCTTTAAATAGTTTAGCCAGCGGTGTTTTTTTTGCTGCCTCCAGCTTCTTTTGAAACAAAATGTGTCATACCGAGAGTCAAAAATAAAACACCTTCAACGTTCTGTGTGTGTTTGTCGTGTTAGGTCACGGTAGTTTCCTGCGCCATCGCTATGACGACCAGCCACGCTTGCCTCACGCATGAGGCCGTACTGAATCTGCAATGGAAAATGGAGGACGGGGCACTGCAGCCAAGTCGAGCCGAGCCAAGCCGAGTAGAGCTAGTACTAGCAGTGGGTAAGCGCCAATACTGCGTCCCATTTGTACTCGGAAGTCAGACTTTCCGAGATCAAAGTCGTAAAAATGCCCCCTGATCTCATATTTACGAACCTCGCAGTACCCCGAGCTCAAAATCGAACATGGCTGCTCCGTGCATCAACAGTTGTGGAAGCTGTAGTAATATAAGGTTGTTAGCACTTCTGTCTTATTTGTGTCTCACTAAATCAGTCGTACACACAGTCCTGTCCAACTTCTATCTGTGGACATGTTGTTACGCTTTTTGCATGCACCAAAGTGCACCACAGTGTAATCCGTTGTTAACTGTTGGTATTACTAACAATGGCTAACCTGGCTAGAGCTAAGCCACAATGATAAATATGCCTTGTAAAGTACCATTATGCACTATAAAGAGTCCACAGCCATGTTAGTGACTCCGTGAGGCTGTATTTAGACTCTAAGATGCTTTGAGCTATAAGTACGTTAGCACGCTAACATGTTCACAGTATCCATGTTAGCGGACATCACATTGCATAGCAATCCATCCAAAACCATGAAAGTCAACCTTACAGTGGTGCTAGAGAAGAGTCCGGGGATCTCTACAGTCACAAGTCTTCATCCTCTGGGGACCATGAACATCTGTACAAAATATGACAATAACATTTGTTGAGATATTTCAGTCAAATGTCAAAAAATTTGACATCCAAATGTAGCTAAAATTTCAAAACCAAAATGCGAATTAATGAAAATTCCCATCCACTATTGTTAGGTACTAGGTGTATTAGGAGTTGGTTTATAGAGAGTTGGTGCTGCAAATTCTCCAGTTGTGGGCCATTAAATCATTGCAGATGATGTAATTAAAAGATTGCCAATCAAATCTCAGACAATGGAAAACAATGTGGAAAACAATGTAGAAAACATGAAATATTGCATTTATGTTTATTTCAGGTATTAATGTGGAAACCTTTCCGTCTCATTGGTCAACACATATCTGATGTTTTCATCTGCCGCCGCAGCCAAGTGTAAACACTTTTTTGCAGTATTTCGACTTCTTTCAAGTTTCAACAAATGCTTTTTATGTAAATTGAAAAAAAGGAAAGGGCTTCAATAGAGGTGGAGAATGGGTCAGAAATCTGAAAAGGCATGAGGGTGTCTTAAATGATGTCTGTATATAACTGCAGGAGTCACTGATATGTTTTGTTAAAGTTTTTTATCTCATGTTGTATCAGACAGATAGCAAATATTAAAATAAGATGTTCCATGAATCAAATGTTCCGGAACTTAAATATATTATGTGCAAAGGCATTGCATTGATAGTTTGCTGTGAGCGGTAAGATGAAAGTCAAGACACCCCGCCTCTCCAAACTCCTTTATAAGAGCTCAGCGGTACAAACTATCTTTGCAGTGACACGTTTAAACGCACAATGAGGAGCATCACCTTGATAACAGCTTTACTTCTCTGCAGCCTCAGTAAGTACTGACACTCGGTTATTCTCAGCACTGAGATATTGTTGTTGTTACCAGTAAGTGCTGCATTATACACTCAGGGATAACTCTCTTTCTGTCTCTGCTGTTTGTTTCAGGCTGGATCTCTGTCTCAGCTTCTGAGTCTCACACTGTGGAGGTCCAGTCTGGTGGAAACGTCACTCTGATGTGCTCCAACATTTCCAGCACTCAAACTGAGACAGAATGGTTCAGACTGATCAACAGAACAAAGCTCAGCTGCATCTCTTCTATGTACTCATATGATGATGGCAAACCGTTTTGTGATGGATTTCAAAATGGATTTGAGATGAGCTCCAACATCTCTACTGTCTTTCTTAAAATCAAGAGAGTGGATTTATCTGACTCTGGACTGTATTTCTGTGGATTTTACATAAACGGACATACAGTCATCGCCAGTGCAACACATTTAAAAGTTCAAGGTAAGATTGGAGTTAAGCCTCAGAGATCTGTTTCCATCAAATTTATAGTTTATCTCACATTTATTGTCACAGTCGTATGAAAACAGCATGAAGACAAACAAGAAACCAATATGTGTCAAATTATGTCATTTATATGTCTTAAAGGTGACGGTGAATCTGATTTTGGAGTGGAGTTAAATACTGAAAGTAAGGTTCTCCTTTTTCATTATGCAAGTTACCACAGAGCCAGTAATTTCATTGGTAAAGTAAAGTAAATCTTAACCATCTCTTTTAAAAACTGTCTGTAATTTGTCTTGTAGAGGAGTCTGATTGGATGACAACCCTCATGAGTGTGTTCCTGGGTTTTCTGACTGTTCTGACTGTTTTCCTCACTATAGTCGTCATTGTTCTCGCTGTTAAAATCAGGAGACTCCAGACAGGTAAAGTTAATCTAATTTGATGCACATGAAGGATAAAGCCAAAGCAAAGTATATGGACAGTAATAATTAACTAATGAAACTTTTGTCTTTTTTCCATTGAGCTGTGAGTGAAGAACTGCAGCCAGAAAGAAACAAGGTGAACCCAGCATTAACTTACATAAACTGTGTTATGGTTTTAAAGATGCTAAACCAGAAGATATCTTGTAAGGAAAGAGAACAGGTAGCCTTCCTGCTAGTTAGAAAATGGTTATTTCAAAGTAAAATATAACCACTGTAGGATGCCTATGTCTAAATGGTGTTTGAACAACCAAGGTTTAATTTTCGTAGGTTTTTCGTAGTTTTAATTTAAATTGTGCTACACAGCTGGGATTCTATTAAAAATCATGTTTGTTCTTAGCTAAACTAAATCAGCTAAAAAAAACTGTTCCTTTGTGAAACTACCAACAAATTCACCAATTTCACAGATCTTCGGCAAATTCAGCTACAGAGTGTGTGTGATTCAGTGTGTGACTCTGAATACTCTGATTTACAGGATCTGGGCTCAGATGAACTGAACTACGCAGCTCTAAATTTCCAGGTGAAACCTAAAAGAGGCAGCAGGCCTGCATCAGAGAGAGAGATGGAGCCACATGTTGTGTATGCTGCCACCAGATAGACTCAGGAAACATCTGGAACTGCAGCTCAGACTGGAACTGATGCTTCATTAGGCTATATTAATCTGCTATTGTGTTTGTGTGTTTGGGTGGCAGGTGGAAGGATTCATTGGCAATAAATAAATTTGTGTCTGTTTTTACTGGCTTATGTGTCTCTCTCAGTCAAATTGTCTATCTTTTTATTTTCTATGAGAGGAAGAAGAGCATGATTCTTGTGTTATGGAGGAAGACACAGAAAGGACACTGATGGCTGCCAGACTTATTTACAGGGCGAGTGAAATGGTGTGTGGAGGGAGGAGTGAGTGATAAACATCACTTGTCTGACAGGAAGAGACAGCACAGTGTGGTCTGAGAACAACTGAGGTTAGGTTCATTACGTGTCTGAGGTCAACACTCTGTGGAAAGTATAAAAGGAAGCAGTGATACTAGCTTACTTGTTTATGAGAAAATTAAAACTGTTATATTTAGACTTCAACATCTGCAAAGAGGCCTGATACAACTGCTTCATTTTTGCCAGAGTACACTGCTCTCCATTTTATACATACTCAGCCATAATCTCAGGTTACACTCTCAACTATCAGGTTCCTGACATGTGTGCACTGAAACAGTTTCACTAGAGTGCAGGGGAGTCAGCTGGAATAAGAAAGTCATTTAGATAAATAGTTCTCCGAAATGTGTTTCTGAAAACATTTAATGCAAAAAATAGGCTGGAATGATTCTTGCTTCATTTCAGATCGACAACGATCAGTTTGAAAAGATTTTCATAACTTTTTGGGAGGCATTTGCATAAAGTAGCCTGGATTCAATTTTATGCAAATGAGGAGCGGGCAACTCGACGACCCGCTTCTCCAAAGTCCCCGCAACGTTACCAGAATGCATTGCATGGCTGCTCCCATTAAAAATGAATGGGAAGCTTGGAAATGTCACTTGACAATGGACGCGAACTATAATTACACGAACCACGACACAGCGCATTGAAGGAGTAATGAAGGACTGAATTGAAGGACTAATATCGTATATGTCTCCTCTACAACACCATGGATGACAAGAGATTCTCCTAGGAGATGGAAAAACACATGTTAACGTTATACGACACCACAGATCCTTTTTAAGGACAACGCCAGAAAAGAGAAGCCATGGACTTTAATTGTAGAGTGCTTGGAGTGGAAGGTAGATACTAGCTTAATAAACGCATGATTGTTATTTCAAGTACATGTAGAGAGCCTTTCAATGAGTCGGACAGCAAGACCCTCCACTTCTGAGACGCTCCCGGGATGGGTTGGTGCGTGCCGGAGGACGGAACAAAACCGTGGCTTAGCCAGAACGCGTCACTTCTGAACACCCCTCCTCTCTTAACTCCTTTATAAGAGCAGCGGTACAAACTATCCTTGCAGTGACACGTTAAACCGCACAATGAGGAACTTCACCTTTGTAACAGCTTTACTTCTCTGCAGCCTCAGTAAGTACTGACACTCAGTTATTCTCAGCACTGAGTTATTGTTGTTGTTGCCAGTAAGTGCTGCATTATACACTCAGGGATAACTCTCTTTCTGTCTCTGCTGTTTGTTTCAGGCTGGATCTCTGTCTCAGCTTCTGAGTCTCACACTGTGGAGGTCCAGTCTGGTGGAGACGTCACTCTGATGTGCTCCAACATTTCCAGCACTCCAACTCTGAGAGAATGGTTCAGACTGATCAACAGAGCAAAGCTCAGCTGCATCTCCTCTATGTACCCTGATAAAAACGCTTCATTCTGTGATGGATTTGAAAATGGATTTGAGATGAGCTCCAACATCTCTACTGTCTTTCTTAAAATCAAGAGAGTGGATTTATCTGACTCTGGACTGTATTTCTGTGGATTTTACAGGAAAAAAAATACAGTCATTTCCAATGCAATACATTTAAAAGTTGAAGGTAAGATATAAGTTAAGCATTAGAGATCTATTTTTCTCATCATATTCACAGTACATCTCACATTTATTGTCACAGTCGTATGAAAACAGCATGAAGACAAACAAGAAACAAATACGTATCAAATTATTTAATTTATATGTTTTAAAGGTGACGGTGAATCTGATTTTGAAAGAAAGACTGAAAGTAAGGTTTCCACTTTTCCACTGTGCAAGTAACCACAGATCCACTAATTTAAATCTTAACCATCTCTTTAAAAAACAAATCTGTCATTTGTCTTGTAGAGGAGTCTGATTGGATGACAACCCTCATGATTCTGTTCCTGGGTTTTCTGTCTGTTCTGACTGTTTTCCTCACTATAGTCGTCATTGTTCTGGCTGTTAAAATCAGGAGACTTCAGACAGGTACAGTTGATCTATAATATGATGCACATGATGGATAAAGCCAAAGCAAAGTATATTGTCAGTAATATTAAACTAATGAAACTTTTGTCTTTTTTTCCATTGAGTTGTGAATGAAGAACTGCAGCCAGAAAGAAACAAGGTGAACCCAGCATTAACTTCTATAAACTGTGTGTTATGGTTTTAAAGATGCTCAACCAGAAGATATCTTGTCATGAGAGAGAACATAAAGCCTTCCTGCCAGTTAGAAAATGGTTTTAAATAGTGCTGTCGGTTAAACGCGTTATTAACGGCGTTAACACAAACAAATTTTAACGGCGTCAATTTTTATCGCGAGATTAACGTTCTTTTTGGCCTAGCAAACTTTGTAGTTTTTTTCACGTTGTTGCAACAACTAGTAACGTTAGAAAAACTACAACACCACACCGGATCTAGCTAGACCGGAAACAAAACAACAGGCACGCTGCACACACTTGTTTGGGCCGGCCGATTCTGAATGGAAAGTTTACTTTTAAAAAGTTGCCAAATGGTTCCATTGACAAGACCAAAGTGATCTGTGTGTTTTGCCGTTGTGAAGTGAGCTATCATCGTAGCACGTCCAGTCTGAAATACCTTGATGGCCAAGCACACAGCTGATGTGAATTCTCCGCCCCCTCGTCAAAGCCGTTAGATTGTGTGAGAGATTATTTGCTCCAAGTGAGAATGTTAGTGTGGAAGTGAGCACTACAGTATATGCCAATGTTGTTTTCAATAAAAAAAATGTGCACAAAGCAAGCCGATCCACTTTTCCATGTTGATAAGAGCATTAAAATGAGAAAAAAATAATGGGACAAAAAGAAATCAAGGGACATTTAGAATAGATAAAAATGTGTGATTAATTGTGATTAATTGCGAGTTAACTATGACATTAATGCGATTAATCACTATTAAATATTTTAATCGTTTGACAGCACTAGTTTTAAAACAAAATTGAACCACTATTGAGGCCATTTTAGTTTGTTATATAATGTGGCCTATAGTATGTCCTGTAGTTTGAACAACCTCGGCATATTCATTTAACCCTTGTGTTGACTTCGGGTCACATTGACCCGTTTTAAATTTTTGTTTTAAATCAGAAAATATGGGACGTAGAAATAAGCGCTGAAAATGTGTAGAAGAAAAATTAAAAAATTTAAAACGTTGGAAAAAGCAAAAACAAACTGTGAAAAAAAGGCGTCAAAAACGTTGAAAAAAGTTTGTCTCTGAGTTTGTCTTAGTTTTAATTTAAATTGTGCAACACAACTGGGATTCTACTCCTAAGCATGTTTGTTCTTAGCTAAGCTGTGGTTAACACTCATTTTAGTTTAAACGATTCCTTTGTGAAACTATAAAGACATTTTATGGATTTTTTTTTGGCAAACTCAGCTACAGTGTGTGTGACTCTGAATACTCTGATTTACAGGATCTGGGCTCAGATGAACTGAACTACGCAGCTCTAAATTTCCAGGCGAAACCCAAAAGAAGCCGCAGGCCTGCATCAGAGAGAGAGCTGGAGCCACATGTTGTGTATGCTGCCACCAGGTAGACTCAGGAAACATCTGGAACTGCAGCTCAGACTGGAACTGATGCTTCATTATGTTAATCTGCTGATGTGTTTTTATGTGTGGGAGGAGTCTACTGCCAAAAAATTAATTTAGAACAATGTTTCTATTTGTTGTTTCTTCTGTCTTTCTCTGGGTCAAAGTGTTCGTCTTTCTTATTTTGTCTGAGAGGAAAAAGAGCATGCTTAATGTGTGATAGAGGAAGAGGCAGAAAGGACACTGATGGCTGCCAGACTTAGTTATAGGGCGGTTGAAATGGTGTGTGGAGGGAGGAGGGAGTGATACACATCACTTATCTGACAGGAAGAGACAGCACAGTGTGGTCTGAGAACAACTGAGGTAAAGATCATGAGGTCTTTGAATCAACGCTCTATGGAGAGTGAAAAAGAAAGTAGTGAAACTAGTCTACTTGTTTATGAAAAGAATTAAACTAGCTGTACAATTGCTAAAATCACTCATCCCTTTAAATAAACTCCCTTAACTACTTCATGTCATCATTTGCATTCAAAACTGTACAGAGAGGCCTAATACAACTGCTTCATTTTTTATTTTGTAGGCAAGTACAGTGGAATAAGTAAGTGGAAGTCTTTCCGAGCTAGGTACGTTAGCATGCTAACATGGTCACAGTATCAATGTTAATCAATGCATATCTGTACAAGATGTCATGACAATAGTTGTTGAGATATTTCAGTCTAGACCCAAGAGGTGGACTGATTGACCGGCTGACTGGCCTTGCCATCACTCAGGTCATGTCACCAGAGGACTATACTACGAATCAAGATCAACATGCCCTGGATTTCTTTCAGTTACCCAGCTTCACCAAACCTAACAACCGCGATCCCGCATAAGCTTAGTCACGATGGTGGTTAACAACTAGTTCAATCAACCCAGGATTTCCCAATGCAGCGGCGCGTGCGTTCACATAAAAGAGGCGGTGTTTGCACAGCACGACCAATCGGAAACATCTACAGAGCCGCATATTTTACATACGAAGAGCAAACTATAATTCTACATAAATATGAAGAACACAGACATGGCTTTACAGGCAAAACGTAATACAGTCGCTGCGTCCTAAAACAGGATGGAAAGCTGGCAAAAAAATAGCTGACGCTGTAAATGCATAAATCACAACGCTTATCAATATCACTTCTCCATCAGTCAGGCACCAGATCTGACCATAATTACACTTGTGCTTTCTATAAACTGTCGTTGCTTTAGCCTATTTTTTCAGTTGCAACCTGGCAGTGGTAAGCAATCGTGAGAGCAAATAAAAAAATATAAAAACATAATTCACACCGATGTGCGCTTTGGCAACACACGGCTCAAGAAGCTGACAAATAGCCTCGTAATTCCCTCCGCTCAAAATCTATATCTTTCATAAAAACACCCCTCAGGGAATGTTAACGGGGTTGTCGATCTCTAAATGTTTTAACTTTTATGAGCGCACCTCTCTCTCTCTCCGTGCACCAAGCTCCACCTGATCTTCTAAGAACGGTGACGCCGTTATCAATCGAGTATTGATTGGTCAGTAAGCGTTAACAACTGATCCACCGTCGTGATACACAAAACCCTGGGTTGAACCTGAAGTTACCTTGTTAACGCCAAATCTGGCTTCATAGTACAGCATCATCATAGATTTCAGCATCAACAGGAAAACTCCATAGTGTTGGGTTTTGAATCTTTGACACAAAGATGCAGAGTGAATGAACCCTTTAAAGGGCCCAAAAATTGAAAAAGAATCACTTTTTCTGGGATTTAGGGTGTTATTTGTGTCTCTGGTGCTTCCACACACATACAAACTTGAAAAAAAAAGTGAGATGCCTCACTCTGTATCTAAAACAGAGAGCTCAACACAGGGTGAAAAGAGGAGCTGCAGCAATGTGCAGTACAACAAAAATATGGTGTTTTTTGAAAATTAAACCACATAAACCTATTCTGGTACAACCTCTAAATACAATTATGAACCTGAAAATGAGCATAATATGGGCACTTTAACAACATTATATGGGAGCCGGTCCTTGGTAGAAGATCTTGTCATATTTCATGTCATACCAGACTGTTTGGGATTAGGTAAGAGTGCTTTAACGTGTATGACATAAGATCCAAGAAACAAACGTTTTGGAGCTTAAATATGTGCAAAAGCATTGCATTGGCCGGTCGCTGTGCGGAAGAAAAAAAAAGACACTCCGCCTCTCTACACTCCTTTATAAGAGCTCAGCGGTACAAGCTACCTTTGCAGTGAAACAAACACACAATGAGGAGCTTCACCTTGATAACAGCTTTACTTCTCTGCAGCCTCAGTAAGTACTGATACTTGGTTATTCT
The DNA here is from genome assembly GCF_008315115.2 of Sander lucioperca. Lineage (NCBI taxonomy): Eukaryota > Metazoa > Chordata > Actinopteri > Perciformes > Percidae > Sander > Sander lucioperca. The sequence goes on from NC_050189.1 coordinate 14,959,855, forward strand.
CAGCACAAAATCATCTAACAAATAACCCACCAGAATTTCAACTTTCAAATAAGAACTGAGTTATTGTTGTCGTTGCATTAATACAGTAAGTGCTGCATTATACGCTCAGGGATAACTCTCTTTCTGTCTCTGCTGTTTGTTTCAGGCTGGATCTCTGTCTCAGCTTCTGAGTCTCACACTGTGGAGGTCCAGTCTGGTGGAGACGTCACTCTGATGTGCTCCAACATTTCCAGAGTTATAACTACAACAGAATAGTTCAGAGTGATCAACAGAACTAAGCCCAGCTGTGTCTCCTCTATGAATCCATATGATGGCAAACCTTCCTTCTGTGATGGATTTCAAAATAGATTTGAGATGAGCTCCAACATCTCTACTGTCTTTCTTAAAATCAAGAGAGTGGATTTATCTGACTCTGGACTGTATTTCTGTGGGTTTTTCATAGGCAGACATACAGTCATTGTCAATGCAACATATTTAAAAGTTCAAGGTAAGATTGTAGATCTCCTTTTCTTATCATATTAACAGTGTATCGCACATGTATTGTCACAGTCGTATGAAAACAGCATAAAGACAAACAAGAAATCAATACGTGTCAAATTATTTCCTTATACTGTATATGTTTTAAAGATAACCGTTGATCTGATGGATACTGAAAGTAAGGTTCTCCTTTTTTGCTGTGCAAGTAACCACAGAGCCAGTCATTTCAATCTCAACCAACAACAACCCAACAGACTGTCATTCTACCATTAACCTAGAGGAGTCTGATGGAATGACAAACCTCGTGATTGTGATCCTGGGTGTTTTCCTCAATATAGTCGTCATTGTTCTGGCTGTTAAAATCAGGAAACTTCAGACAGGTACAGTTGATCTATAATTTGATGCACATGATAAATCCAAAGCAAAGTATATGGTCAGTAAAAATAAACTGATGAGTCTTGTTTTTCCATTTAGCTGTGAATGAAGAACTGCAGCCAGAAAGAAACAAGGTGAACCCAGCATTAACTTCTATAAACTGTGTGTTATGGTTTTAAAGATGCTCAACCAGAAGATATCTTGTCATGAGAGAGAACATAAAGCCTTCCTGCCAGTTAGAAAATGGTTTTAAATAGTGCTGTCGGTTAAACGCGTTATTAACGGCGTTAACACAAACAAATTTTAACGGCATCAATTTTTATCGCGAGATTAACGTTCTTTTTGGCCTAGCAAACTTTGTAGTTTTTTTCACGTTGTTGCAACAACTAGTAACGTTAGAAAAACTACAACACCACACCGGATCTAGCTAGACCGGAAACAAAACAACAGGCACGCTGCACACACTTGTTTGGGCCGGCCGATTCTGAATGGAAAGTTTACTTTTAAAAAGTTGCCAAATGGTTCCATTGACAAGACCAAAGTGATCTGTGTGTTTTGTCGTTGTGAAGTGAGCTATCATCGTAGCACGTCCAGTCTGAAATACCTTGATGGCCAAGCACACAGCTGATGTGAATTCTCCGCCCCCTCGTCAAAGCCGTTACATTGTGTGAGAGATTATTTGCTCCAAGTGAGAATGTTAGTGTGGAAGTGAGCACTACAGTATATGCCAATGTTGTTTTCAATAAAGAAAATGTGCACAAAGCAAGCCGATCCACTTTTCCATGTTGATAAGAGCATTAAAATGAGAAAAAAATAATGGGACAAAAAGAAATCAAGGGACATTTAGAATAGATAAAAATGTGTGATTAATTGTGATTAATTGCGAGTTAACTATGACATTAATGCGATTAATCACTATTAAATATTTTAATCGTTTGACAGCACTAGTTTTAAAACAAAATTGAACCACTATTGAGGCCATTTTAGTTTGTTATATAATGTGGCCTATAGTATGTCCTGTAGTTTGAACAACCTCGGCATATTCATTTAACCCTTGTGTTGACTTCGGGTCACATTGACCCGTTTTAAATTTTTGTTTTAAATCAGAAAATATGGGACGTAGAAATAAGCGCTGAAAATGTGTAGAAGAAAAATTAAAAAATTTAAAACGTTGGAAAAAGCAAAAACAAACTGTGAAAAAAAGGCGTCAAAAACGTTGAAAAAAGTTTGTCTCTGAGTTTGTCTTAGTTTTAATTTAAATTGTGCAACACAACTGGGATTCTACTCCTAAGCATGTTTGTTCTTAGCTAAGCTGTGGTTAACACTCATTTTAGTTTAAACGATTCCTTTGTGAAACTATAAAGACATTTTATGGATTTTTTTTTGGCAAACTCAGCTACAGTGTGTGTGACTCTGAATACTCTGATTTACAGGATCTGGGCTCAGATGAACTGAACTACGCAGCTCTAAATTTCCAGGCGAAACCCAAAAGAAGCCGCAGGCCTGCATCAGAGAGAGAGCTGGAGCCACATGTTGTGTATGCTGCCACCAGGTAGACTCAGGAAACATCTGGAACTGCAGCTCAGACTGGAACTGATGCTTCAATATGTTAATCTGCTGATGTGTTTTTATGTGTGGGAGGAGTCTACTGCCAAAAAATTAATTTAGAACAATGTTTCTATTTGTTGTTTCTTCTGTCTTCCTCTGGGTCAAAGTGTTCGTCTTTCTTATTTTGTCTGAGAGGAAAAAGAGCATGCTTAATGTGTGATAGAGGAAGAGGCAGAAAGGACACTGATGGCTGCCAGACTTAGTTATAGGGCGGTTGAAATGGTGTGTGGAGGGAGGAGGGAGTGATACACATCACTTATCTGACAGGAAGAGACAGCACAGTGTGGTCTGAGAACAACTGAGGTAAAGATCATGAGGTCTTTGAATCAACGCTCTATGGAGAGTGAAAAAGAAAGTAGTGAAACTAGTCTACTTGTTTATGAAAAGAATTAAACTAGCTGTACAATTGCTAAAATCACTCATCCCTTTAAATAAACTCCCTTAACTACTTCATGTCATCATTTGCATTCAAAACTGTACAGAGAGGCCTAATACAACTGCTTCATTTTTTATTTTGTAGGCAAGTACAGTGGAATAAGTAAGTGGAAGTCTTTCCGAGCTAGGTACGTTAGCATGCTAACATGGTCACAGTATCAATGTTAATCAATGCATATCTGTACAAGATGTCATGACAATAGCTGTTGAGATATTTCAGTCTAGACCCAAGAGGTGGACTGATTGACCGGCTGACTGGCCTTGCCATCACTCAGGTCATGTCACCAGAGGACTATACTACGAATCAAGATCAACATGCCCTGGATTTCTTTCAGTTACCCAGCTTCACCAAACCTAACAACCGCGATCCCGCATAAGCTTAGTCACGATGGTGGTTAACAACTAGTTCAATCAACCCAGGATTTCCCAATGCAGCGGCGCGTGCGTTCACATAAAAGAGGCGGTGTTTGCACAGCACGACCAATCGGAAACATCTACAGAGCCGCATATTTTACATACGAAGAGCAAACTATAATTCTACATAAATATGAAGAACACAGACATGGCTTTACAGGCAAAACGTAATACAGTCGCTGCGTCCTAAAACAGGATGGAAAGCTGGCAAAAAAATAGCTGACGCTGTAAATGCATAAATCACAACGCTTATCAATATCACTTCTCCATCAGTCAGGCACCAGATCTGACCATAATTACACTTGTGCTTTCTATAAACTGTCGTTGCTTTAGCCTATTTTTTCAGTTGCAACCTGGCAGTGGTAAGCAATCGTGAGAGCAAATAAAAAAATATAAAAACATAATTCACACCGATGTGCGCTTTGGCAACACACGGCTCAAGAAGCTGACAAATAGCCTCGTAATTCCCTCCGCTCAAAATCTATATCTTTCATAAAAACACCCCTCAGGGAATGTTAACGGGGTTGTCGATCTCTAAATGTTTTAACTTTTATGAGCGCACCTCTCTCTCTCTCCGTGCACCAAGCTCCACCTGATCTTCTAAGAACGGTGACGCCGTTATCAATCGAGTATTGATTGGTCAGTAAGCGTTAACAACTGATCCACCGTCGTGATACACAAAACCCTGGGTTGAACCTGAAGTTACCTTGTTAACGCCAAATCTGGCTTCATAGTACAGCATCATCATAGATTTCAGCATCAACAGGAAAACTCCATAGTGTTGGGTTTTGAATCTTTGACACAAAGATGCAGAGTGAATGAACCCTTTAAAGGGCCCAAAAATTGAAAAAGAATCACTTTTTCTGGGATTTAGGGTGTTATTTGTGTCTCTGGTGCTTCCACACACATACAAACTTGAAAAAAAAAGTGAGATGCCTCACTCTGTATCTAAAACAGAGAGCTCAACACAGGGTGAAAAGAGGAGCTGCAGCAATGTGCAGTACAACAAAAATATGGTGTTTTTTGAAAATTAAACCACATAAACCTATTCTGGTACAACCTCTAAATACAATTATGAACCTGAAAATGAGCATAATATGGGCACTTTAACAACATTATATGGGAGCCGGTCCTTGGTAGAAGATCTTGTCATATTTCATGTCATACCAGACTGTTTGGGATTAGGTAAGAGTGCTTTAACGTGTATGACATAAGATCCAAGAAACAAACGTTTTGGAGCTTAAATATGTGCAAAAGCATTGCATTGGCCGGTCGCTGTGCGGAAGAAAAAAAAAGACACTCCGCCTCTCTACACTCCTTTATAAGAGCTCAGCGGTACAAGCTACCTTTGCAGTGAAACAAACACACAATGAGGAGCTTCACCTTGATAACAGCTTTACTTCTCTGCAGCCTCAGTAAGTACTGATACTTGGTTATTCTCAGCACAAAATCATCTAACAAATAACCCACCAGAATTTCAACTTTCAAATAAGAACTGAGTTATTGTTGTCGTTGCATTAATACAGTAAGTGCTGCATTATACGCTCAGGGATAACTCTCTTTCTGTCTCTGCTGTTTGTTTCAGGCTGGATCTCTGTCTCAGCTTCTGAGTCTCACACTGTGGAGGTCCAGTCTGGTGGAGACGTCACTCTGATGTGCTCCAACATTTCCAGAGTTATAACTACAACAGAATAGTTCAGAGTGATCAACAGAACTAAGCCCAGCTGTGTCTCCTCTATGAATCCATATGATGGCAAACCTTCCTTCTGTGATGGATTTCAAAATAGATTTGAGATGAGCTCCAACATCTCTACTGTCTTTCTTAAAATCAAGAGAGTGGATTTATCTGACTCTGGACTGTATTTCTGTGGGTTTTTCATAGGCAGACATACAGTCATTGTCAATGCAACATATTTAAAAGTTCAAGGTAAGATTGTAGATCTCCTTTTCTTATCATATTAACAGTGTATCGCACATGTATTGTCACAGTCGTATGAAAACAGCATAAAGACAAACAAGAAATCAATACGTGTCAAATTATTTCCTTATACTGTATATGTTTTAAAGATAACCGTTGATCTGATGGATACTGAAAGTAAGGTTCTCCTTTTTTGCTGTGCAAGTAACCACAGAGCCAGTCATTTCAATCTCAACCAACAACAACCCAACAGACTGTCATTCTACCATTAACCTAGAGGAGTCTGATGGAATGACAAACCTCGTGATTGTGATCCTGGGTGTTTTCCTCAATATAGTCGTCATTGTTCTGGCTGTTAAAATCAGGAAACTTCAGACAGGTACAGTTGATCTATAATTTGATGCACATGATAAATCCAAAGCAAAGTATATGGTCAGTAAAAATAAACTGATGAGTCTTGTTTTTCCATTTAGCTGTGAATGAAGAACTGCAGCCAGAAAGAAACAAGGTGAACCCAGCATTAACTTCTATAAACTGTGTGTTATGGTTTTAAAGATGCTCAACCAGAAGATATCTTGTCATGAGAGAGAACATAAAGCCTTCCTGCCAGTTAGAAAATGGTTTTAAATAGTGCTGTCGGTTAAACGCGTTATTAACGGCGTTAACACAAACAAATTTTAACGGCATCAATTTTTATCGCGAGATTAACGTTCTTTTTGGCCTAGCAAACTTTGTAGTTTTTTCACGTTGTTGCAACAACTAGTAACGTTAGAAAAACTACAACACCACACCGGATCTAGCTAGACCGGAAACAAAACAACAGGCACGCTGCACACACTTGTTTGGGCCGGCCGATTCTGAATGGAAAGTTTACTTTTAAAAAGTTGCCAAATGGTTCCATTGACAAGACCAAAGTGATCTGTGTGTTTTGTCGTTGTGAAGTGAGCTATCATCGTAGCACGTCCAGTCTGAAATACCTTGATGGCCAAGCACACAGCTGATGTGAATTCTCCGCCCCCTCGTCAAAGCCGTTACATTGTGTGAGAGATTATTTGCTCCAAGTGAGAATGTTAGTGTGGAAGTGAGCACTACAGTATATGCCAATGTGTTTTCAATAAAGAAAATGTGCACAAAGCAAGCCGATCCACTTTTCCATGTTGATAAGAGCATTAAAATGAGAAAAAAATAATGGGACAAAAAGAAATCAAGGGACATTTAGAATAGATAAAAATGTGTGATTAATTGTGATTAATTGCGAGTTAACTATGACATTAATGCGATTAATCACGATTAAATATTTTAATCGTTTGACAGCACTAGTTTTAAAACAAAATAGAACCACTATTGAGGCCATTTTAGTTTGTTATATAATGTGGCCTATAGTATGTCCTGTAGTTTGAACAACCTCGGCATATTCATTTAACCCTTGTGTTGACTTCGGGTCACATTGACCCGTTTTAAATTTTTGTTTTAAATCAGAAAATATGGGACGTAGAAATAAGCGCTGAAAATGTGTAGAAGAAAAATTAAAAAATTTAAAACGTTGGAAAAAGCAAAAACAAACTGTGAAAAAAAGGCGTCAAAAACGTTGAAAAAAGTTTGTCTCTGAGTTTGTCTTAGTTTTAATTTAAATTGTGCAACACAACTGGGATTCTACTCCTAAGCATGTTTGTTCTTAGCTAAGCTGTGGTTAACACTCATTTTAGTTTAAACGATTCCTTTGTGAAACTATAAAGACATTTTATGGATTTTTTTTTTGGCAAACTCAGCTACAGTGTGTGTGACTCTGAATACTCTGATTTACAGGATCTGGGCTCAGATGAACTGAACTACGCAGCTCTAAATTTCCAGGCGAAACCCAAAAGAAGCAGCAGGCCTGCATCAGAGAGAGAGCTGGAGACACATGTTGTGTATGCTGCCACCAGATAGACTCAGGAAACATCTGGAACTACAGCTCAGAGTAAAACTGATGCTTCATTATGTTAATCTGCTGATGTGTTTTTATGTGTGGGAGGAGTCTACTGCCAAAAAATTAATTTAGAACAATGTTTCTATTTGTTGTTTCTTCTGTCTTTCTCTGGGTCAAAGTGTTCGTCTTTCTTATTTTGTCTGAGAGGAAAAAGAGCATGCTTAATGTGTGATAGAGGAAGAGGCAGAAAGGACACTGATGGCTGCCAGACTTAGTTATAGGGCGAGTAAAATGGTGTGTGGAGGGAGGAGGGAGTGATACACATCACTTATCTGACAGGAAGAGACAGCACAGTGTGGTCTGAGAACAACTGAGGTAAAGATCATGAGGTCTTTGAATCAACGCTCTATGGAGAGTGAAAAAGAAAGTAGTGAAACTAGTCTACTTGTTTATGAAAAGAATTAAACTAGCTGTACAATTGCTAAAATCACTCATCCCTTTAAATAAACTCCCTTAACTACTTCATGTCATCATTTGCATTCAAAACTGTACAGAGAGGCCTAATACAACTGCTTCATTTTTTATTTTTAAGTCTTTCCGAGCTAGGTACGTTAGCATGCTAACATGGTCACAGTATCAATGTTAATCAATGCATATCTGTACAAGATGTCATGACAATAGTTGTTGAGATATTTCAGTCTAGACCCAAGAGGTGGACTGATTGACCGGCTGACTGGCCTTGCCATCACTCAGGTCATGTCACCAGAGGACTATACTACGAATCAAGATCAACATGCCCTGGATTTCTTTCAGTTACCCAGCTTCACCAAACCTAACAACCGCGATCCCGCATAAGCTTAGTCACGATGGTGGTTAACAACTAGTTCAATCAACCCAGGATTTCCCAATGCAGCGGCGCGTGCGTTCACATAAAAGAGGCGGTGTTTGCACAGCACGACCAATCGGAAACATCTACAGAGCCGCATATTTTACATACGAAGAGCAAACTATAATTCTACATAAATATGAAGAACACAGACATGGCTTTACAGGCAAAACGTAATACAGTTGCTGCGTCCTAAAACAGGATGGAAAGCTGGCAAAAAAATAGCTGACGCTGTAAATGCATAAATCACAACGCTTATCAATATCACTTCTCCATCAGTCAGGCACCAGATCTGACCATAATTACACTTGTGCTTTCTATAAACTGTCGTTGCTTTAGCCTATTTTTTCAGTTGCAACCTGGCAGTGGTAAGCAATCGTGAGAGCAAATAAAAAAATATAAAAACATAATTCACACCGATGTGCGCTTTGGCAACACACGGCTCAAGAAGCTGACAAATAGCCTCGTAATTCCCTCCGCTCAAAATCTATATCTTTTATAAAAATACCCCTCAGGGAATGTTAACGGGGTTGTCGATCTCTAAATGTTTTAACTTTTATGAGCGCACCTCTCTCTCTCCGTGCACCAAGCTCCACCTGATCTTCTAAGAACGATGACGCCATTATCAATCGAGTATTGATTGGTCAGTAAGCGTTAACAACTGATCCACCGTCGTGATACACAAAACCCTGGGTTGAACCTGAAGTTACCTTGTTAACGCCAAATCTGGCTTCGTAGTACAGACCTCTGGACAGATTTCAGCATCAACAGGAAAACTCCATAGTGTTGGGTTTTGAATCTTTGACACAAAGATGCAGAGTGAATGAACCCTTTAAAGGGCCCATATTATGAAAAAAAATAAATCACTTTTTCTGGGATTTAGGGTGTTATTTGTGTCTCTGGTGCTTCCACACACATACAAACTTGAAAAAAAAAAAGTGAGATGCCTCACTCTGTATCTAAAACAGAGAGCTCATCACACAGGGTGAAAAGAGGAGCTGCAGCAATGTGCAGTACAACAAAAATATGGTGTTTTTTGAAAATTAAACCACATAAACCTATTCTGGTACAACCTCTAAATACAATTATGAACCTGAAAATGGGCATAATATGGGCACTTTAACAACATTATATGGGAGCCGGTCCTTGGTAGAAGATCTTGTCATATTTCATGTCATACCAGACTGTTTGGGATTAGGTAAGGGTGCTTTAACGTGTATGACATAAGATCCAAGAACCAAACGTTTTGGAGCTTAAATATGTGCAAAAGCATTGCATTGGCCGGTCGCTGTGCGGAAAAAAAAGACACTCCGCCTCTCTACACTCCTTTATAAGAGCTCAGCGGTACAAACTATCTTTGCAGTGAAACAAACACACAATGAGGAGCTTCACCCTGATAACAGCTTTACTTCTCTGCAGCCTCAGTAAGTACTGATACTTGGTTATTCTCAGCACAAAATCATCTAACAAATAACCCACCAGAATTTCAACTTTCAAATAAGAACTGAGTTATTGTTGTCGTTGCATTAATACAGTAAGTGCTGCATTATACGCTCAGGGATAACTCTCTTTCTGTCTCTGCTGTTTGTTTCAGGCTGGATCTCTGTCTCAGCTTCTGAGTCTCACACTGTGGAGGTCCAGTCTGGTGGAGACGTCACTCTGATGTTCTCCAACATTTCCACTGTTCCAACTCAGACAGAATGGTTCAGAGTGATCAACAGAACCAAGCCCAGCTGTGTCTCCTCTATGTATGGGTCTGATAGCAAACCTTCGTTCTGTGATGGATTTCAAAATAGATTTGAGATGAGCTCCAACATCTCTACTGTCTTTCTTAAAATCAAGAGAGTGGATTTATCTGACTCTGGACTGTATTTCTGTGGATTTTACATGGGCAAACATACAGTGATCGCCAGTGCAACACATTTAAAAGTTCAAGGTAAGATTGGAGTTAAGCCTCAGAGATCTGTTTCCATCATATTTACAGTTTATCTCACATTTATTGTCACAGTAGTATGAATCTGATTTTGGAGTGGATTCAAAGACTGACCGTAAGGTTTTCCTTTTTCACTTTGCAAGTGTCCACAGAGCCAGTCATTTCAATCTCAACTATCTCTTTTAAAAACAGACTCTGATTCTGTCTTTTGTCTCATAGAGGAGTCTGAAGGAATAATTGTGATCCTGGGTGTTCTGACGGTTTTCTTCATGATAGCTGTCATTGTTCTGTCACAGTAGTATGAAAACAGCATAAAGAAAAAACAGTAAATCAATACTGTATGTGTCACATTTCGTCATTTTGTTTTTTTAAAGCTACCGGTGAATCTGATTTTGGAGTGGATTTAAAGACTGAAAGTACGGTTCTCCTTTTTCACTTTACAAGTTACCACAGAGCCAGTCATTTCAATCTCAACTATCTCTTTTAAAAACAGATTCTAATTCTGTCTTTTGTCTTGTAGAGGAGTCTGATGGAATGACAAACGTCATGATTGTGATCCTGGGTGTTCTGACTGTTTTCTTCATGATAGCTGTCATTGTTCTGTCTGTTAAAAACAGGAAACTTCAGAAAGGTACAGACGTATCACTTGTTGCACGTTCAGTTGTATTACGTTTTAACAGACAAATCCACTGCTAAGTATTTGGTCAGTTAACTAATCAGACGTATGTTTTGTCACATAGCTGCTAAAGAAGAACTGCATCCTGAAAGAAACAAGGTGAAGTATTACAGTAGTTAACAATATATGTTTAACTTTGGTTTAAATTATTAACCCGGGCCAGTACAGATTCTACACTGCCTTCTGAAAAAAGTAGTTCCAGTGTGTGAGATATGTGATACTAAATACTTTATTGATCTACAGAATGTGGACTCTGATGATCTGAACTCTGCAGCTCTGAGGTTCCTTCCAAACACAACAAGGAACAGGAGGTCTGCATCAGAGAGAGAAGTGGAGACTCAGGTTCTTTATAGCGCCAGCAGATAGACACAAGCAGCAATAGGACTGCAACTCTCAGTGGAACTGATGCTCTATATTCATCTGCTGCAAGAGTCAATGGCAACAATCTTTTATTAAATAAAGTTCCTATACTCATGGTCAGTTTGCTTTTCTTTCCTTGTGTTTCTCTCTGTCTCTCTCTCAGCAAAAAGTCTCTGTCTCTCTCATTGTGTCTGCCTCCGATCTTTATCTGAGAGGAACAACATATCTGATGTTTGATGAGGAGGAGCCACAAAGACACCGATGATGATGATGAAGTCAAACTTAGTCATATGGAGAGGGGGGGAGGGCATCTCTTCACAGGAAGAGACAGCACAGAGTGGTCTGAGCACAACTGACATCAAAGTGACGAGCCCAGGCTAGCAAAGTATAAAAAGAAACAAAATCATATCAGCTTCTGTATTTGTACAGACTGGAAGTATAGTAAATAAATATATAAATATATAACTAGCGATAGAATGAACCAGCGCCCTGCAGTGACAAACATGTTCTGTATGAGTTCCATCACAGGAAGTCTTCAGCCATGACCACAAACACCAAATGACTCGCTGTTTTCAATAACCAAGAATAATGCTGCTTTAAAAACCTGTCATCACACCCCTGGTGCCTAGTTTCACTGTCTTCGAAACCATTTTATACAGTTTACTGTTAACCTTATTTTAGAGTAACCCCTGGATTCTATGCCAACATGTTGTGTATTCTGCATTAGACTTTAGCTTAAAGGATCCTTACTGATCCCTTCTTTGTATTTGTATAAATACCCAGTGTATTAATCATAGGGCATTAAGAACACTTTTTTGAATCTAATTTTGTGGCAAGATATGAAGTATCATTAAGTTAATATTAAAGTAAATATATTATTCTTCCAACTGTTTGGATTCAATTCTCACATACGTCTTTCTCTCAGTCTCTGTCTTTTTTGTGTGTGTGTCCGTGATCATAATCTGAAGATGAAAATAAAACATATAAGGTTTGGTGGAGGAGGAGCCAGTGAAGGAAACTGATCTCTGTCAAATGTCCTTATAGGGAGAGTCTGCAGGGAGGTACACTGTATTGTTTCTTTATCTGGATGTACTGACTTTTGATTTTAAATTCAAAATTATTTTAATTGTCTCTATTGTACATATTGACATATTGAATGTGTATATGAGAAATACAAAGGGGTAGCTTCCTGACTTGGCTGTGTTTGCATGCACATACAGTATGGGCAACAACAAGTATTGTGCCCCCACCTTGTTATTTTCCACTGTGGTTTTAACACTTTGTGTATCGGCTAAAGTGAAAGCCACAGGAAGACTGGCCTTCAGCTCTCTGCAATAAAACCACAAGCATTAAAAGATGCACTACTTTTCACACAAAAGCTGTCCAATTTCCTCACACTCATTTCACTCGTTTACCTTCATACATCTGCACCTGAAAATATGCCTCGTGCAGCCTCATACCTGCACAGCCAGATGACAGTGTCATTAAACAGAGAGCTAGGAGCAGGGGCGGCTTGGCCATCGGGAATACTGGGAACAATCCCGGACGGCCGGTCCATTTCAGGCCAAACCGGCCGGTGGTCAATAAGTTTCTTTATTATTATTTTTTTTTTTCTTTCATACGCGACCGGCCTGGCCAGCCGTTGTGTGTGTGTGTGTGTGTGTGTGTGTGTGTGTGTGTGTTTCAGACTGGGCCAAACCAATACTTTCAATCTTGAGGGGGGATACGAGCGGCCCCTCCTAATTTGGACTGATCCTCGTTTTTCCTGACATCCGATTGGCTCAAACTTAAGGCGCCGAAAAAAGAGTTTACTTTCAGTCAGGTTTGGATTTGTATGAATGCAACAGAGACGAACGATAAAAAATGGTGAAAAGAAGGAAAGAGAAAGAAATGGGTGGGGCCGAAAAAATAATAATGAAAAAGAAAAAAAATGTTGGCACAAGAGGCAGCTAAATGCGCCAAATTAACAGACCTTTTCCATAAAAAGGGTGCTGTGGCAGGAGGTAACGTTACAGATGAGGAAGGAGGACCCAGCAGCATGGACAGGACAGGTGCACGATTAGTGATGTGTTTATTATACACTGAAATTATTTATATTTGCATTTAAATATAGGCATATATATTATATAAGGGATAATGTAGAGCGAGGCGGTTTGCTATAAAAACGATTGTATTAGAATTAAAATAACTGCAAAAAATCCTTCTGCTCGTGCACGAAGGGCACTCGCGTAAAAGGCCTCTCCATCTTAAAGTCCCGGGCTGAATTTCAGTCCAAGTACGGCCCTGGCTAGGAGCCTCCCACTGGTATGTGGACAACATACTCATACACACTATATTTGGTGATTCCCAAACAGCTGAGTCATTAAAGAATCAAACTCACTGGATGGTTGGGTGGGTGCTGTGAGCGACAGAGGTTTCTTCCTGGTAGATATGTAAATGAGACCACTGTTTTAATCAGTTATAAATGACTACAGTACAGATTCTGGCCAGCAGTGGCAGCATTGAGCTCAGAGCTGCTGAGCAGCACTCCAGCTGGTGAAGGAGGAAGAAATCCACTCCCATCTTGGAGTTTGTGAAGACTTTAATGGCAGAAACCTCTGTCACCAGAGACTTTACAGCCACTTAATTTCATTTCTTTATGCCAGTCCTCAGGGCCACTTCTAATGTCATGTCATGGTGAAACAATGTCTGGAGTGTTACTATCTCCCTTGTCACCAGAACCAATGTGATTTTGTGATAATGTTCCAGTATTTATGTAAAATGTACATCTTTCAGTTAATTATGACTTCCTATTGTTTCTTTATTGTTCCTTTCAAAATCTTCCTGTCACTTTGCCCATTGGACACAGATGACTGTGACAGAGTGGAGCAGTGAGTGAGGTACACATCACTTGTTTGACAGGAAGAGACAGCAGTGGTGTCTGAGGACACTTTTAAAGTTGATAATGTGTCTAAAAATATAAATCAACCACTGGCCTAGATTCTGTCATGTAGAGAAAAAAAGACAATCTGCGGCTAGATGTTTTGGAAAGACGCTAACCAGCAGGCAACGAATAGCAACAGTAAAGTCTCAACCACAGGAAGACTAGTGATCACACATAACCACACACATCAAAAGACTAGCAGTTTTTATAAGATCAAGAATGACGTTGCCTAATGAGTATCCAGTATTTATCAACCCCTTCTGACACTGTTTCAACATCAATATCTGATTTCAGACTAGTGGAAAGCTCCAAACTCACACGTGCACAACCAGATATGAGAGCATTTACTGTGTGCATCTTAAAAGAAGAAAGAAGTCAATGAAGCTGCATTTTGGAAATCTGAAAGCTACACAATGAATGAATCGGGGCCTGCCCACTGAGTCACCTGTGCAAGTCCTAACACACACACACACACACACACACACACACACACACACACACACAGAGGGTTGTGGGTGGTGGTGACAAACTCAACCAATCACATGTTTAGAGTACAGTCTAGCTCTTATTGGCTCCCCTCTGCTGCTCTTTTACCCACAATAGCTTCCTTCAAGCAGCAATTCTGGGGCTTCTTTTTCCTGTTGCTCCGCCAGCTTGGTCCGTGTCTCTAGGTATCCCAGCATGCTTTGTGCAGCGAAATATTTGCTTCCCATAAACAATGAATGATGGTACGCGTCACAGATTGACCGCTGCAGTTGTATGCTGGTATATACGGTGGCCGACAGGGGCAAACACACTGCAACTTAATGAAACACACGCAAATAGACAAAACACAAGCAAATTAAGAAAACATCTTCATTAATTTGACAACACGTGCAGCATTTAGCAAACACGCTGCAAATACACACAACCAATTACACAAACACGCTGCAAATACAGAAACGATGCAACAAGAAAAGCACACAATCCTTGAAAACAAATGCAACAAAAAAAAACGCTGTATCCAGATTACACAACAGAAGTTCTCCAGGCCTCTATGGGGAACAGCTTGATTTTCAAGCCCTCTATCGTACAATGCTGGGAAGCGAGTCAACCCATTCTGTACAAAACACGCCACAGTGGACACACCATGAGTGTGAATTTGGTCACCAGTCAGATCGTGTACAGTGGGCATACAGCCATTAGTGACTTGCTGCTCAGAGTTAACTCAGTCAGCGGTTCCTCTGTCAGCATCACAGCATCTCTCTCTCCCTCTCCTCTGGGGCCAGAGTGTATAAAAAACATCAAAATACAATCAACTCAGTGAGGAGAGTTGTGATATTATGACATACTGATGAAGTCCCGATTTCTTTTCTTTTCTCTAGCTGCCCTTTCCTCCAGGGGTTTTATTTCCTTTTAATGCGTTCCCTCTCAGCTCCATCTTTTCCCTCTCTCTCTCGTTCTTCCTTTCACCTGGGCTATTTTGTCTCCACCCTGCTCGGCCACGTGTATCAACACTCTGGTTACTGAAAGCATGCGCTCCATCAGAAAGACCAAAACCTCGCGCTACAAAAACCCTCAGCAGTAAGCCTCACCAACAACACTGACACTGCCTATTTTAGGCTTTTTTAGTACTTTCACTTTTAATACTTTAAGTACATTTCCTTGATGATACATACTTTTACTTAGAAACATTTTCAATGTAGGACTTTTACTTGTAACAGAGTATTTTTACAGTGTGGTATTAGTACTTTTGCTTAAGTAAAGGATCTCAATACTTCTTCCACCACTGGCAACAAGAGATGCTGTTCAGAGTCAAACTGATGCTTAATTTATACTAATCTGCAGACGGTGGACAGGAGTGACCATCACTTTGTCAAGAAGACAAAAAAAACTGAGCAACCTTTTTTCATAGTGCTGCGTTTTAATTCTTATCTCTTTTAAAGACATAATCAAAGTATATGTACGACAATTTGATATCATAGCATGTGTATAACAGTGTATTAAATGTTATTTGTAGTTTCAAATTATATACAAATATATCGTCACCTCGCCTCACACAACAAAGGCCTTCATGTTCCCAAAGAGCAATAGTTGATCATGACTAAAAAGTGTTAGCTGTGAATAAGTGTTAAGCTTTTCACCACTTCCTCTTCTTTAAACTCACACGCCCTGCTATATCTTCACATAGTTCCTCTGTGTCTATTAACAGGTGTCTGAAGCAGTGTGACAGTTAGACAGTCAGATATAAAAGCTTTACTCTGCCTATTAGTGTTAAATGATCATACATTATTACTGGATGGATCATTCTAATGCATGCATCAAACAGTTTAACAATGTACTACTGAGAAAGGAGTCACTTTAACTTAGCAACAGCCACAAAACACAAAAAATAATAAAGTGGAAGGACGTTTGGTCTAGTCAATTTCTTAATTCAGCTGCCCTGGATACCAACAGCTTGTGCAGAACAAACATGAGCAGCATCTGTGAGGGAAACTACTAAATTCTGCAAATATTATATACTGTAGAAAATAGGAAGTTCCTCACTTACAGAGCATGAGAATGTTAAGTTTAAAATACAGACTGTCTGCTAAAGTCATTTTATGGTCGAGATCAACCAAGGTTATGTGAATCTTATTTTGTATTAGTGGATGTGTTTCGACCGTCTTACATAAAGGCCTCGATGAACCTGATGTAAACTGTTCTTAATTGGTTTGAACATTACTCTGGCAGCTTAATAGGAAATAACCTCAAGAATAACTTGGTCTGGTATCTGTTGAGGCGATCATATGTTGTCAAAGACTCCACCTCTGAAGTAGAGAGCAGCCTTCCTGGAGCTCAGTTAGACATCACAGAGCTGTGATCATACGCACCACGATGAAACAGAGCCTGATAACAGCTTTAATTCTCTGCAGCATCAGCAAGTACTGACAATACTTTTCTCTCAACTTTATTACTTCCAGCATTAAAACTTATTTGCTTTTTATTATATTTATTAAGCGGTACTGTTTACCTTCCTATAACAAGTCTCTGCTGTTTGTTTCAGGCTGGATCTCTGTCTCAAGTTCTGAGTCTCACACTGAGACTGTGGAGGGTCGGCCGGGTGGAGAAGTCACACTCACATGTTCTAACACGTCCAGCCGAGACGCTCTAACACTCTGGTTGAGAGTGGTCAACAGAACCAAGGCCAGCTTTATCTCTGCGATGTTCAGCTCTACAGTAAAACCTTTTTACAGTGATGGAATTCAAAATGGAAGATTCAACATGAGTACCAACATCTCCACTCTCTTTCTCCAAATCAAACATGTGGATGTATCTGACTCTGGACTGTATTTATGTGGATTT
This sequence comes from Sander lucioperca, assembly GCF_008315115.2. Taxonomy (NCBI): domain Eukaryota; kingdom Metazoa; phylum Chordata; class Actinopteri; order Perciformes; family Percidae; genus Sander; species Sander lucioperca. Next base: position 14,977,093 of record NC_050189.1, read on the forward strand.
TACATCGGAGGACCTTTTCATTTCAACGCAATACACTTAAATGTTAAAGGTAAGATTATAAAAATCCTGTGTTCTGTATTCTTCTTTTTATATATGCTAATATCATAATTGGCAAAAAAAGAGCACATTCCATAATTTTAAAACAATAGAGTGATACCATTTTTCAAAGTAAAATCAGACATGAACTTATCTTGATTTTGTTAAAAGGCAGTGATGATTCTCATGATGACGCTGACAGGAAGTCTGAAAGTAAGATTCTCTTTCACATTTCTTTAGTTGTGCAGAGTGACTGCTAGTTCTTTTAAGATAAAAACAATGTGTCTATCCTAACTTTGGTTAATGTTCTCACAGTTCTCAAGCCCGTAAATGAAAAACAGTCATAAACATCTTTCTATATTTGATAATTTATTAAATGCACAAAAAGAACACATGTGACTATTTGACAGGAAGTCTGAAAGTAAGATTCAACATAAAAGATTTAATGTTCTCACAGTTCCTGAGCCAGTAAATGAAAACAGAGTAATTCTATTCTCTTTCTTTCAGCAGAGTCTGATGGAACAGCAAAGCTGATGAGTTTGATCCTGGGAGCTCTGACTGTTCTCCTCTTAATGATCATCATTGGTCTGGTTGTTAAAAACAGGAAACTTCAGAAAGGTACTTCCTGAAAGCTACTCTTTCTATTCTGACTCATATGCATTAGTGTTTTTTTTCCACGTCTCTAAAATTGTGTGAATATTTTGAGAGAATAAAAAATGTCACGTTTGCCAAAACAGAATAAGAGTAAAGTAATGATGAATAATGATTGTCAGTGACCTGATTGGACGTTTTGTCTCTTTCATTCAGCTGCCAATGAAGAACAGAATCCACAACATCCTGAGGTGAATCAACTTTTATCATTTCCTATTATATGTTTTAAAGGTAACAGGGGCATAATTTAGTTTTTCTCACTAACTCAGCTGTTCTGACTCTTTCCAGAATCTGGACTCTGACCTGAAAGATGCAGCTCTGAGTTTGTATGCAGCAACAATAAGGAACAGGAGGCCTGCATCAGAGAGAGAAGTGGAGACTCATGCTGTTTATGCTGTCTGCAGATAGACTCAGAGTGGAACTGATGCTTTATCATATTCATCTCCTGCTGTGTTCTTTTGTGGGGGAATGGGGAGAAGTTAAAGGGTAACTACTGTTTTTTTTCAACCTGGGCCACATTTCCCCATGCATTTATGTCTAATAGACTGATGTGACCAAAAATCTTTGAATTTGGTCCAGTATTGAGCGAGATCTTCATGATGAGCTGGTGCGAAGCGAGCTACAATGTAATCTAATGGGGCGATTGTGGAGCTTTGCTTTTTGTCCAATAAAAGTGATTATTTTTTTTTTTTTTGCAATTGACAAGCTCAGATTGTTACTTAAAGTGTCTGAGAACATTATCGATCTCAGGACGTGACTTTTTGTCCGAAGACAGCGGTGTGGAGAGTGGAATACGAGACGAGAAAAAGGCGTTCAGGTAGGCTCCTGTTATCTAAAAGATTTTCAATGTAATGGCTCAATATTTAAATGACTTCGACAGTGTGGATGAGGTCGTTATAGTTCGATGACTACATGTAGGCTATTCATTTGAGCCAGAGTAGGCTACAACGTTACGGATGAAGAGAAAGAGAGAGAGAGAGAGAGCGAGAGGCAGCGGCAGAAGAGGGTGAAGCAACGGCTGAAGGGCTGCGAGGCTCGGGATATTGGTAGTGCTCCCGTGGGTGCTGTGCCCCTAGATGCCCAAAGAATACGATGTTAAGAGTAGGACCTGTTGCTGCCAGATATCTGTGATCTGGATGTGTCCAGTGATATACCTCTGCTCTTTATCCGTATACTTCATCCATAGACTATAGCCTACTCTGGCTCAAATGAATACTGACAGTTACTCCAATTATAACGACCTCATCCACACTGTCCAACCCAGTCTCACGGCAGTTTGTGTAAATGTCACGTTATTTGAATCTATTGATTCGTGTTCACGGGGACGTTTTTCTCGTTTTTTACGTGTAATTGTCACATTATTTTCTCGGGGAAAGGACGCCGGGAGACGGCTGGGAAATGAACGAAAATGACTCCCCAAAAGCTGGGAGGTGGCTGCAAGGTGGCCGCAAGGCGCCCGCAGGCGGCCCGCTGGGGACGCACCACAATAAATGCCGGGAGACGGCTGGGATACACCTGAAAATGATACTACACAAGTTGGAAAGCGGCCGCAAGGCGGCCCTCTGGGGACGCGCCACAATAACGGGATGGCGGAGGTTGGGTTTAGGAGAAACCCAACGGGGAAAGGGCGCCTTACGCGCCGGGATACGGCCGCGGGGGACGGGGGACACGCCACAATAACACACGGGACAAAACGCCACGCGATCCCTGGGAAACAAAGCCCCACACGCGGGACAAAAGACGCCATCCCCGGGAAACAAAGTGCCACACGCCGGACGCGATCCCCGCTCGCCCATTTTCGGCTTTTTATATTACTCCCTAACATTTTCGTGCTGTGGACACGAAATATGCTTCCCATTAAAATACATTACTTCACATGTTCGTGCTGGCCACCACGAAAAAAACGAGAAAAACGTCCCCGTGAACACGAATCAATAGATTCAAATAACGTGACATTTACACGAACTGCCGTGAGACCGGGCTGCACTGTCGTAACCATTTAAATATTGAGCCATTACATTGAAAATCTTTTAGATAACAAGAGCCTATAATTTCTGTAGCCTACTCCATAACTACAGACTACCTGAACGCCTTTCTCTCGTCTCGCGTTCCACTCTTCACACCGCTGTCTTCGGACAAAAAGTCACGTCCTGAGATCGATAATGTCTTCAGACACTTTTAGTAACAATCTGAGCCTGTCAGCAGGGGCATCGGACAGGGGGGGGAAAGGGGACTGAGTAACCAGGGCCCTAATGTGAGGAGGGCCCAAAAAGATGCTAGAATGAATAGCTGTGGATGCGGGGAGGGGCCCATTTAAAAAACATTCAGTGATTCAATGAATGTGATGTTTTTTAAAGTGCTTTTACTCCCATCTCCCTCTCTCTTACTATGTCTTGTGAATATTGAGGTTGAGGAAGATATCAACCAATCACGTTGTGTTGTTTACTGATGAGGATCATAATACAACAACACAGAGGCTGCTGTCTGAACCACAGAATGTACAGACAGCAAACTTTATTACCTCTTTTCAACCTAGACAAAGACAGCGTTTGCCAAAGAGACAGCCTTTTCTGTTTTTACCTTTCACAAAAGAAACTAGACACATGCTACACTGTTTTCCAGAGGGAAGTGTTTCGTCAAGGTGTTTGGTGTTTTAAACCCCCAACGTCGCAGCGCTGCCTGGAAGGCCCTAGGATTAGGCAATGGTTAGGGTTAGGGTTAAGGTTAAGGTTAGGGTTAGGTGCCTTGAAGTCAATGGTTGCAGCGCTGCCTGGAAGTCGACGTTGGGGGCTTAATACACCATCGAGCTTTCCTCAAAAGGAAACTATAAATTAATAGCTTACAGTAGCTTAGTATTAGCTTCTATTAACTGCTTCAGGGGGGGCGACAGGGCTGGAGTCTCCGGAGCTAATCCCCATCTTTCCACCGACATGGCAGATGAGCTGGCGCTAATATCCAAAACTTTTATTGAAAATTCTCGCAATTTTGCACTGCTGCCAGGATGAACAGTTTGGATGACAAATATTCCCAGGCGATTAGTACACATTTTTCGTTGCTTATTTGTCACGCCCCCAGTGTGTAATGGCCTTTATTTACGGTAGTTTGATTGACCTGTTAGACGAGCAGAGCGGGAACGGAGCTAGCACAATGGCTAACACACCCGGTGCTTCGTTTAGCATCCAGCACCCGGAGCCCTTTGATTTTTCCAAACCACACGAGTGGACAAAGTGGATACGCAGATTTGAGAGATTCCGCCAAGCAAGCAATTTAGCAGCAAGTTCCGAAGATAATCAGGTGAATACTTTGATATATTGTATGGGAGATGAAGCTGACGATGTGTTGAGAGGCTTGAAACTAAGTGATGCAGATCTGCGCTTGTACTCCAAAGTGCGGGATGGCTTTCAGTCGTTCATCGTGGTGAAAAAGAACGTTTATGAACGTGCACAATTTAACATGTGCAAGCAAGAAGCAAATGAGACTGTAGATGCATTCGTTACTGCCCTGTATGCGTTAGCAGAGCATTGCAATTATGGGACGCTGCATGATGAGCTAATCAGAGACAGGATAGTGGTCGGGCTGGTGGATACGCAGCTCTCTGAACATATGCAGATGGAAAAAGACCTTGACCTGGAAAAAGCCATTAACATGGCAAGACAATCCGAGGAGATCAAAAAGCACCAAAACACACTGAGGCGCGAAGTCAGTGGTGTAAAGCAGACGGATGCCAGCTCTGTGGACGGAGTGTTTAAAGGCAGACAGCACAAGGAAAAGGTTAAATTCAAAACCAAAAGCTGTGGAGCAATGCCACACAACGGTCAGAGCAAAACCCCAAAACGCCCTCAGTGCTACAAATGTGGAGGCACTGCCAGGGGCGGTTCTACATTGAATTACACCCAGGGCGAGACCCCCTTTGAGCGCACCCCACCCCTCCCCCCCCCCAAAAAAAACACAAAATTGCAGAATTTTGCAAAATTACTATATTATAGTGTATATTTATTTTAAGTTCTGATAACTTATACTGTCATATTTTGTGCAGAATTGTGTTCATTGTCTTTTGAAAATGTTGGAGGTGGAGATTGTGCAACTTAAAAAGTGTGCTTCCTGTTGTAATTGCAATAGTTAAATAACTGGATTCTCTTAAGTGTGTTTTTCAAATGTTCTAATGAAAGATTTGTGAAATTGAGAAATATAATTTTCTCTTTCACTTATGTTGTTATAATATATATATATATAAACATGTGCCAAAAATACATACAATCAGATATATAAAAATTGTAACAATAGCAGAGAGCAACAATAATATAAAATATTAAGAATAATATACAAATATAGAATAAATAGGTCTATTCTAAATAGCACAAATCTTTCATCACACAAATATGAAAACACACTAAGAGAATCTAACTGTTACACTATTGCACTAAGAACAGAAAACACAAACTAAAACCTGACCTTTCTGGCCTTCCTTGATGCAAAATCATCAATGATGTTATTGTATGAAATCTGCTCCCCTATTGAATCAAAAAATGTTTGCATTTCAGACGGTCGACACGAACACACGCCTATCAACTCGATAATAAAGCCGTAAAGTAGGCAAGGCTCTTTCAACTCAGGATAGGATTGAGATAAAAAGTTTAACTGACACATAATCGCTTCGTGGGTGCTCAGTATTAGCGGAGCACCAATGGTATTGGCGCCTATGCCCAGCAACCCGTTCGACCCAGAGGTGAAATGTCCCCCGGTCCCCCCTCCCCTTTCCCCTTCTCACACAGCTTCTCTGTGCAGTGTGCGCACGGCACCTTCTCAGCAAGCAGGGGCACAAATTTGCCAATTCCCCACACGGTGAAATGATAGATAATACAGTAGAAAACCACTTCGAGGATTTTTATATTTTTTTTAAGTGCTCATGCCGCCCCTCATGAGTCATAGAAAAATGCACCCTGGGCGGCTGCCCGCTTCGCCCGTGCCAAAAACCGCCACTGGGCACTGCACACCCCAAAGAGTGTCCTGCTAACAATGCTAAGTGCCGTTCCTGTGGGAAAATGGGTCACTACCAGCGTGTGTGCCTTGTAGGTAAAGCTGTGCATAGTATTGAACAGGAAGAAGAGAGAGAAGGCTTCTTTCTCGGTTCTGTGTCATCTGATAATGATCCATGGACGGTTGATATAGGCATAATGAACAAGATTATCACGTTCAAACTTGACTCCGGTGCAGATGTCACTGTTGTTTCACAGACTGATTTTAATGACATTTTTTCTGACGCACAACAGCCTGTTCTCCAGAAAGCAGAGAAACCTCTGTATGGTCCAGGAAGGACGTGTCAGGGTTCGTCAAACTGCAGCTAAGGAGAGGAGCCAAGCAGACTATGGAGAAAGTCTATGTGGTCAAAAATCTGAGCCCTTGCTCGGGAAGCCAGCCATTGTAGCCCTTGGTTTACTCATCCGTGTGGACAACATAGAGATGGAGACCATAAAGGCATGCTACCCTAAAATTTACAGTGATCTGGGTGTGATACAGCAACCGTATGCCATCAAGCTTAAACCAGGGGCGGTGCAATTTTCTGTGAAAACCCCCAGAAGGATTCCTCTACCATTGGTAGGGAAAGTCAAAGAAGAGCTCCAGTGTATGGAAAGCCTGGGCATTATTAGCCATGTCAAGGAGCTAACTGATTGGTGTGCTGGCATGGTGGTCGTGCCCAAGAAGAACAGGGAGTCTGCACGCTTGTGTGTGGACCTGACTGGCTTGAAGGTCTACGTGTGCCGTGAAAAGTACATTCTGTCGTCGGTAGAACAGAGCCTTGGAATGCTTGCTGGAGTGAAAAAGTTCAGCAAACTGGATGCCAACATGGGGTTCTGGCAGATCCTGCTCACGAAAGAATCAGCCAAGTACACCACATTCATTACACCCTTCGGAAGGTTCCATTTTAACCGCCTTCCTTTCGGTATCGCCTCAGCGCCTGAACACTTCCAGCGCATGATGGCTGAGGTTACTGAGGGGCATGAAGGAGTGGTCTGCCACATCGATGACATACAGTCCTCGCTATGTATGACCCGAACAGAGACACCAAAGTGTCAGCCGATGCATCATCTTATGGGCGTTCTTCTCCAGGAGTGGGAGGAAGAATGGAAGCCTGTAGCCTATGCGTCATGGTCGCTTAATCCAACTGAGCAAAGATATGCACAAGTGGAAAAGGAGGCCCTGGGCCTCACGTGGGCCTGTGAACGGTTCAGGGATTTCCTCACAGGAAAACAGTTTTGCCTGGAAACCGATCACAAACCTCTTCTCAGCCTACTTGGAGCCCTAGCACTGGATCTGCTGCCGCCGAGAATCCAGCGCTTCAGGATGAGGTTGAGGCGTTACTCTTACTCAATGGTCCACATGCCTGCAAAGTCACTTTGGACAGCAGACACATTGTCACTCACCTGTGACATCGCACATGTCTACAGAAAAACAAGGCCTAATGGAAAGCACCAACATCTATATAGATGTCATACAAAGTCTACCTGTAAGTCACACGTACATGGAAAATCTTAAGGAGCAATTAAAGGCTGACAATGTCTGCTCACGTGTCATGACGCTGTGCACGGAAGGATGACCAGCACATGCAAAACAGGAACCTGTGCTAAAAAGCTACTGGCCAGAGCAAGCTACACTTACAGTGAAAGACGGCTTACTGCTGAAAGACACACGGCTCTTTATACCTGCATGAAGGACACCAGGGGGTGGAGAAGTGCAGGAGCTGTGCTCGTCAGTCTTTGTGGTGGCCTGGACTCAGTCAGCAAGTGAATGAAATTGTGCTCAAGAGGGGAGAAATCACAAAGAGCCTCTCATGCCATCAGAATGCCCAGAAAGACCATGATAAAGTTTAGGGGGCAGACCTGTTTCTCCTGGAGAGCAAAACATACCTGCTTGTCGTCGATTATTTCTCCAGGTACATTGAGATCGCACAGTTATCGCACAACAAGTCCACTGATGTTATTGTTCATCTCAAGTCGATTTTTGCCAGGCATGGCATTCCTGAGACTTTGATGTCCGATAACGTGGCACAGTTTTCTGGACAAGCCTTTGTTTTCTTAGCAGCCTCGTATGGATTCAGACATGTCATCAGCAGCCCGAGGTTTCCGCAGAGTAATGGTGAAGCAGAGCGGGCCGCCCAGACTGTTAAAAACCTCCTGAAAAAAGCAGCTGACCCCTATCTGGCTCTACTCGCCTACAGAGACACACCCCTGCAGAGTGGATACAGCCCAGCTCAGCTTCTTATGGGCAGACGTCTTCGCACCACGGTGCCGACCCTTCCCTCTCAGCTTGACCCTGTGCTGCCTGACGGCAAAGCTTTCACTTTGGGTGACAGAGAGAAGAGGAGGTCAGATACTGACAACTACAACAGGCGTCATCGTGTCAAAGCTCTCAGTGCCCTGTCGCATGGAGAACGAGTATGGGTAACTGACTCAAAGACACCAGGAACTGTGCTTCAGAAACACTCAACTCCAAGGTCCTACTTAGTGGATCTACCTCAGGGAGTGGTGGGATGCAACCGCCATGATCTGATACCTTTACACACACCTACACGTGACAGAGGTTCTCCAACACAACAAGTGTCAGAGCCAAATCCTGAGCAGGTCCCCTTGACACCTGCTGTGACACCTCAACTTTCACCTGCAGGAACTCCCACATTCAGAACTAGATCTGGTAGAGCCATAGTTCCACCTGGACGACTCAACTTGTGAACTATAAAACAAAACAAACAAAAAGTGGAAAACAAAAGAGTTGAATTATGTTCTTGTTTAGGAGATTCAGTTTTGAGCGCTTAATACAGAGTAATACAGAATTTCACAATATTTGTTGTAAAAATTACTCTAATGTCTAAGTTTTCACTGTTCAAACTCAAAAGATGCAGACAGGGACAGACCTTTCAAAACAGAAGCAGAATAATCCTCTGAGTTCTGGCGAGACAAAGGCAGTCTACCCTTTGTTCTCTAGAAAGGGGAGATGTGATATTATTGAATGTTATATGGGTAGGAATATTTAATGGGAGTTGTATATGGGGCCTTTAGAGAGAGGACACAGGGAGAAACATAAAAACGTGCCGTTGAATGCTGCTACACAATAAAGGTTACGCTAGATAACAGTGAATCACGCTCGTTATTTATCAAATAACACGACGATCATGGCGTTTTAAAAGTGTTAGATGTGAATAGGTGTCAAAGTTTTCCCTCTTCTTTAAACTCACATGCCGTGCTATATCTTCACATAGTGCCTCTGTGTCTATTAACAGTTGGACAGTCAGATATAATAGCTTTACTCTGCCTATTAGTGTTAAATGATCATACATTATTACTGGATGGATCATTCTAATGCATGCATCAAACAGTTTAACAATGTACTACTGAGTCACTTTAACTCAGCAACAGCCACAACACACAAAACATAACAATTAAAGTGGTAATACTTTTGGTCTATATCTCATTTTGGTTGGTGGTGACTGTAACTTTGCAGCTCTTGTAGACACCGTTATAAGATTCAGTAACATTGCGGTTACATTTGTTTCCTGTCCGCTTTAAACTTTGACTCAATAAAATCCATAAAACCACAGAATCTGTTGTCTGTCCTTCATATTTTAATAATGTGTGTAGGCCACAGCCAGACTGGCCACCATCCTTACACTTACAGAGCGTGAAAATGTTCAGTTTAAAATACAGACTGTCTACTAAAGTCATTGTATGGTCGAGATCAACCAAGGTTATGTGAATCTTATTTTGTATTAGTGGATTTGTTTCGACCGTCTTACATAAAGTCCTCGATGTATCTGATGTAAATTGTTTTCAATTGGTTTGAACATTACTCTGGTAACTTAATAGGAAATAACCTCAAGAATAACTTGGTCTGGTATCTGTTGAGGCGATCATATATTGTCAAAGACTCCACCTCTGAAGTAGAGAGCAGCCTTCCTGGAGCTCAGTTAGACATCACAGAGCTGTGATCATACGCACCACCATGAAACAGAGCCTGATAACAGCTCTAATTCTCTGCAGCATCAGTAAGTACTGACAATACTTTTCTCTCAAATTGATAACTTCCAGCATTAAAACTTATTTGCTTTTTATTATATTTATTAAGCGGTACTGTTTACCTTCCTATAACAAGTCTCTGCTGTTTGTTTCAGGCTGGATCTCTGTCTCAGGTTCTGAGTCTCACACTGAGACTGTGGAGGGTCGGCCGGGTGGAGAAGTCACACTCACATGTTCTAACAGGTCCAGCCGAGACACTCCAACACTCTGGTTGAGAGTGTTCAACAGAACCAAGGCCAGCTTTATCTCTGCGATATTCAGCTCTACAGTAAAAACTTTATACAGTGATGGAATTCAAAATGGAAGATTCAACATGAGTACCAACATCTCCACTCTCTTTCTCCAAATCAAACATGTGGATGTATCTGACTCTGGACTGTATTTATGTGGATTTTACATCGGAGGACCTTTTCATTTCAACGCAATATATTTCAATGTTAAAGGTAAGATTATAAAAATCCTGTGTTCTGTATTCTTCTTTTTATATATGCTAATATCATAATTGGCAAAAAAAAGAGCACATTTTATCATTTTAAAACAAGAGAGTGATACCATTTTTCACGGTAAAATCAGACATGAACTTATCTTGATTTTGTTAAAAGGCAGTGATGATTCTCATGATGACGCTGACAGGAAGTCTGAAAGTAAGATTCTCTTTCACATTTCTTTAGTTGTGCAGAGTGACTGCTAGTCCTTTTAAGATAAAAACAATTTGTCTATCCTAACTTTGGTTAATGTTCTCACAGTTCTCAAGCCCGTAAATGAAAAACAGTCATAAACATCTTTCTATATTTGCTAATTTATTAATTGCCCAAAAACAACACCTGTGGCTATTTGTAAAGATTCCGAATAAGAGAGTGATACAATATTTCAAAGTATAATCAAAAGTAAATGTATCTTTTATTTTGTTAAAAGGCAGCGATGAATCTCATGACGACGACAGGAAGTCTGAAAGTAAGATTCAACATAAAAGATTGAATGTTCTCACAGTTCCTGAGCCAGTAAATGAAAACAGAGTAATTCTATTCTCTTTCTTTCAGCAGAGTCTGATGGAACAGCAAAGCTGATGAGTTTGATCCTGGGAGCTCTGACTGTTCTCCTCTTAATGATCATCATTGGTCTGGTTGTTAAAAACAGGAAACTTCAGAAAGGTACTTCCTGAAAGCTACTCTTTCTATCTTGTGTTCCATTTTTATTTCCTCACTATATTCTCTAAAATTGTGTAAATATGTTAAAAGAAAAATGTTTGCCGAAAAAGAATAAGAGTAAAGTAATGATGAATAATGATTGTCAGTGACCTGATTGGACGTTTTGTCTCTTTCATTCAGCTGCCAATGAAGAACAGAATCCACAACAGCCTGAGGTGAATCAACTTTTATCATTTACTTTTATTTGTTTTTATCAGTTTAAATTGTGTCAAGTCATTATTTTGGTCAAGATAAGTGAGTGTGAATATTCTCTTTGACAGAACCGGACCTCTGAAGAGCTGAACTACGCAGCTGTGGCTTTCCGTCCAAAAACAAGAAAAACAAGAGAAGTGGAGTCCAATGTTGTGTATGCTTCTACTAGATAGACTCAGGATGAAACCAGAGAAGAGTTCAGAATAAAACTGATGCTTTATCATATTCATCTGCAGATGGTGGACAGGAGGACTGACATCACTTTGTCAAAAGGACAAAAGATGTGCAACCTTCTTCCTAGTTTGAATTGTCATCTCTTTTAAATATGTAATTAGTCCACATCAATACAGAAAGAAGATTTGTAAATGCTGACTTGACAGCAGTGCGTCTATGCTGGTATGGGAAATACAATTCCAGAGACACAGCAGCAATCCAGTTTTACATTTGACTTAAAAAAAATTAACTACTCGCTTTTCTTTCTATACTTGTCTCTGTTAAACTCTGACACTGTGTTTCATCGGTAGTTCCACTTCCCCTCAGATAATACAAAGCAGCATAAGTCTCAGGGAGGCTGTTTCTGTTAATGTCATGCACCTCATTGGAAAGTACTGCTTGCTGCATTACTTGTAAGAAAGGTGTTATAATATTCCGAGACACGCGGTTAAACTGTTTCTGGACTACCGGAGAGGACCGTCCTCTTACAGGACCCCTTCTCTCGGTAGCAAGATTCATAACTCTTCTAGCACCCACATTAAATTGAACTGGAAAAAGACACAACCTCCCACTTTCACTATGTTGATCAAAGATGTTATGCAGCACCTAAAATTGGAAAGACTCAGATATACATTGCGTGGTTCTGTTGAAACATTGTGTAGGACTTGGCAACCCTTCATTGATATAGTAGAAGCTAGTCAACACATACTGTATCCCCTTGGCTCCTCCCTTAACACTTAGCTCTGATAACTACCTGAGATCTGATGTCAATAAGTATGTGGAGCAGCTTTGTACTTTGATTATTATCTAATCTGATTATCTACAGTACAGGACCTATTGTGTTTGTGTGTGTGTACATGAATGTTTTTGTAAAAGTATTTCTGTAATATTTTATAGAATTTGTATGCAATATGTTTGCTTTCTAAAATACCAATTAATAAATGTTAAAAAAAGAAAGGTGCAGTACAAATGTTACTTATAGAACGTATTGTTATTATAGTATTACTGCTTCATACAAATCACCATAAATACATCATTTCAGTGAGGTTTGGTAATCGACTGCATGAGATTCTGATTTAAAAAGATGAAAATAGTTTAATTTCTGAGAGCAAACAATTCTCATCTCTAATTCTACCATCAGCTGCATGACAAGATGCAGCAATGCTGATGTTGCTATTAGACACTTTGTTACCTGCAGGCAGTGAATGCTATTTTCTTTCATTATTTTCTTTTTATTGGCAGTCCTCAGTGCTGTCACTGTAAAAAAAAAATCTCATTTTATAATAAAGATTATATTATATTCATGCAAATTGTCCACTTTTTATTGTACTCTCCAGCCAAAGGGCCCTATCTTGCACACAGCGCAATTGACTTTGTACACCGACGCATGTATCATTCCTATTTTGCACCCGACGCACAGCGGACTTTTCCTTCCACAGACTCACGTCAGTAAATTAGGGAATGAACTTGTGGGCGGTTCAGCAAAAAGAGGAGGCGTGTTCCGGCGCAAACGTTCCCTAGTGCTATTTTGTAGTTTCAGAAAACAGTGGCGCGTTATTCAGATGCTATTTTAAGGGCGCATGCTTGGCCGTAATGTAGTGTGCACACCGCGCATACACTTCTCTCATCACACGGACCCAGCAGTTCCCATTTTTGCAAACCATACATAAATACAAGGACAAATATGACCTTGTTTTACACAACATGTATGAATCATGGATATGTTGATGACATAAATGAGGAAATATTAGAGGACTTAAGGAGATGTGATGTTGAACTACATGTGCCGATGCCACTTAACCCAAATGCCCCAGCAGCAGCACGGAGAGGAGAGACAGAAGAGCTGCATCGTCTATAGTGAGGTCATCCTGGTCTAAGGTTAGACTACATTGCAAAAATATCACCATGCATTCATAACCTCGTGATTCAGTGAGAGTGAGCCCAAAACATCGGAAAGTATGTTTTTATGACATTTCTTTATTTACATTTTGTCAAAAAGAAAAATCTATAGCAAACGTCGGTCTCCTTGGCTGTGAACCGCTCCTGGCGTGCGCCCATCGATGTATTAAGAGCGTGCGCCTAGCAAATCTGCCATTATAATAGCAATCCACCATGGAACAAGCACGCCTGCTTTTAAAGGGAATGTAAAGTAACATTCTGGTTTACTGCACGTTACGCTCAAACCACAGCTATGAGTAATGTAGCTATTTCAGACCAACCCATTTTAGATTTGCGTCGGGCGCATGAGTCATTTATTCCGTCGGTATAATAGCAACAGAGATAGGCCCACAAAGCTACTTGTGTTTGGTGTTTGATACTTGTGTTTCAGATCGTTAAAATAGGGCCCAAAGTCTCTTTCTTACACAGTGTGTTTGTGACCTTAATCTGAGAGAAAAGATGATAATTGGTGTTTGATGGAGGAGGAGACTGTGCAGAGTCTCTTATACTGAGAGTTAGATAGACGGAGAGAGGTACCCAGCACTTGTTTGACAGGAAGAGAGGGCACAGTGTGGTGTGAACACGACCGAGGTGAAGATCATGAGGCCTGTTAACTGTGAAAAAACACCTGGGGTTAAGAGCATAAGCAAGATAAGATATAAAGATATATAACGTGACAGAGTGGTTTTCTCACATCCACAGCAACGTGAGTGACCCAACCAGTATGTAGCGATGTGTCAACTGCAGTCTGAGCAGCTGGATAGGCAAAAGAACCATTTTTTATTTAATTCAACAATTGTTTAGTCATTGGCTGAGTTTGTATGTAGCAACAATAAGGAACAGGAGGCCTGCATCAGAGAGAAAAGTGGAGACTCATGTTCTTTATAGCGCCCAAAGATAGACAAAAGAAGCTCATTTAACTGCTGGAGCAGTTATGGTCCAATGGGCTAAGCTAACCTAGGCTCGTAACACAAAGGCACACAGATACTAGAGGCTAACGTAGCTTGCAACATTAATCCCCTGCAGCCAGGCTTAAATAAACTGGGAACACTCAGCTACTTTAGTGTCCGATGTGAAGCAGTAACGGCACAGTGCCATCTAAACTCAGCTGGATTTCTGAGGACTATGGTTAACTGCTCCTCAGATCTCTGCAGGGTAAATCCAGACAGCTAGCTAGACTATCTGTCCAATCTGAGTTACATACAGTTACATACAGCAATAAATATGTGTAAAACATACGAATTACAGTGCTTTACTTTTCATAGCTATGAGCGATTTGTTCATGAGAACAGCCTGGCCACTGTGGTCACAAACAGTGCTGTCTGCATCTGTATCATTGATGAGATCTGAACCAGAGGAAGCACAGCCTTCAGCTGTCTGCATCATAACCACACACAACAGAGACCTCAATGTTCCAAGAGACACGTATCGTCACACTTTATAGACTCAATACTTGCACAAACTCACATCTCTGCTTTATGGTGAAAAGATGCATGCTGCAAGGTGACAGTTGCTCACTTGCCTCATATTATTCTGTCCTAGCAGTTGTGTCCTAACAATGCTTAGGCAGATGAAGAACAAGGCAATGAATGAAGTTGGTTTGACGTCTACTTAAGATGGAGATTTATTGAAGAGTTCACTCCAAGCATTGTTTTCTTTTTGTAAAACTAAGGAATACAAACAAAAATATAATTACTAAATAGCCAAATATTCCTTTCAAATTTTCATACACACACATATTAGCCTGTGCATATACACACGCAGCTAGCGCTAGCATAACTTACACAAGGAAAAAGAATGAGCTACGCTAACATGAAATTACATCTTAATAATTATTATATTATTGCATACATATTCACATAAGTGTTAATTATGATATCTGCGTACAACAACCAAAAGAACACTTACGGATGTATTTCTCCAAGGATCCGACATGTATAGAACAGCCGTACAGCAGTATTTCACCATTTGACATGTGTGGGAACTAAACTCATCCACTAGTTAACAACAATAACGTCACAAAATACACTACCCATTTTCGCCACTAAGCAACGTACTCGCACCAACAATGATGCACAGCAGCCTAGCAAAGCAGACTCAGAACAATTCAATTCACATTTAGATTTCTCGACCAGAACACATATCAAAGTGTTTACTCTGCTAAAGGCTGCACATGATTCAGATATGACAGGTAGCAGCAAAGCTACAGAAGGTGAAGACCTGCATTTTAAACCTACTAAGCCTTTCATGCACTAACTAATATTGGCCAAGTATGATTTAAACTGCTGTTACTGATGCAATGAGCATTGTATGGTATGATTGAATCAGCTTCTATTGTGTTTACATTCTATGTGCAGTTTTTTCAGTTACTGTATCAGGTTTGCCACAGTTTATTAATAACATCAGCATCTCTGCTAGGGATGGACTGGGACCAAAAATCGGCCCTGGCATTTTGGCCCAGACCGGCCCACCACATAAGATCACAAATACCACCCGTCCTTGCGCTCCCCTGAATATGTATACCAACTCCTACTCCTTAAAACTACTAACGCTATGTAATGAGTAAGCAAGAAGTTCTCCTGTCACTGTGTGTTTATCTTTCGCGCCGTGCACTGTTACGGACTAGTCCATTTCATTGTGAAAGTAGGGGGTGTTTGTGTAGGGACATTAAACCTCTATGTGATATTTTTTACTTTTGGGCCAGCGTTAGTGTCAATTAAAAAAAAAACAATGGGCTGCCGATCTAGGCCTACCACTTTTATGGGCCGGACAAAAAAAAAGTAAAAAAAAAAAAGTGTCGGCGGTCGGCCCAAAAAGCACATCGGCCCACCGGGGAAGTGCCCGGTATGCCAGATGGCCAGTCCGCCCTTGATCTCTGCACATTTTAATTTTGTAGCCGTTTATTTTTAAAATAAAAATGTAATGGAGAGTCTCTTAAAATTGTAAAGTCGACACAAAATAACGGGCAGAACACAAAAGCAAGGCTCCTTCTGTTTAAGTCTTGACAGAGGAATATAAAACTGTAGCTTATAATAGTCTGTGTTATGCTACGTCACCAGTTATGGAACTCACACATGAAACTTGACTAAAAATGGGTTAAATGGAGGGGAAAAAAAAAAAAAATGTAAAACTATAACCACAGCTTCTGGTTTTGCCTGTGTTAACTGGACATGGTATATGAAATATCATAATCAGCAGAGAACTTCAACATTATTATCAACATATCAGGACACTTAGTCAAAATACTTGATTTCAGGGCCTTCCGGTGTGTGATACGATGGAGTAGGTCGCATTGTCCCTCGCTCCCATCCTTTTCAGTTTTAACCTTCCTTGCAGTCCAGCCAAAGCATTGCAACTAGCCATTTATACATAACTATATTCAGCAGCATCTCGCCACGATGAGAAGATGGTCAGCAAATCGAAGAAAGAGGATCAGAAGAAAAGTGATTCCCTACTGAGCGCCGTGCTAACTGTACTAACGGCTATGTTAGCCGACCACAAGGCCTCGCTTTTGACGGAGCTCAAGTCTTTCCAAGCCAAATTCAACACGCCATTTTCCAAACTCGAGGCGCGGCTAGATCATTTCCAGACTACTATATTGGATCACCAACAGCGTCTCTCATCACTGGAGACATTCACCACATGTCTCCAGCAACACCACAAGCCAAGACATGAAAACCATGGAGGCCGAGCTAGCTGCAGTGACTGAGGTGAACGCTAGGCTACAAGCTAAACTCACCGATCTGGATAACAGATAATAAAAAATAATATAAGGATAGTGGGCCTCCCGGAGAACATTGAAGGTGCTCAGCTGACGGCTTTTTTCTCTCGGCTCCTAGTTGAGGTTCTCTGCAAACAAACACTGGACTCAGCCCCGGAACTGGACCGAGCACACCGCACCCTGGCCCCGGTGGAAAGCCCTGTGCTGTCGTGATGCGATTCCACAGATTTCAGGTCCGGAAGTTGGTCATACGTGAGGCTCATAGGCTTCTGGGCAAGCTGAACTAGAAGGGTTCCCCGATTCACATATTTGAGGACTACTCTCCCGAGGTGGTCGAACAACGCTCCGTATACCGGGATGTGATGAGAGACCTATATAACCTGGGCCTCAGACAAGTTTCGCACAAATGTCTTACCTCTGGTTGAAAAAAGTGAAAACGATTTTGACCGCTGGTGACCTGAGCATGACTATTACGGACAAACAATGGGACCATGCTCTGGCTATGGTCCATTCCTCCTCCATATGTGCTCATTATGGCTTAATCCAATGCAAGGTCATTCATAAAGTTCACTACAAAATTGTCTAAAATATACTCCACTGTCCGAGATGCTTGTAACAGGTGTAACCAGTCCCCTGCCAACCATACTCATATGTTCTGGTCTTGTCCCAAACTAACATCTTTTTGGATGAGCATTTTTGACACCATGAGTAGAGCCTACAGGCACATTATCCCCCCTAACCCTTTATCAGCCATTTTTGGCATTTCCCCTGACGCTGGCCTCCCTGTTGCACTGAGGCGGGCCCTGGCATCTCTGCTAGCTCGGAGACTGATCCTGCTCAACTGCAAGCTTTCCCACCCCCCTACACATGACCGTTGGATTAAAGAGGTGCTCCACAATTTGAAGCTGGAGAAGCTTAGATCTTCTTTGAAAGGCTCTATCTCGACATTCCTATAGACATGGAACCCTTTCCTAGAACTCGCTGATTCCCTCAGCTTATCCCCCAGTTTGGAGAACTGAGCTCCTGCCCTTTTTTTTTTGGTGGTTGTGTGTCCTTATTGGTATATGTTGTTTGTCCCCATTTTGGACCTGTGTTGTTTGTCCCCATTTTGGACCTGTGTTGGGTTGGATGGCGGGTGGGGATTTGAGGGGAAATGTCTTTCCGGTTCCTCTGTGATGTTTTTACCTTGTTTATGTTATGTCACTTCCCAATTGTTAATTGTTAAAATCTAAATAAAAAAAGTTCGAAAAAAAAAATAGAGACTATCTGCTAAAATTTATTTTATGGTCGAGATCAACCAAGGTTATGTGAATCTTATTTTGTATTAGTGGATTTGTTTCGACCGTCTTACATAAAAGGTCTTGATGTATCTGATGTAAATTGTTTTCAATTGGTTTGAACATTACTCTGGTAACTTAAGAATAACTTGGTCTGGTATCTGTTGAGGCGATCATATGTTGTCAAAGACTCCACCTCTGAAGTAGAGAGCAGCCTTCCTGGAGCTCAGTTAGACATCACAGAGCTGTGATCATACGCACCACCATGAAACAGAGCCTGATAACAGCTCTAATTCTCTGCAGCATCAGTAAGTACTGACAATACTTTTCTCTCAACTTTATTACTTCCAGCATTACAACTTATTTGCTTTTTATTATATTTATTAAGAGGTATTGTTTACCTTCCTATAACAAGTCTCTGCTGTTTGTTTCAGGCTGGATCTCTGTCTCAGGTTCTGAGTCTCACACTGAGACTGTGGAGGGTCGGCCGGGTGGAGAAGTCACACTCACATGTTCTAACCCGTCCAGCCGAGACGCTGCAACACTCTGGTTGAGAGTGTTCAACAGAACCAAGGCCAGCTTTATCTCTGCGATGTTCAGCTCTACAGTAAAACCTTTATACAGTAATGGAAGTCAAAATGGAAGATTCAACATGAGTACCAACATCTCCACTCTCTTTCTCCAAATCAAACATGTGGATGTATCTGACTCTGGACTGTATTTATGTGGATTTTACATCGGAGGACCTTTTCATTTCAGCGCAATACACTTCAATGTTAAAGGTAAGATTATAAAAATCCTGTGTTCTGTATTCTTCTTTTTATATATGCCAATATCATAATTGGCAAAAAAGAGCACATTTCATCATTTTAAAACAATAGAGTGATACTATTTTTCAAGGTAAAAATCAGACATGAACTTATCTTGATTTTGTTAAAAGGCAGTGATGATTCTCATGACGACGCTGACAGGAAGTCTGAAAGTAAGATTCTCTGTCACATTTCTTTAGTTGTGCAGAGTGACTGCTAGTCCTTTTAAGATAAAAACAATGTGTCTATCCTAACTTTGGTTAATGTTCTCACAGTTCTCAAGCCCGTAAGTCATAAACATCTTTCTATAATTGCTAATTTATTAATTGCACAAAAAGAACACATGTGGCTATTTGAAAAGATTCCAAATAAGAGAGTGATACAATATTTCAAAGTATAATCAAAAGTAAATGTATCTTTTATTTTGTTAAAAGGCAGCGATGAATCTGATGATGACGACAGGAAGTCTGAAAGTAAGATTCAACATAAAAGATTTAATGTTCTCACAGTTCCTGAGCCAGTAAATGAAAACAGAGTAATTCTATTCTCTTTCTTTCAGCAGAGTCTGATGGAACAGCAAAGCTGATGAGTTTGATCCTGGGAGCTCTGACTGTTCTCCTCTTAATGATCAACATTGGTCTGGTTGTTAAAAACAGGAAACTTCAGAAAGGTACTTCCTGAAAGCTACTCTCTTGTTTTCTATTTTGATTTCTTTACTACTTCTCTAAAATTGTGTGAATATGTTGAAAGAAAAATGTTCAATCAGAATAAGAGTAAAGTAATGATGAATAATGATTGTCAGTGACCTGATTGGACGTTTTGTCTCTTTCATTCAGCTGCCAATGAAGAACAGAATCCACAACAGCCTGAGGTGAATCAACTTTTATCATTTACTTTTATTTGTTTTTATCAGTTTAAATTGTGTCAAGTCATTATCTCTTTCAAGATAAGTGAGTGTGAATATTCTCTTTGACAGAACCAGACCTCTGAAGAGCTGAACTACGCAGCTGTAGCTTTCTGTCCAAAAACAAGAAAAACAAGAGAAGTGGAGTCCAATGTTGTGTATGCTTCTACTAGATAGACTCAGGATGAAACCAGAGAAGAGTTCAGAATAAAACTGATGCTTTATCATATTCATCTGCAGATGGTGGACAGGAGAACTGACATCACTTTGTCAAAAGAAGGACAAAAGATGTGCAACCTTCTTCCTAGTGCCGAGTTTGAATTTTTATCTCTTTTAAAGATGTAATTAGTGCACATCAATACAGAAAGAAGATTTTGTAAATGCTGACTTGATAGCAGTATGTCTATTCCCCTCATTCACTTCCCCTCAGATAATACAAAGCAGCATAAGTCTCAGGGAGGCTGTTTCTGTAAATGTCATGCACCTCATTGGAAAGTACTGCTTGCTGCATTACTTGTCAGAAAGGTGTTATAATATTCTGAGACACGCGGTTAAACCCAACCCAGTGAGAGAACCGTCCTCTTACAGGACCCCTTCTCTCTGTATCAAGATTCATAACTCTTCTAGCACCCACATTCATTCTGGAAACAGGCACCACCTCCCACTTTCACTGTGTTGATCAAAGACGTTATGCAGCACCTAAAACTGGAAAAACTCACGTATACATCGCATGGTTCAGTTGAAACATTTAGTATGACTTGGCAACCCTTCATTGATATAGTAGAAGCTAGGCAATACATATCGCCTTAACTCTCAGCTCTGATAACTACCTGAGGTCTGATGTCAATAAGTATGTGGAGCAGCTTTTTACTTATTATCTAATCTGATTATCCTTATTGTTATCAGCCTGCATTAAAATACAACACGTGCATGTTGCTGTTCATTTACTACTAATAGTACTGTTATTATTTAAAGTTGTGACCATTATTTTTTATAATTATTCATGTGACATTGTTACTGTTATATTGCGGTATGAAGACTGCTGTTCATATTGTTGTTAGAAGTTTGATGAATATATTACAGCAGTTGTTGAGATAATTAGAAAAGTCTGATAAAGTTGCCAAATGTGTTTTAAATGAAGTCTGTTACTAAGGGCAACATATAAAGTGCTGTACATGTGTGTTTCTATAGTGGACCAATGCACCTTCAATTATTTTAGATGATTAATTTTTTTGTATTCTCTAACGACTATATTTTGGGATGATTGTACAATTTTAAGAACATATCCTAATTTTAAAATCAACAAAAATGATAGACTTAGTTCACTGGACCAGTAACTATCTAGTGTTGTAGGCTACTGTAAGGGAGGACACCCCAATGGTTTTTGACCTTATATTTAGCTGGGGGTAAATAACTGATGAACTACATTCATGTTTACAATGTGCATGAAATTTATCACTTAATTATCTTCATAGTTTCTAGATTTTAGAGTCCAATTTCTTCAGTGTCTTTTTATTCTATGTCCATATATACGAGGGAGCAAAGCATATAATATGTAAAGAAGGAAACTCGTCCTCTATAAAATAAAAAATAAAAACACATGAGAAAAAGCGTGGCAGATAATAGCGGACCAACTGAATGATAGTCTAAAAATATACATTTATGAACTACTGCTCTTAACTGAAACCATTCAATGAGTCACTGTCATTTGCAAAAACGAACAGTTGTACACTTTGCTTTAAAGCGAGCAGTAGAAGTTAATATGACTTAGGTAATTTATATTTTAGCCCATGAGAGAGAGAGGGAGGAACAGAGTGAAAGAGATATTCATGCATCATATTCTAGCGTTGTAGAAAATTGATCTTCATGGTAAATGTCCTGAGTAGCATTATCTTCTGCTTACTTTTAAGGCAAAAAGTACAATTGTTAATTTATGCAAATGATTAGTAGCCTAATCCTTCAATGGTATGATTATGACTGTTCCAATTCAGAACAGTGGTCAGTTAATGTATATTTTTTGGCTACATACGCATTCAGTCGGTCTGCCAGGCTTTCTCTCGCTGTTTCATTACAGCGGTCGTGTTTCTTTTTAACAAATAATGTTTTTCACGTCATCATACTTCCATAAGAAGCTGCTGCTCACTCTGTATAAAGTATGAACAATGCGTATTCTCCATTTTAGCATCAGTAAATCTGTTATCCACCGTGCGGTCTGTTAAGGAAAGCCATGAACGTGCATCTATCCAAATTACTTCAGCCTGGCTCGACCTAGTCGCTCCTCCTCAGCCTGGCTTGGCCTTCGTAAAACGCACCAAGGCTGCACAGATCAGACTAGGTCAAGCCTCGCTGTATCAGTTATCCTGGATTTATAAATTCTGCTTTTGTGAAACAGCCCCTAGGTTGTGTTTGTGTCTGTGTATGTTAATGTTTTTGTAAAACTATTTCTATAATATTTTATAGAATTTGTATGCAATGTTTGCTTTCTAAAATACCAATAAATAGAAGTTTAAAAAAAAAAAAGAAAGGTTTTAACAATCATTAACCCCAGTTTGCGGAACGACCAACAAATCCACCAATTTTATGGATTTTTGGTAAACTCAGCTACAGAGTGTGTGTGATTCGGTGTGTGACTCTGAATACTCTGATTTACAGGATCTGGGCTCAGATGAACTGAACTACGCAGCTCTAAATTTCCAGGCGAAACCTAAAAGAAGCCGCAGGCCTGCATCAGAGAGAGAGATGGAGACACATGTTGTGTATGCTGCCACCAGATAGACTCAGGAAACATCTGGAACTGCAGCTCAGAGTAAAACTGATGCTTCATCATGTTAATCTGCTGATGTGTTTTTATGTGTGGGTGGCAGGTGGAAGGATTCATTGGCATAAAATAAATTTGGAATAATGTTTCTGTATTTACTGGCTTATGTGTCTCTCTCTCTGTCAGAGTGTTCATCTTTGATATTTTTGTCTGATGACACTGATGGCTGCCAAACTTAGTTATAGGGCGTGTGAAATGGTCTAGAGGGAGGAGTGAGTGATAATCACTTGTCTGACAGGAAGAGACAGCACTGTGTGGTCTGAGAACAAGTGAGGTAAAGATCATGAGGCGTCTGAAGTCAACGCTCTGTGGAAAGTATAAAAAGGAAAGAGTGATAGTACAGACAAGCAAAGAAAACAGGCCACACCCTCCTACAACCGCGATAGCTGCACCTGATTGGACAAACGCTTCACGCTAGACTGTCTACTCCTGAATTTTGAAACAGACCATAGTGGCATTATTTTACAAAAATAGTTCTCCGAAATGGGTTTCTGAAAACAGTTTATGCCAAAAATAGGCTATGTAGTTGATTAATCTGTCTTCATTTCAGATCGACAGTCAGTTTGAAAAGATTTTCATGGCTTTTTGAGAGGCATTTGCATAAAGTAGCCTGGATTAAATTTGATGCAAAAGATGGGCGGGCAACTCAACCCCCCGCTTCTTCAAAGTCCCTGCAACGTTACCAGAATGCATTGCACGGCTGCTCCCATTAAAAAAAGAATGGGAAGTGGGGAAATGTTGCTTGACAGTGGACACGTACTATTACCTTTGCTGCACGTCATACCCCCTCTCTCTCCCCTTTTATTACTTCAGCTGTCCTGTTAATAAAGGCCTAAAAATGCCCAAAAAATAATCTTAAAAAAAAAAATAAAAAAAAAATACACACGTCTATTGTCGCTGGCCGTTCGACAGCAGGCAAGACGTGAAAGCATGAGAGCATATAGTCAATTTACCAAAAGATACCCCAATATCGTATATATGTGTCCTCTACTTTCAGTCGGGCAGCAAGACCCTCCACTTCTGAGACGCTCTAGGTGTGGTATGGCGCGAAGCAGAGAAGGGACAAAACCGCGCCGCAGCCGGAACGCGTCACTTCTGCGTCTGGTGGAATTTCAGGGTTAGAGTAGCGATCCATTTAATAGTTGATGAGATCAGGCTGTTATCATGAACTATTCATACATATAGCCATGGGAATTAATGCACTGTAACTCAAATGTATTACACATATTTATTGCTGTTTGCTGTTAACTGTAAAGTCCACTAAACTTCGTGTCACAAAGAAGTTAACGGGAAAACACAAGACTTTCACCCAGGAATTGTGTTCATCTTCCACGTGGTGCGCTGTACCTGGCTCACAATCACCTTTTCTCGGCTAAATGTCACTGTGAAGACCACTAACCGGGTTTGCCGTAATTTCCTAATGAATTGTTGTGCATAGGTTTTCAAAATGATGTCATACAAACCCCCTATCGAAGTGGTGGGCCAAATGACCGACCAATCACCATCGCTCTATTAAAAACACATCCCCTTGTCAAGTTTCCACTTACATTAGTACAAATTGTAACTGAATTTTCTGAAAATGTGTTCACATTCCCATCCACTAATGCTAATGTTAGTGAACGGGGATATATTCATTAATCATTGCAGATTAAAAGAGTACCAATCAAATCTCGACATTTCTAACAAGTGATGTTTAAGTCACATACTTCATGCACGTGATGATTCATTAGCCGAGTTGGTTTCCAGTGGACTAAGTGGCATTTCGTTATTACAGTTTTTCTCATTTGCTAAGACACACTAAATGAAACTGGGATCCGCTTTATCTTCATCATCACATTATTAGCACAGCAGAAGTCTTCTCTTGCAAATGTTTTAACACTTTTTCATTTGTTTCACACATTTTTCACACCCTTTGTCAAAACAGTTACCACAGATCTCATTGAAAGACCCCGAACTCTATTGGATTCACTGTGGTGAACAAAAGGAAAACATCTATTCACAGCTGATAGAAAGTACTTGCATAATTAGAAAACTCTATGCACCTGTGTGAAACTCATTTGCACAACTCTTCAATCAGCAATCAGTCCTCATCCATCTATAAAAGATGCCACCTCTGTGTTGCTATTTGCAAGCATGGATCAAAGAGGCCATAGAGTAAGAGGCCATGGCAGAGGGGCCAGAGGAAGAGGAGCCTGTATGCGTGGTGGAGGAGCTGCAGCAGCAAGAGGACAAAATCGAACTCAAGTTTCAAATGAAATTCGGGCAACAATTATTGACCATGTCATCAATCATGGCTTGTCCTTTAGAGAGGCTGGACAAAGGGTCCAGCCCATTCTGACTCGGAGCACTGTGGCATCTATTGTCAGGCTTTTTCGGAATGAGAACAGCTAATTCACAGTGTTACTGTAATGTATACCACTGTGTATTTCAGCTTTACTGTATTGCCCTGTTAGCAGAACAAACTGTGTCTACAGTAATGCAGATGTTTTATCAATCCCATTTATGTGACTGTCATACAGTAATGTCAATTTTGACATGCTTTTAGCTTTTACTTTATAGGCTCCACACATTACCACACACTGGTGGCAGAGGAAAGATGTTTAGTATTGAACAGGAGTCTGCCATTGTAGATATGGTAGTGGCAAACAATGCAATCAGACTGCGTGAAATCCAGGCAGCAGTAATTGCATATCAGGGAGCATTTAGAAATATAAACAGTGTGAGTTTGGCAACTATAGATTGAGTCCTTAAACGCCACCATGTCAGAATGAAGCAGCTGTACCGAGTTCCATTTCAAAGAAACTCTGACATCGTAAAGGAGGCACGATTCCAGTATGTGCAGGTACAGATTTTGTTATTGTAATACCTTGGTTACCATAGTTACATGCGACTGGAATACTGTAATTTGCTTTATGAATTTGTTCTTTTTCTTAGAGAATAATGGAGCTTGAAGCTGAAGGGGCACATCACAAATTCATTTTTGTGGATGAAGCCGGCTTCAACCTCTGTAAAGTGAGGAGACGCGGGAGGAACATCATTGGGCAGAGGGCCACTGTCACAGTGCCAGGTCAGAGGGGTGCCAATATCACCATGTGTGCTGCCATCTCCAATGATGGGGTCCTTTGCCACATACCAACCATTGGCCCATACAATACAGAACGCCTCATCACATTTCTTGATTCATTGAAAGAAATACTGATTCCACCCGAAGAGAGAGGGCTGTTGAGGCCTGGCATGACTCTGTATGTCATAATTTGGGACAATGTGGCTTTCCATCACTCTCGCCTTGTGAACGAATGGTTTGCAGCACAGCCTTGTATTATGATGCACTTCCTTCCTGCATACTCCCCTTTTCTGAACCCAATCGAGGAGTTCTCTGCTTGGAGGTGGAAGGTGTATGAGCACCGGCCATATGAGCAGATGCTCCTCCTGGAGGCAATGAATGCAAGTTGCCTGGCAATAGGTGCAGAGGACTGCCAGGGATGGATGCGCCATGCAAGGAAGTATTTCCCTCGGTGCATTGCAAGGGAAAACATTCAATGCGATGTTGATGAGAACCTGTGGCATAATCGTCAAGAACGAATGGACTAAATGTGAAAGATAAAATATATCTTTTTTTTTTAAAGGTATTTCCACCCATAAGTTTCCTTTGGTGGCTTTTTTCTTTTTTTTCAGTATCCATTTGAGTTTGTAAAGTGTCATATATCATATTGATGGTGGTATTTTGTATTTTGTTGTCCATTGTGTAATGATTGATTGGAAGAATAAATTAATTTGACCACAAGTTGTGGTGTTTGATGGAAATATTTGCTTATGTTGCATGCTTTTAATGTTTTGTGAGTGTTAGAGCATTTTGCTAACAAAATGAGTCATTTTGGCCATTGAGCTTCAGTTTTATCCTGTGTGTTAACTGTTTTGAAAATGTGATGTCAGAGTGGGCAAATGTGTTTAAGCAATTGAGACAAACTGTATTGATACACCATCTTATTCCATTTCAGCCAAGCATAAAAACTGTTTGTTTAAGTTTCAACAATTGCTATTATGTAAAGCAACTGAAAGGGCTTCAATGTATGTGGAGAATGGTACAGAAATCTAAGAAAAAGACATGTTGGACAGATTTGTGCATCAACAGGAAAACTATTTAAACACAAAGATACAGAGTGAATGAACCCTTTACTAACATTATTATATAGGAGTAGGTCTCTGGTAGAAGATCATAACTTGACTCATGGAAACCTTTAGAATGAACCCAAACACTATCCAGAGAATGTAGCATGCACCAAATGACAAAGATGTAACGTGTTATCATAAGAGTCTTCGAGAACCAAACGTTCTGAGCCTAAATACAGTATGTGCAAAGACATTGCATTGGTAGGTTGGTGTGAGCGGCAAGATGAAAAAAAAGACACCCCGCCTCTCTAAACTCCTTTATAAGAGCTCAGCGGCACAAACTATCTTTGCAGTGACACGTTTAAACTCAGAATGAGGAGCTTCACCTTGATAACAGCTTTACTTCTCTGCAGCCTCAGTAAGTACTGATGCTTGGTTATTGTCAGCACCAAATCATCTAACAAATAACCCACCAGAATTTCAACTTTCAAATAAGAACTGAGTTATTGTTGTTGTTGCCTTAATACAGTAAGTGCTGCATTATACGCTCAGGGATGAATCTCTTTCTGTCTCTGCTGTTTGTTTCAGGCTGGATCTCTGTCTCAGCTTCTGAGTCTCACACTGTGGAGGTCCAGTCTGGTGGAGACGTCACTCTGATGTGCTCCAACATTTCCAGTGTTCCAACTACAACAGAATGGTTCAGAGTGATCAACAGAACCAAGCTCAGCTGTGTCTCCTCTATGAATCCATATGATAGCAATGCTTCCTTCTGTGATGGATTTCAAAACGGATTTGAGATGAACTCCAACATCTCTACTGTCTTTCTTAAAATCAAGAGAGTGGATTTATCTGATTCTGGACTGTATTTCTGTGGAATTTACATAGGCAGACATACAGTCATTGTCAATGCAACATATTTAAAGGTTCAAGGTAAGATTGTAGTAAAGCCTCAGATCTGTTTCCATCATATTAACAGTTTATATCACATTTATTGTCAGTCATATGAAAACAGCATGAAGACAAACCAATACGTGTCAAATTATTTAATTTATACTGTTTATGTTTTAAAGGTAACAGTGAATCTGATTTTGGATTGGACTTAAATACTAAAAGTAAGGTTCTCCTTTTACATTGTGCAAGTTACCACAGAGTCACACAGTCATTTACAGTTTTCTTGATTGCTTTGATGCAGCAGTCAACTCAAACTCCACATTTTCAAAACAGTTAACACACAGGCCGAAACAGTGGTGCTCATGGTCAAAATGATACATTTTGTTTGCAAAAGGCTCTAACCGTGCCAAAACATTTAAAATATGCAACAAAAGCAAATTTTGCCTTCAAACAACACAACTTGCAAACAAGTGTATGAGCTCTTCCAATCAACCATTACACAGTGGACAACAAAGTACTAAATACAGCACTCGACTGCGAATCAGTGCGTCATTGCTTGTCACTGTAGCCTATTACTGTACGTAGCTTTCATGCCAGTGACATTTGTTGTCAAATTTGCCTTCTTGCAAAGAATTGGATCCAGAATCAGAAATGCTTGGATACAAATTTTATTGATTCCATTGATTCTTATTTTCAAACTGTGGCTGAAAACTGAAATACTGTAAATATTACACAAAATACATGTAAACCAAAATAAAATCTCTAACAGTAAAGTATAAACATCTGTTACGGTAGAGTAAGAAATAGCCACTATTGATACTCCGTCTCTTCTGTCTTGGCGATGGGGCCACACGGCCTAACCCTGCAGACTGATTGCTAATTGAAGATTTGTGTGAAGGAGTGTCAAACAGGTGCTTCAGTGATTTCATACTGATGTAGGTAGTTTCTTAAAGTTAGGAACAGATGGTTTCTGTTTGGTTACCATAGCTAAAACAATGGTGTTTGGACTGCTTGAATGACATCTGTGTTAACTGTTCTGCAAAAGGGTGGGGAAATGTGTCAATCCAATGAGAAAGGGTTAACACATTTGCAAGAGGTGTCTTCTGCTCCGCTGAGACAGTGATGATGAAAACAGAGTGGATCCCAGTTTCCTTAAGCAGGTCAAAGAAATCAAGAAAAACTGTAAATCTCAACCATCTCTTTTAAAAACAGACTCTATTCTGTCATTTGTCTTGTAGAGGAGTCTGATGGAATGACAAACGTCATGATTGTGATCCTGGGTGCTCTGACTGTTCTGACTGTTTTCCTCACTATAGTCGTCATTGTTCTGGCTGTTAAAATCAGGAGACTCCAGACAGGTACAGTTGATCTATAATTTGATGAATAAATCCAAAGCAAAGTATATGTACAGTAAAAATGAACTACTGAAACTTTCGATCTTTTTTCCCCCTTTAGCTGTGAATGAAGAACTGCAGCCAGAAAGAAACCAGGTGAACCCAGCATTAACTTATATAAACTGTGTGTTATGGTTTTAAAGATGCTCAACCAGAAGATATCTTGTCATGAGAGAGAACATGTAGCCTTCCTGCCAGTTAGAAAATGATAATTTAAAACTAAAATATAACCACTGTAGGATGCAGCGATTTGAGTTATGTTAATGAACGTTTGTCATATTTGACAATGTGGCCTATGTCTAAATGGTGTTTGAGCAAACTCGGTTTCAATCATTAAACAGTTTTTTGTATTTTTAATGTGTAACCCAGCTGGGATTTTATTCAAAATCATGTTTAGCTAAACTGGGGATAACAATTATTAATTGTTAACGATTCCTTTGTGGAAGAACAGCACATCCACAAATTTCACAGAGTTTTGGCTAAATCAGTTACAGAGTGTGTGTGATTCAGTGTGTGACTCTGAATACTCTGATTTACAGGATCTGGGCTCAGATGACCTGAACTACGCAGCTCTAAATTTCCAGGCGAAACCCAAAAGAAGCAGCAGGCCTGCATCAGAGAGAGAGCTGGAGCCACATGTTGTGTATGCTGCCACCAGATAGACTCAGGAAACATCTGGAACTGCAGCTCAGACTGGAACTGATGCTTCATTATGTTAATCTGCTGATGTGTTTTTGTGTGTGGATAGTGTGTGGAAGGAGTCATTGGCATTAAATAAATTTAGAATAATGTCTCTGCATTTACTGTTTGTTGTTCCTCTCGGTCTATCTCTTGGTCAAAGTGTTCGTCTTTCTTATTTTGTCTGAGAGGAAAAAGAGCATGCTTAATGTGTGATAGAGAAAGACGCAGAAAGGACACTGATGGCTGCCAGACTTATTTATAGGGCGGTTGAAATGGTGTGTGGAGGGAGGAGGGAGTAATACACATCACTTGTCTGACAGGAAGAGACAGCACAGTGTGGTCTGAGAACAACTGAGGTAAAGATCATGAGGTCTTTGAATCAACGCTCTATGGAGAGTGAAAAAGAAAGCAGTGGAACTACTCTACTTGTTTATGAAAATAATTAAACTAGCTGTACAATTGCTCAAATCGCTCATCCCTTTAAATAAACTCCCTTAACTACTTTATCTTTGTACATTACGTCATCATTTGCATTCAAAACTGTACAGAGAGGCCTGATACAACTGCTTCATTTTTATTTTGTAGGCAAGTACAGTGGAATAAGTAAGTGGAAGTCTCATAATCTAGGTCTCTCCGAGCTAGGTACGTTAGCATGCTAACATGGTCACAGTATCAATGATAGGGGACATCACATGTCATAGCAATCCATCCAACAGTTGCTGAGATATCTGACTTAAAACCACGAACATCAACCTCACAGTGGTGCTAGAGGAAGAGTCAGGGGATCTCTACAGTCATTATGCTTCATCCTCTGGGGACCATGAATATCTGTACCAGATGTCATGACAATAATAGTTGTTGAGATATTTCAGTCACCAGGACAGATTTGAGCATCAACAGGAAAACTCCATAGTGTTGGGTTTTTATATTTATAACATTGTTATATGGGAAACGTTTCTGAGCTTAAATATGTGCAATGGCATTGCATTGGCAGGTCGCTGTGCGGAAAAAAAAAAAAAGACACCCCGCCTCTCTAAACTCCTTTATAAGAGCTCAGTGGTACAAACTATCTTTGCAGTGAAACGATTAAACTCAGAATGAGGAGCTTCACCTTGATATCAGCTTTACTTCTCTGCAGCCTCAGTAAGTACTGATGCTTGGTTATTCTCAGCACCAAATCATCTAACAAATAACCCACCAGAATTTCAACTTTCAAATAAGAACTGAGTTATTGTTAATGTTGCCTTAATACAGTAAGTGCTGCATTATACGCTCAGGGATAACTCTCTTTCTGTCTCTGCTGTTTGTTTCAGGCTGGATCTCTGTCTCAGCTTCTGAGTCTCACACTGTGGAGGTCCAGTCTGGTGGAGACGTCACTCTGATGTGCTCCAACATTTCCAGTGTTCCAACTACAACAGAATAGTTCAGAGTGATCAACAGAACCAAGCCCAGCTGTGTCTTCTCTATGTACGGGTCTGATGGCAAACCTTCCTTCTCTGATGGATTTCAAAATGGATTTGAGATGAGCTCCAACATCTCTGTCTTTCTTAAAATCAAGAGAGTGGATTTATCTGACTCTGGACTGTATTTCTGTGGGTTTTACATAGGCAGACATACAGTCATTGTCAATGCAACATATCTAAAAGTTCAAGGTAACATTGTAGTTAAGCCTCAGAGATCTGTTTCTCATCATATTTACAGAATATCTCACATTTATTGTCACAGTAGTATGAAAACAGCATAAAGTCAAACAAGAAATCAATACGTGTCAAATTATGTAATATTTTGTTTTTTTTAAAGCTAACGAATCAGATTTTGGAGTGGATGTAAAGTAGGGCCCTATGATTTCCGCGATGCGGAAAACATGGACGGAATCGCGGAATCTACACATGAAAATGGAATTCTGTTATACACGCGGAATCGCACGGAATTTGCATATATTTTGTTGACATATTAAATAAACAATTTTTTTTTTTTTTACTTCCTTCTCATTTTTCAGTTTAAAAACAACAAGCGGAGACAGGTCTCAACAACAAGCAGAGACAGGTCTCTACCTAAACCGTGGCCAAATGGCACAGCCTGTTGCCTAGTAACCATACGTCATCACGTTCACGTTGAGTTTGTTGCGAGGGAAAAAATGTCGAAGCGAGTGGCGCCTCCCGACAACCATTTGAAATCAAAAGTTCATCTCAAGAACAAAGCTAGCTACATCTCCAGTGGGAAAATCCCTCCAGGTTACCATGGAGACAACGA
This sequence comes from Sander lucioperca, assembly GCF_008315115.2. Classification (NCBI taxonomy): domain Eukaryota; kingdom Metazoa; phylum Chordata; class Actinopteri; order Perciformes; family Percidae; genus Sander; species Sander lucioperca. The sequence goes on from NC_050189.1 coordinate 15,009,257, forward strand.
CTACATCAATAGATGCAAGGCATGAGTTTGTGGAAGATTTTGTTGCAACCAGTGTTGCCACAGTTACTTTGAAAAAGTAACTTAGTTACTTTACAGATTACTTGATTTTAAAAGTAACTAAGTTAGATTACAAGTTACTTTATTAGTTACATTCAGCAGCTGCTGACAACACCCCCACAGCCTCAACATAAAAATGACAACCGGTTTACTGTGAGGCAGCTCAGCATTAACAGTAGTAGGGATCTTGTTTATTATGGCACGAAACGAAGGCGAGTCAACCGTGTTTAAGGGGAGCATTTCCTCTACAACATACTGCCCGACCAAATACTTCAACTCTCCCCCACTTACTGGTTTTGCACCGAAGTCCAGCTTTTGTTGTTTGGGTGGTGGGGGACCTTCTGCTCTCTGCTTCGCATCACCTGGTGGGACTTGCTCTGTAAGTTTGACTGCAGTGCTGCGACTCCAAATGTTTCTTCAAATTTGACGTAGTATTTTTGTAGCTAGATAGCACTTTGTCGCCACCAGCAGTCGCCATCACGCATAGTGATTTGGATAAGTAACTTTAATCTGATTACTGGTTTGGAAATAGTAACGCGTTAGATTACTCGTTACTGACTAGAAAACTCGTTACTCAGATTAGAGTAACGCGTTACAAGTAACGCGTTACCCGGCATCACTGGTTGCAACGTGTGCTGAAGCTGACATACCGCTAGAGAAAATGAAAAGGTTTAAATCATTAACCAGGGCCAGTACAGATTCTACACTGCCTTCTGAAAAAAGTAGTTCCAGTGTGTGAGATATGTGATACTAAATACTTTATTGATCTACAGAATGTGGACTCTGATGATCTGAACTCTGCAGCTCTGAGGTTCCTTCCAAACACAACAAGGATCAGGAGGTCTGCATCAGAGAGAGAAGTGGAGACTCAGGTTCTTTATAGTAGATAGACACAAGCAGCAATAGGACTGCAACTCTCAGTGGAACTGATGCTCTATATTCATCTGCTGCCAGAGTCAATGGCAACAATCTTTTATTAAATAAAGTTCCTATACTCATAGTCAGTTTGCATTTTCTTCCTTGTGTTTCTTTCCGTCTCTCTCTCAGCAAAAAGTCTCTGTCTCTCTCATTGTGTCTGCCTCCGATCTTTATCTGAGAGGAACAACAACATATCTGATGTTTGATGAGGAGGAGCCACAAAGACACCGATGACGATGATGAAGTCAAACTTAGTCATATGGAGAGTCTAATGCGTCTAGTGCTCAGACAGCACAGTGTGGTCTGAGCACAACTGACATCAAAGTGACGAGCCCAGGCTAGCAAAGTATAAAAAGAAACAAAAATATGTCAGCTTCTGTATTTGTAGACTGGAAGTATAGTAAATAAATAAATATATAACTAGCGATAGAATGAACCAGCGCCCTGCAGTGCCAAACATGTTCTGTATGAGTTCCATCACAGGAAGTCTTCAGCCATGACCACAAACACCAAATGACTCGCTGTTTTCAATAACCAAGAATAATGCTGCTTTAAAAACCTGTCATCACACCCCTGGTGCCTAGTTTCACGGTCTTTGAAGCCATGTCGTTCAGTTTACTGTTACCTTGTTTTAGAGTAACCCCTGGATTCTATGCCAACATGTTGTGTATTCTGCATTAGACTTTAATTTAAAAGATCCTTACTGATCCTCTCTTTGTATTTGTATAAATACCCAGTGTATTAATCATAGGGCATTAAGATCACTTTTTTAATCTAATTTTGTGGAAGGAAATTAAATATTAATGTAAATATATTACTTCTTCCAACTGTTTGGATTCAATTCTCACATGCGTCTCTCAGTCTCTGTCTTTTTTTATTATCTTTGTATTCTCCTTGATGGTAATCTGAAGATGAAAAAACTAAAGATATGAGGTTTGGTGGAGGAGGAGCCAGTGAAGGAAACTGATCTCTGTCAAATGTCCTTATAGGGAGAGTCTGCAGGGAGGTACACTGTATTGATTCTCTATCTGGATGTACTGACTTTTTATTTTTTAATTGTCTCTATTGTACAGTATGCTGACATAGTGAATGTGTACATATATGAGAAATACAAAGGGGTAGCTTCCTGACTTGGCTGTGTTTGCATGCACATACAGTATGGGCAACAACAAGTATTGTGCCCCCACCTCGTTATTTTCCACTGTGGTTTTAACACTTTGTGTATCGGCTAAAGTGAAAGCCACAGGAAGACTGGCCTTCTGCTCTCTGCAATAAAACCACAAGCATTAAAAGATGCACTACTTTTCACACAAAAGCTGTCCAATTTCCTCACACTCATTTCACTCTTTTACCTTCATACATCTGCACCTGAAAATATGCCTCGTGCAGCCTCATACCTGCACAGCCAGATGACAGTGTCATTAAACAGAGCTAGCAGCCTCCCACTGGTATGTGGACAACATACTCATACACACTATATTTGGTGATTCCCAAACAGCTGAGTCATTAAAGAATCAAACTCACTGGATGGTTGGGTGGGTGCTATGAGTGACAGTGGTTTCTTCCTGGTAGATATGTAAATGAGACCACTGTTTTAATCAGTTATAAATGACTGCAGTACAGATTCTGGCCAGCAGTGGCAGCATTGAGCACAGAGCTGCTGAGCAGCACTCCAGCTGGTGAAGGAGGAAGAAATCCAGTGCCATCTTGGAGTTTGTGAAGACTTTAATGGCAGAAACCTCTGTCACCAGAGACTTTACAGCCACTTAATTTCATTTCTTTATGCCAGTCCTCAGGGCCACTTCTAATGTCATGTCATGGTGAAACAATGTTTGGAGTGTTACTGTCTCCCTTGTCACCAGAACCAATGTGATTTTGTGATAAGGTTCCAGTATTTATGTAAAATGTACATCTTTCTGTTAATGATGACTTCCTATTGTTTCTTTATTGTTCCTTTCAAACTGTTTCTGTCACTTTGCCCATTGGACACAGATGACTGTGACAGAGTGGAGCAGTGAGTGAGGTACACATCACTTGTTTGACAGGAAGAGACAGCAGTGGTGTCTGAGCACGCTTTTAAAGTTGATAATGTGTCTAAAAATATAAATTAACCACAGGCCTAGATTCTGTCATGTAGAGAAAAAAAGACAATCTGCGGCTAGATGTTTTGGAAAGACGCTAACCAGCAGGCAACAAATAGCAACAGTAAAGTCTCAACCACAGGAAGACTAGTGATCACACATAACCACACACATCAAAAGACTAGCAGTTTTTATAAGATCAAGAATGATGCTACCTAATGAGTATCCAGTATTTATCAACCCCTTCTGACACTGTTTGAACATCAATATCTGATTTCAGACTTGAGGAAAGATACAAACTCACACGTGCACAACCAGATATGAGAGCATTTACTGTGTGCATCTTAAAAGAAGAAAGAAGTCAATGAAGCTGCATTTTGGCAATCTGAGAGCTACACAATGAATGAATCGGGGCCTGCCCACTGAGTCACCTGTGCAAGTCCACACACACACACACACACACACACACACACACACACACAGAGTTGTGGGTGGTGGTGACAAACTCAACCAATCACATGTTTAGAGTACAGTCTAGCTCTTATTTTTAACAAACTCTGAGTCTAACCCTGATGTCTGAGTTGATTTACCCTGAGATAGGAAACTGAGTTTTCGGTTTCAGAACAGCTGATATGAGTTGGTTCAATCAACTCAGAGTAGGTTCACCACCACTATAAAAAGGCAGCATGAATGGAGCCATGATACTACGATTCACCATGGCAACAACCACAAACAAACTGGTCGGCGGAAATACTCATGCGCACATACAGCGAGTTAAAAAAAATAAAAAATAAAAAAAGGCGGCTGCTGCAAAAGAGAGAATTTGCGTGGGAGAAAATTGCTGCTAGAGTAAATGCGTATATTCCAATATAGTGTATATCATATTTAATCATAAGTATAGCCTAATATTACTGGTGAAATGGTATTGAACCTATAATCTATTTCATTTCTGCGGACGAAAAAGTACTACGCCTACTAATCCCATTCTGAGGCTGTAGCACCATCATTATCAGAATGCAGCATCAGTAAGTACTGACAATACTTTCCTCTCAACTTTATTACTTCCAGCATTAAAACTTATTTGCTTATTATTTTATTTATTAAGCGGTACTGTTTACCTTCCTATAACAAGTCTCTGCTGTTTGTTTCAGGCTGGATCTCTGTCTCAGGTTCTGAGTCTCACACTGAGACTGTGGAGGGTCGGCCGGGTGGAGAAGTCACACTCACATGTTCTAACCCGTCCATCCGAGACACTCCAACATTCTGGTTGAGAGTGTTCAACAGAACCAAGGCCAGCTTTATCTCCGCGATATTCAGCTCTACAGTAAAACCTTTTTACAGTGATGGAATTCAAAATGGAAGATTCAACATGAGTACCAACATCTCCACTCTCTTTCTCTAAATCAAACATGTGGATGTATCTGACTCTGGACTGTATTTATGTGGATTTTACATCGGAGGACGTTATGATATCAGCGCAATACACTTCAATGTTAAAGGTAAGATTATAAAAATCCTGTGTTATGTATTCTTCTTTTTATATATGCCAATATCATAATTGGCTAAAAAAGAGCACATTTCATAATTTTAAAACAAGAGAGTGATACCATTTACAACTTATCTTGATTTTGTTAAAAGGCAGTGATGATTCTCATGATGACGCTGACAGGAAGTCTGAAAGTAAGATTCTCTTTCACATTTCTTTAGTTGTGCAGAGTGACTGCTAGTCCTTTTAAGATAAAAACAATGTGTCTATCCTAACTTTGGTTAATGTTCTCACAGTTCTCAAGCCCGTGAATGAAAAACAGTCATAAATGTCTTTCTATATTTGCTAATTTATTAATTGCCCAAAAAGAACACCTGTGGCTATTTGAAAAGATTCCAAATAAGAGAGTGATACAATATTTCAAAGCAAAATCAAAAGTAAATGTATCTTTTATTTTGTTAAAAGGCAGCGATGAATCTCATGATGACGACAGGAAGTCTGAAAGTAAGATTCAACATAAAAGATTTAATGTTCTCACAGTTCCTGAGCCAGTAAATGAAAACAGAGTAATTCTATTCTCTTTCTTTCAGCAGAGTCTGATGGAACAGCAAAGCTGATGAGTTTGATCCTGGGAGCTCTGACTGTTCTCCTCTTAATGATCATCATTGGTCTGGTTGTTAAAAACAGGAAACTTCAGAAAGGTACTTCCTGAAAGCTATTCTTTCTACCTTGTGTTCTATTTAGATTATTTTGCAATATGTTGAAAGAATAAAAAGTGTTATGTTTGCCCAATCAGAATAAGAGTAAAGTAACGATGAATAATGATTGTCAGTGACCTGATTGGACGTTTTGTCTCTTTCATTCAGTTGCCAATGAAGAACAGAATCCTCAACAGCCTGAGGTGAATCAACTTTTATCATTTCCTATTATATGTTTTAAAGGTAACAGAGGCATGATTTAGTTCTCACTAACTCAGCTGTTCTGACTCTTTCCAGAATCTGGACTCTGACCTGAAAGATGCAGCTCTGAGTTTGTATGCAGCAACAATAAGGAACAGGAGGCCTGCATCAGAGAGAGAAGTGGAGACTCATGCTGTTTATGCTGTCTGCAGATAGACTCGGAGTGGAACTGATGCTTTATCATATTCATCTCCTGCTGTGTTCTTTTGTGGGTGAATGGGGAGGAGTTACCCTTTTCTCATTGAAAAAAAATGTCAAATGAAATCCCTAAATGTGATGTTTTTTAAAGGGCTTTTACTCTCTTCTCTCTCTCTCTCTTACTCGGTCTTGCGAGTCTTATGACTGTGGTGACTGTCCAGATAGACTATAGTAAGATCAGGGGTCAGCAACCTTATGGCCTACCATACAATGGAAGACTTTGAAAAGACTAAAGTCTGACACCATCTCACATCTCAAAACAATCATCTCACATCTAACGTTAAAGACATGTCATAATATGTAAAGATTGGGGATCTTGCAGGTTCACACATTGCACGACAACTAATGTTAGATTTGTTTTGAAAAATTTAACCAAGCTAGCTAGCTACCGCTAGCGTTAGCTGGTACCTTAAGGGAAAGTTTGCCATACATGCAGATGAATGTCTCCAGTACCCGGAGGTCCGTTTTTATCCGTCGCCAACTCCCGTTGGATGACACGCTTCAGAAGGGTTGAAAATCGGCAACTTTCCCTCTTTAGCGTTTAGCTTAGCGCTGCACCATAGCAACCATAAATAACACTGACTCTAGCCGTTTGCCGTTTCCTGTTTCGTGCTGGAGGGAGCACACCCATTGGTGATTGACAGTGTTGACAGGATTTAACTTCACTACCAAGACTTCAAACTTACGATGACATCAAACACGTTTGATTTTGTCAGAACATCAAGATGTGAAAAAGACTGACTCGGACTGAGTTTGATGACCACCTCACACCAAACAATGGAGACGACGGGAGCGCACCCCAACTCTAGCAAGACTCTCAGGATTTCATTCTGATATTGTAAATAGTCTGCGACATTGGAACCGCTTGAAAAGTTGTTTGGTGTAAGGTCGGCACCCAGGCATTGCTAGTGTGCCATTGTGTGCCATGCAGAGAGTTTTTTGGAAATGACCTCTTTCACAGTCATTTGCAGGAGACAGGGTTGTAGTACTCGAGTCCGGTCTTGGACTCGAGACGGTTTTTCTATGGTCTCGGACTCACTGGTATTTGGACTTGGACTTGTCTCGGTCCCTGCCACTGGTCTTGCCAAATATGGCTTTTGGTCTCGACCGAGTCCAGGTGTCTTTATTATGCTTATAATAATATTGGAGGGAAAGTGAAACACTGGCCACCTGATAACCAATCACACACTAGATTATCTTCGCATGGCACGCCCTGCATCTGGGTGCCCTGCTAACGTTATTGCCATTCATTTTCATTGATTCACACACACACTGTAACAAACGAAGATGTCCGCCAATTCTGCCATAATCAAATTTGGTTATAGAAATCACCAGGAATTTCTCAGCACTGCGCTTAAGAAACAGGGCAGACTGCAAATTCTGCAAAGCAACAATTTCAGAAACCTGTGGGACAACGCCAACACCTGCAGAGGCATCATACACAGGCATCATACATTGCGGTAAGTTAACTGCAGAGCTAGGAGCTGCTTAGCCTTATCTATGTGTTAATGTTAACATTAGCTAACATAGCGGAAGATAAAAGGAATGTTCTTAGACCTAAAGTTATCGTAACTTGCGTCTGGTATTACTGGTTTCATGAGGTAAAAAAAATTATTTTCTTTTTTTCCTCTGTCTTGACTGTGACTCAAACCTTTTTGGACTCGGTCTTGACTAGTCCTGGGGCCTCATGTATAAACGTTGTGTACGCATGAAAAGCTTGCGTACGATGGTTTTCACGGACACTTTGTGATGTATAAAAAATTAACTTGACTTGAGAATGCGCGGGCCATTACGCTAACTGTTGAGCAGACGTGAGAATGTGCGGGCCGTCCGCAAAGTCTTTTCTGGCTCTGTAACGTGGCGAATTCTAACTGAAAAGTGCAGAAAATCACCAAACATTACAAAGTAAAGTTTCCACTACAGTTACTGTCATTCATCTATGACGTTGACTATTCAAGCAGGCCAACATTAAACTGCAATTCGCAGCGATGAGCCGATTTCCAAATGTAATCGGAGACATCGACTGCACTCTCATTGCTATAAGGGCACCATCTGATAATGAATTTGCTTATGTGAACAGAAAACACTTCCACTCTATTAATGTGCAAGTGATCTGTGATGCGCAAATGTGTTTGACCAATGTTGTGGCACGGTGGCCTGGCTCTACTCATGATTCATTTATCCTGCGAAATAGCAGTGTGGGAAACAGACTTCAAGTAGAGGCGCAGGATGGCTGGCTTATCGGTAATATTTAATTTATGATCATTAGGCTACAGTAAAATAAGGCAATGATCTTGTATTGGCATCTGAGTATGTGGTTATTGAATACCCGTAGGTGACCGTGGTTACCCGTTGCACACTTGGCTCCTCACCCCGCTCACAAACCCCCAGAATGAGCAAGAGCGACGGTACAATGACCTACATACTCGGGCTCGATCAGTGGTGGAGCGGACCATAGGGCAGCTGAAAGGCCGTTGGCGCTGCCTGGATAGGACTGGTGGCATGCTGCTTGACAGCCCACAGAAGGTGTGTCGCATTGTGCTGGCATGCAGTGTGCTGCACAATGTGGCGAACAAACGTGGTGTGCCTCCGCCACAGCCCAAAGCAGAGATGGACGAACACGACCCGTGGCCACTGAACATTAGGCCCAATGCAGCAGCCTTACAGCTTCGGTTGGAGGTCATACAAAGAATGTGAAAAGGCAAGACAATATGCATTTACTTTGAGGTCTTTTATTGCGTCACATAAGTTAGTCAGACCATCATTTATTCGTCTTAATTCTGTCACTATGTCCATCATTGTGTTCACAATTTCATTTTGTGACTGCAGCACAGCATCGGTGAGGACACGGCCAGTCTGGCGTGCCTCAGCAGCGGAGGCACGCGGTGCAGCCGATCCAGTGCGTGCTCCATCTCCTGCCGTGGAGGTGCTGGCCACACATGGGTCCCCCCTCTCCCTCTCCTCCTGAGTCTCCCTCGTGCCGGACTCCTCAATTTCCACATTGTCTAGAATAAACGAAATTACATCAGTTGGTTCAGACTGCTTCTTGTGCGTAATTTGGATGGAATTTTGTGTTTTGTTACTGGTCTTTAAATGTGTCTGAGTTGTGGTGTATTTCATACTTACCAGGATGAATGTTTGTGTCTCCCTCACATGCTGGCAGAACTCCAGCTATAAGTTCCTCGCCGATGATTGCAGCCACCCTGTCCTCCTGTGGCGTCAGTGCAGGTGCTCCCGACCCCCCACCTGTAGCTGCCATGCTTTTACGATGCGCCACTACTCATTTTTTAATTTCTAGTTTAACATCGGACCATTTTTTCTTAACTTCTACCCATGGTCCGGTTCTCCGAACCTACAGTATTTACGGCCATAGTGACAGTATTCCACTCCGCCTTTTTTTTGTTACTAATACCTAATGACCGGCCGCCAAACAGGACACATTTCCTCGTCTCCACCTCTGTAATTAGAACCTCTACCTCACAGTCTGTGAAGTTCTTCTTTTTTGCGTGTTTAGCCATTGTAATTCAGTCAACAAAATGATCTCAGCGGCGCATTTATGGGCAATCTGCACATTAATTTATGGGAGGAGGCAAGGCGGGGTGAACGGCTCGTTCATGTGCGGTCAATCTCACGTTGATTGTGATTTATAAAGGAAAGGTGCACAGGACCTGGCATATGAACGGTTTTATACATGTGAATATTTCTGTGCGTAGCTACTTTTCAAGTTTTGGCCGTACACCATCTTCTGGTATAAAAGCTGCGCAATCTTTTATACATGAGGCCCCAGGTCTTTGACTTGTCTTGGACTCGACAGAGGTGGCCTTGACTACAGCCCTGGCAAGAGAACAGACTTATTTACGGTAGTTTGACTTTTTTTCCATCCACATTCAGCGAAGACCCGCCCTACTCTGCCTCTGATTGGCTAGTACTTGTTGTCTTCTTTACAGAATGCGGTGCGACGGAAAAAAATATAACACTACTGGAGCGGGCTGGACAGATGATGGCAGGCTTAATGCTGATATGGCACAATGATTAACATTATTTTAAAATGGCACTTCATATTACCATGGTTGCTGACTTCTGAGTTAGATTAAGGAAGGAATGTGTGAGTTAAGGCCGTTTCACATTGTACGTGCAAACGGCAGCGCTATTGTCAATAGCTTGCGCGTGCAAGAACTGGTCTGCTGCTGCGCTGAGCAAAGCGCAACGCAAGCGGCATTTTGCAGCTGGCCGCTCTTGTGCGTGCCACGGTCAAAGTTCAACATGGTTCAACTTTGACCGCGGCCCGCGCAAGAGCGGCCGCAGTGCGCTGTGACGTGCATTCAATCGTCTGAAAAACAACAACAAAACCACAGAATACACATGGATCCACAAACGGAACATGGACGAGAGGTTGATTTTGGCCGTCAGCGATCTCCCAGAGCTGTATAGGCTACGACACAAGTTCGAGGTCGTACAGAGACCTCGGACGCAAAACTATGCTGTGGAAGCATATTTCACCATAATAAGCATGCCAGCTGTGTAGATTATTGTAGCCTCTTAATTTAAATCATTCAGGTTTGTTTTAGCTATGTGAAATCAACATATGTCTCCACTGAAATACAGTCCTATGTTACATTTTTCTCAGTTACTTTGGTGCGTTTGTCAAATCATAATTGCATTTGCACAACAGTGCGTGCATTTCTTAAAACAATTGGTGTAAATTGCACCGCATAGTGACTGACCTGAAAAATTGTGTATCTTGCTGGAAATCTTTTGTTTGCGTCCAAAGCAAGTATTTATACCAATGAATGAAACTGACAAGTCCTTACACCATTGTTTATACCACGATAGTGAAACTGCTTTGTGTTGTTGTCCATATTTAACAGTTCACTCTGGAAGTATAGTCTAATGAACAATGCACATGAAAGGGAGCACTATTCCTTATGTGACAGTTACACATTGTCATCTCTGATCTGAGAAATACACCAAAGCAACTGTAGCCTACTGTTGTGAGCTGTGAAAACCAAATACCAAGTTGATTATACAGCTCCATACAGGCATTTGTAGGATATATTTGTATTTTTTATAAAAAAAAGAAATTACAATTTATACTCTTTATTGATCCCCAATGGGGAACTTACAATTTATACTCGGTTGTTATTACACAATAATATTGTATTTGTAGGTTTATATGATGTAAAATATGTTTGGACTGATTGACACAAGTCATGTTCATTTTCATTGAAGTTCACATAGAGGTATATAGGTAGGTATATGGCCTTTATACAGAATAACTACCCATTTCCAAATGTGTAAGGAATTAATTGCATATGCATTAAACAAAAAATGTTTTCCAGAGAATGAATGATGCATGTATGAATGTAGGCTCATATCTTAGCTTTATTATACCCCACTGCAATGACTGCAGACCTCTTACTTAAGTATATAAACATGCAATGACAGTGTTGAAATGCAACATTTTATTTAGAAATTAAAATAATCCACACGTCTTCATCTATTTAGAGGAGGAGTGTAAGAAAAGGTGGAAGAACCTAAGGGACAGGTACATAAAGGAGAGGAGACAAAAAAGTGGTGCAGGGGCAGACTTGGAAGTACTTTTCCATACTATCTTATCTGGAGCCATACGTCAGGGAGAGACAAATAGCCAGACGCTCCGTTGTAGAAATGGGCTTTCGGAATGTTGTTCGCATCTGGGAAATCGTAGGCCTGACTGTCGTCAGCAGACTGTCAAATTGCTCCCTGTGGAGCGAAAGTACCCCTGGAACTCTCTGGACCTGAGGGTCTCGTGCACCCACACCCTTCTTCCTGTTGCCTTCCTCCGTCTTCTCCTCACAAACAGGGCAAGTGCCAAGGCTCTTTTGTTTCAAAGACAGAAACATCGTCTCCACCAAATCACTACTGTGTATCCACAATGTCGCATGTACTGCACGTCTGATGTAAACACCGGACGCAGACGTAAATTTGCGCAGAGGCCGGCAGCAAGCACACAACAAATATAGTTGGGAATAGGACAACCTAGCGGCGAGCGCAGCGTATGCCACGTACAATGTGAAACGGCCTTCACACATCAGTATAGGCAAGTCAATTTGGCATCATGTGTATAACAGTGTGTTAAATGTAATTCGTATTATTAATAAATACTAAGGCCTTCATGTTCCCAAACAGCAGTAGTTGATCATGACTTTTTAAAAAGTGTTAGCTGTGAATAAGTGTTAAGCTTTTCACCACTTGATATAAAAGCTTTACTCTGCCTATAAGTGTTAAATGATCATACATTATTACTGGATGGATCATTCTAATGCATGCATCAAACAGTTTAACAATGTACTACTGAGAAAGGAGTCACTTTAACTTAGCAACAGCCACAAAACACAATAATTAAAGTGGTAATACTTTTGGTCTATATTTCACTTTGGTTGGTGGTGACTGTAATTTTGCAGCTCTTGTAGAGACCGTTATAAGATTCAGTAAGATTGTTGTTGCATTTGTTTCCTGTCTGCTTTCAACTTTGACTCAATAAAATCCATAAAACCACAGAATCATCTGTCCTTAAAATGTGACTAATGTGTGTGGGCCTGAGCCAGACTGGCCACCATCCTTACGATGATAATAATCATCAGCTCAGAGACCCACTGCTGGGAGTACGTATGGATATGTAATGATAACAGATCTTCACACTCACACACTGAAGCAAGTTATGAAGATAACTGCTATTCTATTAGATACTTAAAAGTATGTTTTTTGTTTTTTTTCAGCTGCCCTGGATACCAACAGCTTGTGCAGAACAAACATGAGCAGCATCTGTGAGGGAAACCACTAACTTCTGCAAATATTATATACTGTAGAAAATATGAAGTTCCTCACTTACAGAGCATGAGAATGTTAAGTTTAAAATACAGACTGTCTGCTAAAGTCATTTTATGATCGAGATCAACCAAGGTTATGTGAATCTTATTTTGTATTAGTGGATTTGTTTCGACCGTCTTACATAAAGGCCTCGATGTATCTGATGTAAATTGTTTTCAATTGGTTTGAACATAACTTTGGCAACCTAATAGGAAATACCCTCAAGAATAACTTGGTCTGGTATCTGTTGAGGCGATCATATGTTGTCAAAGACTCCACCTCTGAAGTAGAGAGCAGCCTTCCTGGAGCTCAGTTAGACATCACAGAGCTGTGATCATACGCACCACCATGAAACAGAGCCTGATAACAGCTCTAATTCTCTGCAGCATCAGTAAGTACTGACAATACTTTTCTCTCAACTTTATTACTTCCAGCATTAAAACTTATTTGCTTTTTATTATATTTATTAAGCGGTACTGTTTACCTTCCTATAACAAGTCTCTGCTATTTGTTTCAGGCTGGATCTCTGTCTCAGGTTCTGAGTCTCACACTGAGACTGTGGAGGGTCGGCCGGGTGGAGAAGTCACACTCACATGTTCTAACACGTCCAGCCGAGACGCTCTAACACTCTGGTTGAGAGTGGTCGACAGAACCAAGGCCAGCTGGATCTCCACAATGATCAGCTCTACAGGAAAACCTTTATACAGTGAAGGAATTCAAAATGGAAGATTCAGCATGAGTACCAACATCTCCACTCTCTCTCTCCAAATCAAACATGTGGATGTATCTGACTCTGGACTGTATTTATGTGGATTTTACATCGAAGGACGTTATGATTTCAGCACAATACACTTCAATGTTAAAGGTAAGATTACACAAATCCTGTGTTCTGTATTCTTCTTTTTATATATGCTAATATCATAATTAGCAAAAAAAAGAGCACATTTCATAATTTTAAAACAATAGAGTGATACCATTTTTCAAGGTAAAATCAGACATGATCTTATCTTGATTTTGTTAAAAGGCAGTGATGATTCTCATGATGACGCTGACAGGAAGTCTGAAAGTAAGATTCTCTTTCACATTTCTTTAGTTGTGCAGAGTGACTGCTAGTTCTTTTAAGATAAAAACAATGTGTCTATCCTAACTTTGGTTAATGTTCTCACAGTTCTCAAGCCTGTAAATGAAAAACAGTCATAAATGTCTTTCTATATTTGCTAATTTATTAATTGCACAAAAAGAACACATGTGACTATTTGAAAAGATTGGAAATAAGAGAGTGATACAATATTTTCAAGTATAATCAAAAGTAAATGTATCTTTTATTTTGTTAAAAGGCAGCGATGAATCTCATGACGACGACAGGAAGTCTGAAAGTAAGATTCAACATAAAAGATTGAATGTTCTCACAGTTCCTGAGCCAGTAAATGAAAACAGAGTAATTCTATTCTCTCTTTCAGCAGAGTCTGATGGAACAGCAAAGCTGATGAGTTTGATCCTGGGAGCTCTGACTGTTCTCCTCTTAATGATCATCATTGGTCTGGTTGTTAAAATCACCAAACTTCAGAAAGGTACTTCCTGAAAGCTACTCTTTCTATTTTTGGGTTCTATTTTTATTTCTTCATTAATTCTCTAAAATTGTGTGAATATGTTGAGAGAATAAAACATGTCACATTTGCCAAAACAGAATAAGAGTAAAGTAATGATGAATAATGATTGTCAGTGACCTGATTGGACGTTTTGTCTCTTTCATTCAGCTGCCAATGAAGAACAGAATCCACAACAGCCTGAGGTGAATCAACTTTTATCATTTACTTTTATTTGTTTTATCATTTTGTGTCCAGTTATTATTTTGTTCAAGATAAGTGAGTGTGAATATTCTCTTTGACAGAACCGGGCCTCTGAAGAGCTGAACTACGCAGCTGTGGCTTTCCGTTCAAAAACAATAAAAACAAGAGAAGTGGAGCCCAATGTTGTGTATGCTTCTACTAGATAGACTCAGGATGAAACCAGAGAATAGTTCAGAATAAAACTGATGCTTTATCATATTCATCTGCAGATGGTGGACAGGAGGACTGACATCACTTTGTCAAAAGAAGGACAAAAGATGTGCAACCTTCTTCCTAGTGCCGAGTTTGAATTTTTATCTCTTTTGAAGATGTAATTAGTCCACATCAATACAGAAAGATTTGTAAATGCTGACTTGATAGCAGTGTGTCTATGCTGGTATGGGGAATACAATTCCAGAGACACAGCAGCAATCCCGTTTTACATTTGACTTAAAAAAAATTAACTACTCGCTTTTCTTTTTTCTTTTACTACTTGTCTCTGATAAACTGTTTCATCGGTAGTTCCACTTCCCCTCGTTCACTTCCTCTCAGATAATACAAAGCAGCATAAGTCGCAGGGAGGCTGTTTCTGTTAAAGGGGTGATAGAATGATTATATAGGGTATTTCACACTGTTCCTTAATAGAATGATTATATAGGGTATTTCACACTGTTCCTTAAGGTCTCCTCATAGGGTATGTAACATCTCATATTTCAGACACTGCAATGTTACACATTGTCTGCTATTTCGTTATTAAATTCACTTCTGAGACTTTTTTATGCGAGAAATCAACTATATAAAGCTCAAATATGGGCCGTTTAACGAAAATGTATGGCCAATTGCAAATTTGGTAAGATGTGTCGGACTTCAGGAGCTCCACACAGTCTGACAAGAAAGCAGCAGCCTGCTGGGCTCCATACCCAGGGCAAAGTCACTGTTTCTGGGTTACTGGACTACCGGGGCTCGGGGCTATGCGGAGCTGGCCGGCTGTCAGCTGCCGGCATAACTATCATATATTTACAGTTTGAATTTCGTCACGGCATGTATATCACAGCTACCCTAAGGTCTTACAAAGCTAACACTTTTGTCCGATTTCAATTTAAGGAATTTTTGTGAATTTCAGAGGTCTCGTTAGGAGGAGGCAAGATAGCTCTCATTGATAGAGCTCCATCGAGCTCACTCGCAGACAAGAGGAGTTTATTTCCCTGATCGTTTGTTTAAATAACTCAACACACATATCCATTATAAGATTAACTGGAACCTGCGGTAAGAGATTGCGGACGTAATGAGCTCGCTGACCGCGCTCTCACTCACACACACCGGCCGTTTAGCAGGAAGAGGGGAGCTGCAGGCCCTGGAGCACAGGCCGGGCGGCGAGGCAGCAACCCAGGCAGCACCGGCCGCTGAATTCTGACACAGTCGGACAAAATTTGCAATTAGCCATCAATTTTCGTAAAACGGCCCATATTTGACCTCTACATAGTTGATTTCTCGCATCAAAGAGTATCAGAAATGAATTCCTATTCCTATTCAGAAGACTACCTGATCTCAGATCAGTGGTGTAGCCTATGTCAATGTTGGGGCGATAGATCGATAGACTTTGTGCCTTGAAAAATCACAAATAAAAGGCTTCTAAACCAAATACTACACAACCAGACATGAACCAGCAATAATGTGACCCGAAATTGAGGAGAAATGTCCAACATTGGCCTCCAAGATTACAGCTATTTGGTGTTAGCATGCAGTTACTTAATAGTTAGCAGTATGCTAACGTTGGATTGTAGTGGAAAGAAGCAGCACTTTCTAACATCAATAGCAGCACTCTCTACAGTCAAAAATCACAGATAAAGGCTTTTAAACCTAACTCCAAATCAGCTAACTTCTAAAAGACCTCTCGTAACAAAAAACATAACCAAACCAAAAGAAATGAAGGGAGAACTGGAACAAACGGCAGAGAGAGAGAGAGAGAGAGAGAGAGAGAGAGAGAGAGAAGCCAGGCTTAAATAAACTGATAACACTCATCTACTTTAGTGTCCGATGTGAAGTAGTAACGGCACCGTGCCATCTAAACTCAGCTGGATTTCTGAGGACTATGGTTAACTGCTCCTCAGATCTCTGTAGGGTAAATCCAGACAGCTAGCTAGACTATCTGTCCAATCTGAGTTTTCTGTTCTGTTCTTTCTGTTCTGACGATTGTGATTGGTTTAAAGAAATGCCAATAAACCAGAGCACGTTTTCTCCCATCCCAGAATGCTGTGTGCACTAGCCAGACCCTCCTTCGCAGCGCTGTGGAGGAAGGTCTGGCAAAGCGAGACAAACGTGGTGCATACAGCAATAAATGAGTGGAATACATACGAATTACAGTGCTTTACTTTTCTCAGCTATGTGAACACATGGTTCATGAGAACAGCCTGACCACTGTGGTCACAAACAGCGCTGTCTGCATCTGTATCATTGATGAGATCTGAACCAGAGGAAGCTCGGCCTTCAGCTCTCTGCATCATAACCACACACAGAGACCTCAATGTTCCAAGAGACACTTATCGTCACACTTTACAGACTCAATACTCACACAAACTCACATCTCTGCTTTATGGTGAAAGGATGCATGCTGCAAGGTGACACTTGCTCACTTGTCTCATATCAAAGTGTTTACTCTGCTAAAGGCTGCACATGATTCAGATATGACATGATTCAAACTGCTGTTACTGATACATTCATTGAATCAGCTTCTATTATGTTTACATTCTATGTGTAGTTTTTTTTACTGTAGCAGGTTTGCCACAGTTTATTAATAACATCAACATCTCTGCACATTTTCATTTTGTAGCCGTTTATTTTTAAAAGTGTGTTAAAATTGTAAAGTTGACACAAAATAACGGGCAGAACACAAAAGCAAGGCTCCTTCTGGTCAAGTCTTGATAGAGGAATATAAAACTGTAGCTTATAATAGTCTGTGTTATGCTATGTCACCAGTTATGGAACTCTCACACTTCTTGGCTAAAATGGGTTAAATGGAAGGAAAAAAAACTTCTTAAAAAATATAACCACAGCTTCTGCTTTTGCCTGAGTTAGCTGGACATGGTATATGAAATATCATAATCAGCAGAGAACCTCAACATTATTATCAACATATCAGGACACTTAGTCAAAATACTTGATTTCAAAATACTACTGTTGGTTTATAAAGCACTGAAAGGTTTAGGGCCAAAATGACATGTCTGATCTGCTGCTACATGATGAACCAGACTATGAAGAGCTCTCAGGTGGTCTGGGTCAGCTCTGCTTTCTGTCCCCAGAGTCACAACTAAACATGGGGGAGTTCAGTTTTTATGCACCACATATCTGGAGCAAACTCCCAGAAAACTGCAGGTACACAGCAACTCTCACTTCTTTTAAATCAAGGCTGAAGACTTTTCTTTTTGATGCTGCCTTTCTTTTAAGTCATTGTTCAGTTCTTACACTGTGATGTTTAACCCTCGCTCAAAAATGACCTGGGATTGTAGAAGAGTAAAACATAATAACTTTGTCCTGTTCTCCTTGCAGCTTACAACTTGCAATGGTTTTTCGTGACAGCATTTACATTGTGACTGTGAGCAGCCGGATAGACAAACTAAAGAGCAGCCCGCCCCTCTTTACGGTGAGACCTCTCTTACTGGAGCACAGTTCACTTCCAGACGTTGAAGTGGTGCAGACATACTGTTCACACAAAGATGAAGCTGGCCTCGATAACAGCTTTGCTCTGCACCTTCAGTAAGTACACTATGGTTCTCAACACAACAATTGCTAGTTTTACTTCAATACAGTAATCTGCCAGAGCTGAAACTTACAGACCGATTCATTAATGATTGAATGTGCGTGCATTGTGTTGAATTACAAGTTGAAGTGAAGGAATCAGCATGTTGTTTGTTTCAGGTTTGATCTCTGTCTGTGTTTCTGAGTTCCACACTGTGGAGGTCCAGCCTGCTGAACAAGTCACACTGATGTGCTCCAACTTCAGCAGCTTTACCGCTCACATGTTCTGGTTCAGACTGGACAGCAGACCCAACATCAGCCGTATCTCCTCTATGCAGAGCTCTGATTCAAATGCTTCAGTCTACGATGGATTTCAAAATGGAAAATTTAACATGACATCCAACACCACTACCCTCTTCCTCAACATCAACCATGTGGATTTATCTGACTCTGGACTGTATTTCTGTGGATTTTACTCAGATGGAAAGCCAGTAATTGTTAGTGGAACATATCTAAAGGTTCAAGGTAAGATTCTTTTTTTAAACTGCGAAGAAACAGATAACTTATAAGCACTTTTTACTGTCAAATATGGACCACACGTTTCATTTAATGATCTTTCTTGTAGGAGTGTTTGATGGAATAACGAGCCTGACCAGTGTGATCCTCCTTGGTCTGATTCTTTTCCTCGTTACAGTCGTCATTGGTCTGGTTGTCAAAATCATCAAACTTCGCACAGGTACTTGTGTTTTTATGTTAGTTGTAAATGCAAAACTTTGTGTTAGAACAATTTAGAGATGTTCTGTTTCTGTCATTTAGCTCAGAAAGAGGGACAGACTCCACAATGCAGCGAGGTAATCACATTTTAAACATACAAAGATTATTTAAGATTCTCTGGTTCAAGTCATTTATCATTTAATGATTTTATGTTTTCTTACAAACTGACTGTAAATATTTTTTTTTCAGAACCTGGGCTCTGATGCCCTGAACTATGCAGCGCTCAGTTTCCATCCAAAAGCAAGAAGCAGCAGAAGGCCTGAATCAGAGAACCAGCTGGAGCCAGATGTGGTGTACGCTGTCACCAGATAGACTCAGGAAACATCTGGAACTGCAGCGCAGAGTAAAACTGATGCTTTATCAAATTAAAGGTGCTCTAAGCGATGTTGGGTTATGTCACTTCTTGTTGACGTTTGAAGTGTTGTCAAAGAAAACTGAGGCTAGCTCGCCCCTCCCTCCTCCTCATCCCGTCCCCTCCCCATCCCTCCTGTGCTTCCTGAAACAGTCATGAACGCTGACAGGAAGAGACAGCGCAGTGTGGTCTGAGGTTTGTTAACTCAAAGCTTTGTGGAAATCAAATTTGAAAATGCAACAGTGAATGCTGGTGTACCGTCTATTGCCAAGTAGACAAAATAAGAAACAGCTGTGTGAAATACATGAAATGCATCAATGTTAAAACTGAATCCTTTGAACAAATCAATATGTCAAAGAGCCCACAGCTGTATGTGTATGATATTGATTGCCCTTTAGATATATTTTCCTTTTCTTCTAACCTTATTAAACACCAATATAAAACTCCAATAACGTTAATGCAAATGCACTTATTATGTATTTAACTAACTCAAGGTTTTACAGCTGGGGACTCAAAAACCCCAAACAGAAGACCATCACAAAGTATGAAGATGATGAAAACAATATTACAACAACTGTTTATTATTATTAAGATTTTTTTTTTATTATTAATGAATAGCCAAATTGAAAAGATTGATGTTGGAGGTAACCGGATCACCCGGAGTAAAGCCATGCAATCACTGCATGGATTAATGAAGGTTGTAGGAATGGAGGCCACATTAAGAAAGTTTTTTGGCGTGGGAGGGACTTGGAGTAAATCCATGCAATCACTGCATGTATTAATAAAGGTTTTAGGAATATTTGCAAAATTAAGAAAGTGTGTTTGGGGTGGGGGACTCCATGCTACTAAAATATGACACCACAGTATCACATCTGGGAGCTGATGAGTGGTTCTTTCAGGGAGTCCTGTTGTCTGCGGTTGTTCTCTTTCTTCAACCTCATCGCCGTCCACTTCCCTTCCAGAGATTTTTCTTTGTCGGCCTTTTTAGTAACCTTCTGTAGTTCTTTATGAAGGGCTTTATTCAGCCGGTTCAAGGAGTTTTTCTCCACTTTCAGGGAATCGTATGTATTGGCCCAAACGCTCTCACCTCGGAGTGCGTCGCCAAGCTCCTGAACTTTAAGCTGCAGAGCTCTGTTTTCTTGGCTCACAGCTTCGTTCTCTGACTTCAAGTCATTGTTTCTTTCCTCCAGAGTTTCTTCTTTGGAGAACTTTTTCTTTAGCTTCTGTAGTTCTTTCTGCAGAGTGTTGTTGTGGTTCGTGAGAACTTTTTTCTCTGCCTTCAGTGCTTTATAATTCGCCTGAAAGGCATTCAAAACTCTGAGGTTTTCATTAAAATTTTGGATTTCCTCCATGGCTTTGTTGTTCTGGAGCGTCAAGTTGTCTGTCTGTTGTTTCAGAACGTCGTATTTGTACTTCCAGTCTCGTTCATTCAGATGCTTCTTAAAAACATGAGAATGGGTTTTACCCAGGGCTCGGTTTTGTGCCTGCAGAACTTTCTCTTCAGCTTCCAGTTCTACATAATTGTCCTTAAATTTATTTTTAATCCTGAGATGATTGTTTACAACTTGGATTTGGTTAATGTAATCATCGTTGTCTTTCTTCAGAACGTCCATGCGGTCCAATGTTTCCTTGTACATGTCACGCCAGATGTTTAAATTGTCAGATTTATTTTTGAGAGCCTGGAGTTCCTGCAGCAAGGCGTCGTTTTCACAGCTCATGTGTTCATTTAATGCCTTCACTGCCTCTACCTCTTCCTCTTTCTTGGCTTTTGCATCGTTGTAGGATTGCTGATGCCTCTCCTTGAGCTCCAGGACTTGGCTTTGCAGGGCGGCGTTGTGCTGGCTCATTGCCTCTGTCTGCCGTTTTAATGCAGCACACATTATGTCCACACTAGTCTCATTTTGGAGTTCTTTCTGCAGGTAGTGAATCTCACTCTGCAGCTCCTCGTGCTCTTGTCTCACGGCCTCATATTCTTCTTTCACTTCATCAAAGTTGTTGAGCCGGTTTTTGAGATCACTAACTGTTTGTTGCAGAGTTTGACGCTGCAGATCCATCGCCACATTTGAAGCTTTTGTTTCTTTACACAAAGCCTCAATAGTGGTGTAATTTTGGACCTTGTTGCTGAGCTCCCTCACTTCTTTTAAAAGGTAGTCACATTTCTTCTTTGCAGCTTTTTCCTCGGCCTTCCCTGCGGTGAACATTTCCTCCAAATTTTCCCAGCCATTGAACTGTCTCTGGCGCTTGTGAATTTGGTGGCGCAGGCTCTTAAGCTGTTGGGTGATGGCCTGTAGGCTCACACTCATTTCATCCTGGTTGCTAACCATAACTGTCGGTTCCTGGCGGAGGGCCATGGTGTCGTTCTTCAAGGACTCCAGAGGAAGGACCATGTTTTGGTTGCAACTTGTGTTCTGCTCTCTTAAAGCTTATCACTGAAAAATACTTCTCTGTTTAGCACAGAAATACAGAAGCAAGCTGTATTGTCGGTGTTGAAGAGATGCTAATCAACGCAGCACAGTAAAACCGTGATGAGATTCTCAGTACTCAGTGAGAGATCGCCTGTCAATCAACCTTCTAACAGAGAACTTTGATCTTGGTGAAGGTAGAATGGGTCACTTAGAATGTTGACATGAAAGGCACATGTACAGGATGTGACATCACTGCATTCTATTTCTATGATGCAACATATAGGCAGCTGTTGCCTTGGTGACAAGGAACTGAGTTGCATAATGGGTAACATATGTATGTAAACAGCTATTGCCTTGGTAACAGTGAACTGAGTTGCATTATGGGTAACAGGCAAGAAAATAAATGCTTACAATAAAAATAATGTATCTCTGGTTGTGCTGCATCGATTGTTTTTTTTTTTCCTAATGTTATAGGAGTTAAGCCCAGTTCAGACCAAAGATTGGCAACAAATTGAAACTGTTTTAGAACATCGCAGGGAAAAGTTGCAGTGTTCTGAACCGGCCCGTTTCAGCTGGACTCAAACCAGCTGATGGTGTCGCTGAGACTCAGCTGGTCGAGTCTCCAGAGGATGGTTTTAGAACGTAAGGGACGTCACCTGTTTCAACAGCCAAATAGAGAAGTCAGCTGGTAAAGGCAGCTACAAACTATTGAAATAAAATGATCCATAATACAGTTTATATTTATGTTATGAACTGTCAGCTGGTAGAAATGGCAGAGTTTTAGACGGAGGCTATGGACTGCCCACAAGCACGATATATGGTCAAGCGAGTTAGAGAGTGACTGAAGAGAGGGAGCGCCCTGCGAACAAACATGAATTACAGAAATAAACCGTTTGTTTTTACTGATTCATCATTAGAAATGCAACTGTAGCAATCATCTCTCCATCAATAACTTTTATTCACATTCACATTTAGATGCAACAAATGATATATCCAGTAACAAAAAGACCTAAAAGTTGGAGGTTAGACCGGAAGTAAAAAGAGTCGTCGCTATGGAGATGATACATTGTCTCATCACATTGGTGTGAACTGGCAGGTTTCAGAACATTGCGCTTTGCAAGTAGTTGTTTCAACTGGTCTCGTCAAGAATCTTTGGTCTGAACTGGGCTTTATAGGAGTCTGATAACAATGTCAGACTATTTGAAAGAGACCGAATTCTTCCGACCGGTAAAGGGCCTTTTAACTTGATCATTACAATTGATCAAAAATGCATTTTAGTAAACAGGAAGTTTTGGATTTGTTTATAGTATTGACTATGAAAAGAATGTGAAGATACAGTAGCATTATCTGTGTGACCTTTAGTTGATTTTGACAGCCGGACCAATGATGATAGTAATGTAACAGCCCCATTTTTCCAACAACATATACCGTCATCTATCATGTCCCATCATGTTTTGTCGCTCATGATCACAATACTACACATTTGCCATTGTTGGGACCATTTTACTAATTATGGGAACCAAGCTACACAAACCAAACATTTTGATCATGATAAGTGTCTGCTGTTGGGTCATAAAGGCGAGGACACCCCGATACAGCAAGGCCTAGGCTTTCTATGTTGTTTTGGCAGTTCTGTCCAATTCTGTCAAACAAAGAGCGTCACTGCGCTATTCAGGCCAGTGATGAGTAAAATGGGTATACTGTCGGGCAGTCTGGCAAATGTGGAGCCATGCTAAGACACGGCATTACATTTGATCTGTGTGTATGATCTGTGTGTGATGGGATCCTCCAAGCAGCTGCAAACACAGTTGCATTGAGTACATATCACAGTGCAACGCATGCTCATGAATGGGTTGGTGTGATATCATAGGAAAATATTTGCAAACCAATTTGTATGATATCCTATGAAATTAGGCAACAGCGCTCTGAAAAAAGGTGACTGTGAGATTGTATGATATTGTATGAAAACTTGTGCACAACATTTCGCATGATAAACTACAAAATTAGGTGACTGCCGGCTGGCCATGTGACCTTTGTGACGACCGGTCACATGACAGTTAAGTTTAGCGGTCTTCACAGTTAAATTTAGCCGAGAAAAGGTTACAGGGAGACGGGTACCGTTACCATGAGGTGCCGGTCGTTTCAGAGGCCGTTACAGTTAAGTTTAGCCGACGAAAAGTTACCATCATGGGCGACCACAGTGAAGTTTAGACACCTAACCTTCTAGTTAGGTTAGAAAAAAGATTGTTGTTTGGATTAAAACACTGGTCTCCTTATGTAGTACTCCCGGGACACAAACACACGTTTCCTGGATGTTTTTTCCCCGGGAACGCAATCTACGCTCCCCCGCTTGAAAGCACTGTGTTTTATGACCCAACCCCGACCCTGATCCCTACGCAGACCAGAGCGCTCTTATTCAGCAGCAGTCACTGTGGAGCATAGAGCAATAAATACATGGTACACATACGAATTACAGCGCATTACTTTTCGTAACTATATGTACGAAGGGTTCCTGAGAAAAGCCTGCACAGTGAAGATGCTGTAGCTCTGCTGTGATCTATCATGTCTTCAACGTGTACAGCGTGTAGCAGTGTGAATGCTTCAGAGGAGGCTGAGCAGCATCTTTTCACAAGTTTTTGATAGTGAGATATTTCTCATACATATAACTGCATGCAGTTGTGTTCACACCACACTGTCTCTTCCTGTCAAAAAAAGTCAGGTGTTGCTGCTTTCTGAGAGATTCACATTATTCTGCTCTCAGATGAAAACGCAATCAAAAATCTGCATGAACAAGATTATTGTACATTTTTGTACACACAATGACGATGGTACACCAATCAACCAGACTAAAACACTGTACAGTGTAACAGTGTGTTTAAAAATAACAACAGGTGCTTCCTGAGTCTATTTGGTGGCTGAATAAATAGCAGTTGACTCCACTTCTGTCTCTGGTGTCAGCCGGTGGTTTCTTTCTGTTTTTGGGCGAAAGGTCACTGCTGCATAGTTCAGATCATCTGAGCCCAGACTCTGTGAATACAAATATGTTCAGTCACTAATCTCAACATGACATTATAACTGACAACTTGGAAGTGTTTGTGGCACCTGCTGAATTATTTTCAAATGAAATGGAATACACTTCACCTCTGTCTGTTGCAGATTCTGTTCCTCAACGTGAGCTTAGTGACAGAAACAATATGGCCGGTCAATTCACACTCACTGGCATTTGACACTGTATTGCACAATATTGCTGTTGATACATTTTGTTAAGTAGGAAGTTGTTTAAAGAAGTTGTAAAAATACAATACAACTAAGTATAACTCTCATGTTGTCCTCGGGTCAAATCTGACCCGACTTCAACGTTTTCCATATCAGAAATATGGGTTTCTTTCAACCAAATTGCCCAAAAATAAAATGGATGGTTCCATACAACGCTCTTCGCAGGTAAAAAAAATAATCATCCGTTGACTTTTGTGTGTTTTTATTCAATTTCATAGCATTTTTTGTAACTAAACAATTTGGCCTAATTTCATATTAATGAGGTTTATTGACCATGAATTCAAAAAATATGTGTAAAATTAGTGGTAATAACTTGGTGTTAGTGGTGTATATATATATTAGTGGTATTTCAGAAAAGCTCCAAAGAAGTTGAAAAAATACTGACTTATACATTAAAAGCATTAAAAACTAGGAGTGGGGGAGAAAATCGACACAGCATAGTATCGCAATATTTTCCGTGGCAATACTGTATCGATACACAGACGTCAAGTATTGATCTATTATTATATACTGTATGTGTTGGTCAGTTTGTCTGCTTGACAATCCCATTTTGCAGCAATGAAATTTAAGTTAGGTGAACAAACAGAGAAATGTATCTTTTTAGATAAAACAGATGTTGACAAAGTTTCCTTTTGGGAACATCATTTGAAATTAGGATAAATTTGAAGTTGGAAAAAAGGTAATAAATTGCAATATATCGCAGAATATTGCAATATGTTCAAAATCACAATATCATATCGTGACATAAGTATCGTGATGATATTGTATCGTTTTTTTTTTTTTTTCAGTTTTGAATCGGGATGGACAAGAACAAGTTGCACGGTCAGCAGTAAGACAACACAAGGGATAACTACCTTTCTGAAGCTTTTTGATTTTAACAGCCTGACAAATGATGATCATAGTGAGGGAAGCAGTCAGAACGCCCAGGATCACACTCATCAGCTTTGTTATTCCATCAAACACATCTACAAGAAAAAAATAATCATTAACTTAGACTCTGTACATTTAACCTAAATAAATAAATCTATAGGTCCACATTACCTAAATTAAATGCTGATAGTATTCCATCAATCAATCAAAACAGACAGACCAAACACTCTTACCTTGAACGTCTAAATAGGTTGCATCAACAATAACCGGGTTTTTTGTTATGATATATCCACAGAAATACAGCCCAGAGTCGGATGAATTCACTTGTTTGATTTTGAGAAAAACAGCAGACATGTTGGATCTCATTTCAAATTTTCCATTTTGAAATCCATCACAGAGTATAGCAGGCTCAGGAGCCCTGAACATGTAGGAGACACAGCGGGGCTGGGATCTCTTGACCGCTCTGAACCAATATATCTGAGAGGGAGTACTGGAAAAGTTGGAGCACAGCAGAGTGACGTCTTCCCCAGGCTGAACCTCCACAGTCTGAGACTCAGAAACTGAGACAGAGATCCAGCCTGAAACAAACAGAATTATTCATCATTTTGCTGACAGAGCAACAGGAATGCAATCATATATATATATATATACATATATATATATGATTTAATGCAGTCAATGCTGTTGAGTAATTCAATGGCAGTACTTACTGAGGCAGCAGAGAAGTAAAACGGTCATCAAGGTGAAGTTCCTCATTGTGCGAATGATTGTGGCACTGCAATGGTACTTTACATTGAGCTCCACCCCCACCACACACACACACACACACACACACGCACACACACACACACACACACTCTCCCCCACCCATCCATACACATACACACACAAAGCCTTAAGAACGTGTGTGACTTACAACAAACCATGCTGTTTGTCAGTGTTGGGGAGTAACGGAATACATGTACCGGCGTTACGTATTCAGAATACAAATTATGAGTAACTGTATTCCGTTACAGTTACAATTTAAATAGTTAGTATTTAGAATACAGTTACATTGTTGAAATCAATGGATTACATGACAATACTTACACAAGTTTATTCACTCTCTGAATAAATTAAGGCAACTCCATGCATTTCTCAGAAGCCCCAATATGAAAACAAAAAAATTTGCTATTTGCGTGATCAGTCACAATGGAGTCGGAACCGGCACAACAAAGCCAGGGCAGGAATACGTTTTCAAACAGCATTTCACATTAAAGAAAGCGAAGGGAGAACGAAATATAACTGTGCAGTGCAACCTCTGCTTGCCAGCAACCAACCTCCTTTCAGTGTCTAAATTGATCCACCTCCAACCTGAAGAAGCATCTTAAAGTAAGTTTTTTTTTTAATTAGCCAAGGGTAGTCGTCTGCTGTAGTTTTACATGTAAACCTAAGCATTGAGAACTTTGTAAGTGTACAGACAGTTTATTAAAAAGATAGTTTATAAAGACAGTACTGTTCACGTACAGGCGCCATCTTGGGAAAACAGTCATGACCAGTCGAACGCCGTGCAATGTGAGCTGAACTGTCACGTAAAAACAGATATAATTCATGCATTTCCATATAATTACATTTCACAAACGTAATTCCTATCGACCCATTTGGAAACCACGGACCATGGGAGATTTCAAGTGACAGTTCAGCTTACGTTGCACGGCGTTCATCGTTCAACTGGTCGTGACTGTTTTCCCAAGATGGCACCCACATGTATACGTGAACGGTACTGTCTTTATAAACTATCTTTTTAATAAACTGTCTGTACGCTTACAAAGTTCTCAATGCTTCGGTTTACAAGTAGGAACCACCATTATGCTACAGTGGAAGTGTGGTGCTATTTTGAGCCTTGTTAGTGGTATAGAAATAGCGATTTCTTTTTACTTTATCCGTGCCCCGACGACTAGCGTTATTAGCTAATTAGCGGATTGCGCTAAAACTGGTCACATTCGATTAGCATGAAAACATATCCCAGAGAACGGTCGACTCGGTACACATGTGTTATTAACCCCTAGGTTCATTTTGTGCCAGATTTGTCCTTTAAGTTTAGCTATTCCGTCAAGTTTAGCGGTTGTTACAGTAAAGTGTAGCCAACCAAAAGGAACTGTGAGCCGGTGTACTGCTCACTGTGAGGTGGCGGTCGTGACAGTTATGTTTAGCAACAGAAAGGTGACTGTCATGTGACGACATGACAATTACGGTCTTTCCATTCTTTTTAATTTGGTGTAGTGCGTTTAGGCTGTGGCGGGGGTTGCCACACGGGGGACACTTTTAAAACAATGCTGTTTTTTCACTGTTGGATTGAAACTGAGAGCTGCATAGTTCAGAGAATCAGAGCCCAGGTTCTGTAAGAAACATATTAACAGTCAGTTTGTAAGAAAACATAGAATTATAAAATGATGAATTAAACCAAACATGATCAGTCTTTATGTGGTTAAAATGTGATTACCTCGCTGCATTGTGGAGTCTGTCCCTCTTTCTGAGCTAAATGACAGAAACAGAACATCTCTAAATTGTTCTAACACAAAGTTTTGCATTTACAACTAACATAAAAAACAAGTACCTCTGCGAAGTTTGCTGATTTTGACAACCAGACCAATGACGACTGTAACGAGGAAAAGAATCAGACCAAGGAGGATCACACTGGTCAGGCTCGCTATTCCATCAAACACTTCTACAAGAAAGATCATTACACACAAACGTGTGGGTTGAGATCAGTCCATATTTGACAGTAAAAAAAAGTGCACACATAGGCTATCTGTTTCTTCACAATCAAAAAAGACTCATACCTTGAACTTGTAGATATGTTGCAGTGACAATTACTGGCTTTCCATCTGAGTAAAATCCACAGAAATACAGTCCAGAGTCAGATAAATCCACATGGTTGATGTTGAGGAAGAGGGTAGTGGTGTTGGATGTCATGTTAAATTTTCCATTTTGAAATCCATCGTAGAGTGAAGCATTTGCGGTAGAGCTCCACATAGAGGAGATAGGGCTGATGTTGGGTCTGCTGTCCAGTCTGAACCAGAACATGTACGTGATAAAGCTGCTGAAGTTGGAGCACATCAGTGTGACTTGTTCAGCAGGCTGGACCTCCACAGTGTGGAACTCAGAAACACAGACAGAGATCAAACCTGAAACAAACAACATGCTGATTCCTTCACTTCAACTTGTAATTCAACACAATGCACGTACATTGTTATTAAAGGATTGTTTTACGTTTCAGTGTTGCTTTTAAAAAGACGTTAACAATTGTTGTATTCAAAAAAGTGGTGGAGATACTTACAGAGTAAAGCTGTTACCAAGGCGATGTGTACAGGAGACTGCAGCAGACTGAACTGTGCTCCAGTAAGAGTGCTCTCAGCGGGGAAAAAGGCGGGGTTTCTTTTGCCTATCCAGCTGCTCAGACTAACAACAGAGATGCTTTCAGAAAAATGGTAGTCACAGCAACAGCTGTTCTTATTAAAAGCTGATTCATTCATCAGACATTACTATGCAATGGTTGGGTCATTCACATTGTGATGTGAGAAACCCACCGTGTCACGTTATATATCTTTTCACCTCAGTTATGTTCACACCACACTGCGCTGTCTCTTCCTGTCAGACAAGTGATGTGTAGCTCTCTCCCTCCATCTAACTCTGACAGGAGACTCTGGACAGTCTCCTCCTCCATCAAACACCAATCATCTTTTGTTCTCAGATTAAGATCTAACAAACACAAGAAGTCAGAAGGAGACTTTAGCTGGAAAGTAGAACTAGACTTGTAGTAGATATTGCATACTTTGCATAAATATAAAATCTTTATTCCAACAGTGACAGTTCTTTAGTAGCAGGTAAAGCATCAGTTCCACTCTGAGCTGCAGTTCCAGATGTTTCCTGAGTCTATCTGGTGGCAGCATACACCACATCTGGCTCCAGCTGGTTCTCTGATTCAGGCCTTCTGCTGCTTGATTTACACATTTACATTTCTGCAGTAGTGGAGGAAGTATTCAGACCCTTTACTTAAGTAAAAGAACTAAAACCACACTAAAAAATACTCTGTTACAAGTTAAAGTCCTGCATTGAAAATGTTACTTAAGAAAAATCCTCACATTTTAGAAGCTGGAAAACATCCAAACAGTTCTGTCAATCAACTAAGTGTTTAATCTGCTAATCATATTAGGTGTTCTTGTAGGCCTGTATATTGTTGGGTAGTTTAATTTATCATAAAACATTGTATTTTATAAACTACATGTGTTTTGTGTGCAAAAATCTTAATTTGTAAAGTAACTAGTAACTAAAGATGTCAGATTAATGTAGTGGAGTAAAAAGTACAAGATTTCTCTCTGAAATGTAGCGGAGTAGAAGTACAAAGTAGCATGAAAAGAAAAGAGTCAATTAAAGTACAAGTACCTCAACATTTGTACTTAAGTACACTACTTGAGTAAATGTATTAAGTTTAGGGCTGTCAAACGATTACATTTTCTTAATCGCGATTAATCGTTGAATTTCTATAATTAATTGCGATTAATTGCATGTTTTATCACATGATTAAAATTCTATTATTTTGCATTTCAGAACTGTTTTTAAGTACATATAAACAATGGAAAGCCATTCTTACCAGTGTATCTTGATTGGGAATCAAATGAATGCAAAGAAAGTGACTTTATGAACTTGATTTTAAGATTTGTATTTTGTTTATTATATATTTAATCTAGTCACACATTTGAATTTAACAACAACTTTGAATGCACCACGAGACTGTAAATTACCAGTTTCACTGAACGCACCGTCTGTGTTTTTCCGACAACAGCAGCTGCAGATTGTTACATCCCGGTGTTGAAATCCTAGCTGTCAGCATTGTAACCGTGTTTAATCCAGCTACTAGCTAGCGGTAGGCTAATGTTAGCTGCTGTCGAGTATAGTGTTAACTAGCGTCACGTGCAGCGGTGTTTCTGTTGCCTGTAACGTCTGTTTCAGAGCATCAGAGAGAAGTGCAGGCATATCAGTGGCACCAGAATGACGCACCGAAATCCGCGTTGCTATTCCTGCAGCAGCAGGATGTGTTACGAGGAAGTACGGCAAAATAGTAGCCTGTTAAGCACAATGCAAAGCCGAGTGAAGTTAAAATAAATTAATAAATGGCGGCATGCGATTAATACGATTAAAAGAAATTGACGCATTATGCTTGACCCTTAATCGCATCGCGATTAACGCGTTAATGCTGACAACCCTAATTAAGTTACATCCCACCACTGCATTTCTGTTATTGTATTTACAGTGGCGTTTTTATATAAAAAAAAAAATGGTGGGGCACAATTTCAAAAGATGGTCTACATACCAGTAAAACTAGAATAGTCTGTATCTCACTCTGTTAACATTTCAACAAACCGCATGGCTCCACAAAACAGACAGTGTTGTAACGTGAACACATGCTACCAGCGCCAGTTGTTTAGCCGTCAATAGGGAGCGTGTCTATGTTCCCACAGCCCTATGTTCCCACATTTCTAAGATTTTTTTCAAAATTAGGCCCTATGTTTCCACAGCCCTATGTGCTCACATTTCTAAGATTCTTTTCAAAATTAGGCCCTATGTTCACACAGTTCCCACATTTCTAAGATTTTTTTTCTTCAAAATTAGGCCCTATGTTTCCACATTTCCTTTTTCATAAATTTATATCAGATCTTATCCCAATTTGGTAGCCAATTACACCCAACCTATTATCCAGTAGCAATGGACTACAGATGGAATGTAACTCTAACCCTAACATAGGGCCTAATTTTAAGAAAAATCTTAGAAATGTGGGAACATAGGGCCTAATTTTCAGTGAAAAAAAAATTCTTAGAAATGTGGGAACATAGGGCTGTGGGAACATAGGGCTGTGGGAACATAGGGCTGTAGGAACATAGGGCTGTGGGACCATTGGGCTGTGGGACCATTGGGCTGTGGGAACATAGGGCTGTGGGACCATTGCGCTGTGGGACCATTGGGCTGTGGGAACATAGGGCTGACCCTGATGACTGCAAGCCCGGCTACAGGCACCACCAGATGACGGTCCTTTTAGGGGCCATGGTAGTAATGTTAGAGTTTAGCCAGAAAATGTTAACGTCATGCGGCAATGCATACAGATCAATTCTATGACAACAACCGAACATTTCACACTCGTCACCATCTAACGTTGCTACTATCAATCGATCCAACACAACATGATCAACATACGGACCAGCACCACCAAGGCAGGATGATAAAATGTGTTTTCACTCACCAAGGTTGAGGGCAGAGAATTTTGTCTTCATTAATGTCAATTGTCATAACACAAACATATCACAATGCTAATGTAGCATTAAAAGAGTCGGGGTCATGTCAGTTATGACGGTGTCATGTCAGTCTTATGCACACCCCTTAAAATAAAGTGTTAGCCAAGAACAGTGAAAAAAGACCACTGAATGAGAAGGCAGGGCTGTTCTCTAGCTCTGATTAGTTGTTTTATTGATTGATTGCCCTTTGTTCCAATCAGGTGCAGCTCTAATACTTGTTAATTAAGAGTGTGAGGACAGGTAGACTCTTTCTATTTAGTTACTACAGTCATGGGATTATTTTATAACGAGTAATTGAAATGTTTTTTTAAGTAACATGCAGGCTGCTGCATTGAGAGGACTGAGTAGTAGTCTGTCATGTCTTAAACACGTGAAATCTTTCATATGAGGATGTGAGAGTGTCACACTGCTTCAGGCGTCTTTTCACAAGTTTGATAGATGCTCATGTGAAGATAAAGCAGCAGAGTTCAAGTCTGTCCGAAGTGTAAAGATACAGAGACAGATAACTCCCCGTTTGTGACCACAGTTCAAACTGCAACAACGGGCATGTGGGTGTCAAGACATATTTATTTAAAAAAAAACTATACCAATGTTTTTAATACAGAGAGAGAGAGAGATGAGAGACATGAGTGAAAAGCACTTTGAAAAAGATCATGTTTGCTAAATATTGTTAATTAAGAGTGTTAGGACAGGTACAGTAGGCCTATGCAGTTTGCAGGCAGAGAAAAACTTACAGTGGATAGTTTGGCTTTGAGTCTTTAGCCTGATTTTGTTGGTGTGTCTTCCATTGTGTGTGTACAAGAAAAGCATGTAATGAATGGTCTTTCTGTTGTTTGTTAGATATAGCATGTAAGAGAGAAAAATAGTTCAAAAGTAAACTGTCAAACTGGATTGCTGCTGTATCTCTATTTTGTTATTCCCCAAAACTAGTATAGACACACAGCTATTAAGTCAGCAATAACAATGTCTAATGATTAATATGATAAAGCATCAGTTTTACTCTGAACAGCTTTTCTCGTCGCTTCCTGAGTCTATCTAGTAGAAGCATACACAACATTGGGCTCCACTTCTCTTGTTTTTCTTGTTTTTGGACGGAAAGCTACAGCTGCGTAGTTCAGCTCTTCAGAGGTCTGGTTCTGTCAAAGAGAATATTCACACTCACTTATCTTGAAAGAGATAATGACTTGGCGACATCATTTTAAATGATAAAACAAATAAAAGTAAATGATAAAAGTTGATTCACCTCAGGCTGTTGTGGATTCTGTTCTTCATTGGCAGCTGAATGAAAGAGACAAAACGTCCAATCAGGTCACTGACAATCATTATTCATCGCTACATTGCTCTTATTCCAACACGGTATTTTGAATCTATTGATTCGTGTACAAGAACACGTTTATCTCGTTTTTTTCGTGGTGGCCAGCACGAAATGGGAACCATCTATATGGTTGGGTTTAGGAAAAGATGAACGGGGAAAGCAAACGTCACACCCCGGGACATGATCCATGGTCTCTGGGGGACACGCAACGACAACAACAACGGGACGGCAGAGGTTGGGTTTAGGAAAAGAAGAACAGGGAAAGGACGCGTCACACGCCGGGAGATGGCCACCGGGGACGCGTGACAATAACGGGACGGTTGTGATTAGGAAAACAACAACAGGGAAACAAAACGCCACACGCGGGCCACGATCCCCGGTCTCCGGGGTGAAAGTCCTTTGTTGTTTGACCCATCCACCACCCCAACCAACCTCCTTACATGGATTTTCGGCATTTTATACTACTCGCTACCGTAGTCGTGCTGTGATCACGACATATGCTTCCTATTGAAATATATTAGTTTACATTTTAGTGCTGGCCACCACGAAAGAAACGAGAACAACGTGCCCGTATACACGAAATAAAAAGATTAAATAACATGACCATTTCACGAACTGCCGTGAGACTGGGTTTCTTATTCTGATTCAGCAAACATGACATTTTTTATTCTCTCAACATATTTATACAATTTTAGAGAAGTAATGAAATACAAATAGAAAACAAGATAGAAAGAGTAGCTTTCAGGAAGTACCTTTCTGAAGTTTCCTGTTTTTAACAACCAGACCAATGATGATCATTAAGAGGAGAACAGTCAGAGCTCCCAGGATCAAACTCATCAGCTTTGCTGTTCCATCAGACTCTGCTGAAAGAAAGAGAATAGAATTACTCTGTTTTCATTTACTGGCTCAGGAACTGTGAGAACATTAAATCTTTTATGTTGAATCTTACTTTCAGACTTCCTGTCGTCATCATGAGATTCATCGCTGCCTTTTAACAAAATAAAAGATACATTTACTTTTGATTATACTTTGAAATACTGTATCACTCTCTTATTTGGAATCTTTTCAAGTAGTCAGATGTGTTCTTTTTGGGTAATTCATAAATTAGCAAATATAGAAAGATGTTTATGACTGTTTTTCATTTACTGGTTTGAGAACTGTGAGAACATTAACCAAAGTTAGGATAGACACATTGTTTTTATCTTAAAAGGACTAGCAGTCACTCTGCACAACTAAAGAAATGTGAAAGAGAATCTTACTTTCAGACTTCCTGTCAGCGTCATCATGAGAATCATCACTGCCTTTTAACAAAATCAAGATAAGTTCATGTCTGATTTTACCTTGAAAAAATGCATCACTCTATTGTTTTAAAATGATGAAATGTGCTCTTTTTTGCCAATTATGATATTAGCATATATAAAAAGAAGAATACAGAACACAGGATTTTTATAATCTTACCTTTAACATTTAAGTGTATTGCACTGAAATCATAACGTCCTTTGATGTAAAATCCACATAAATACAGTCCAGAGTCAGATACATCCACATGTTTGATTTGGAGAAAGAGAGTGGAGATGTTGGTACTCATGTTGAATCTTCCATTTTGAATTCCATCACTGTAAAAAGGTTTTCCTGTAGAGCCGGTCATCGTGGAGATCCAGCTGGCCTTGGTTCTGTTGAACACTCTCAACCAGAGTGTTAGAGTGTCTCGGATGGACGTGTTAGATGGGTAAGAGCATGTGAGTGTGACTTCTCCACCCGGCCGACCCTCCACAGTCTCAGTGTGAGACTCAGAACCTGAGACAGAGATCCAGCCTGAAACAAACAGCAGAGACTTGTTATAGGAAGGTAAACAGTACCTCTTAATAAATATAATAATAAGCAAATAAGTTTTAATGCTGGAAGTTATCAAGTTGAGAAAAAAGTATTGTCAGTACTTACTGATGCTGCAGAGAATTAGAGCTGTTATCAGGCTCTGTTTCATCGTGGTGCGTATGATCACAGCTCTGTGATGTCTAACTGAGCTCCAGGAAGGCTGCTCTCTACTTCAGAGGTGGAGTCTTTTGTTCTTGCTTATCTAGTTGTTAAAGTTAAAGTTGTCGATGCGCGTGGCCTAGCAAGGTGGAGACAGAGTGGACCACGCAGGCAAAAGAGAGAAAGAGAAAAAGTCGAGACGGAGAGAAAGAGAAAAGCTGGAGCTGAGAGAGAGAGCATTAAAAGAGAGAAAAGCCCTGGAGGTTAAGTGCAGCTAAAAAACTAAAAAAGAAATGGTAGCAGGGCCGACCACAGCATGTCATACTACCCTTCCTGAGCTAACAGAGCTTTATGATGATCAACACAAGTCCAGTCAGGAAATACCACTCCAAAAGTATACACAATCATATATATGAATATTTGTATCTGTAGCCTTAATTATGGAAGTGCAACTGACTCTTTAAACTGGAGAGACTTGGCTGGTTTTTACTATTGTGGCTGCTGTTTGAAGTACTTTTTGTGTGTAGTAATGAAACTAAAATATATGTTACTGGCATAACCTAAACTGATTTTCTCTTTCTTTTTTTCAGCAAAACAGTATATGTGGTATTTTGTCAATATGAATGTGGAGATAGGCCTGGGCTGACGTTAGATTCCCAGCCTGAATGTAGCTGATCAACAAGCTCTATTTGGATGTTTTGTATGGAGAGGGAGGGAGAGATGCTGTGCTGCTGCCAGAAGAACCACTGACTGAGTTTACTCTGAGCAAGAAGTCACTAAAAAGGGTCTGAAAAGTCTCTAACGGAGCATGCCCACTGTACGAGACCAGACCGGCGACAGAAATCACACTCATTCATTGTCTGTGCACAAAGCATGCTGGGATAGCTCGACACGAACAAAGACGGGAAGAACATGCCCCAGAAATGGTAGAACGTGCGACCCATGTACTAAGGCTCAGTCCTTACCACAGCGGCCCAGCTTCGAGTCCGACCAGCGTCCCTTTGCTGTATGTCATCCTCCTCTCTCTACCCCCTTTACTGTCTTCATCTGTCCTATCAATTAAACACCAAATACCCGGTGGGTAAATGAGCAGCAGAGGTGAGCTAACCAGACCTACACTGTACTTGAAACATGTGAGTAGTCGAGTTTGTCACTACCACCTACGACCCACAATGTGTGTGTGTGTGTGTGTGTGTGTGTGTGTGTGTGTGTGTGTGTGTGTGTGTGTGTGTGTGTCCGTGCATTCATGCGTGCATGCACAGAGGTCCAGGCTAAGCTTCTGATATCAATTTTATTTAGCTAGTCTGACTCCGGGGACGGAGGCCCTTCCAGAGCAGGCACAGGTGATTCAGTGGGCGGGCCCCGACCCACAATGCCCTCCCATGCTGCCCGGTGTGCTGGACTAGAACTGCATCTCATGTCCCTTAAATCACATTCCCCAACTCCTTACCGGCAATTTCCACTGGATGCGGAACATCTGCGTCCCTACTCCGTCCCAGTTCCGTCAGTCCGCAGCCCTCCGGAGCAGATACGCAGAGCTTCTATTTTTGCCGGACGCTGGAGAGCTCAGCAGCAATTCAGCACAATTCAGATTGTGCGGGACAGGAAGTAGAGCACAGAAACAAAATAAAACATCCGGTTAATTTTCAAAATAAAATACACCGTGCTCACGGTGGAACATATTTCCCTGCACTACACCTTGAAAACAGAGCACAGAGTTGTTTCCCCTCTACTCCTCTGGATGGAAACAAACTGTTGTTGGTTTTGTGGTTTTGTTTATAGAAACTACATCCTGTTATATCGC
This sequence comes from Sander lucioperca, assembly GCF_008315115.2. Lineage (NCBI taxonomy): Eukaryota > Metazoa > Chordata > Actinopteri > Perciformes > Percidae > Sander > Sander lucioperca. Next base: position 15,046,468 of record NC_050189.1, read on the forward strand.
GCGAACATACGTGAATTCGCGAGATCTCGTGGTCGGCTGGCCGCAGCCGTTACGCAACAAATCCGGACCTGGTGGGTATTGACAGACAGCGGAGCACGCAGACAGTCCGCATCCTGTGGAAATCCACGGTTAGTCTATATCCACGACGTTCCACTTCCGGGATTGTTCCGTTGCTGTCGGAAATTCCGCCGGATTTCACTCTTTTCAGCCGGATGTCTGGTACCTTCTATTTTGTTTTTGTTGGCATTCTAAACTCTGGTGGATTAATGAGGACTATGGTTAACTGCTCCTCAGATCTCTGCAGGGTAAATCCAGACAGCTAGCTAGACTATCTGTCCAATCTGAGTTTTCTGTTGCACGACTAAAACAGCTTTTTAACGTACACATGTTCCACCAAAACAAGTTCCTTCCGGAGGCTATTTTGCAGAGGCACCGTGGCTCCGTCCGGTGCTTAGCGCTGCCCAAGACAATTGTGATTGGTTTAAAGAAATGCCAATAAACCAGAGGATGTTTTTCTCCCATTCCGGAATGCTGTGTGGACTAGCCAGACCCTCCTCCGCAGCGCTGTGGAGGAAGGACTGGCAATGCGAGACTACCGACTCCTCCCCTTGCCTCCCTTCCTCACATCTTAGTCCCTCCCACCGAGGAGGCACGGGAGAGATGCGAGTATATCATGTGAGGAGAGAGGCAACGAGCAAACGTGCTTTAGAGGGACGAGACGTCCTTTCCTCTGAAGCGTCACATGAATTCGTCAGCTGGGCGGAGTCAGCAACTCCTTCAGCTGCACGGCTTCCGGGAAGGCTGCTCTCGTGTTTCCTCAGTTATAGCTCCTCGATGATCCCTCCTCGATGATCCCTCCTCCGTCGTCGGGGCAGAAATAAGAGCCATGAGACGGCCTTCACCAAGGAGGGACAGAACAACTTCTGGTTCAGCCGAGGACCGAGGAGCTATCAAATAAGGGACATGGGATGTACCTCTAGTGTTGTCATCTGCTACAATGTGTGCTCTGGCTGCTTGTTGAACCCAAGTGTCCCATTTCTATATTATTAAATATGATGCATGTTTTATCACAGCCACTTTAATAATGTGTCTGCATCTGAAGCTTAACATTTCCTCGTTCTGTAAGTGAGGAAGTACCTTTTTACTATACGTTATCCATTTACAGACTTAAAGGGTTAATCACACAGACGCTGCTCATGTTTGTTCTGCACAAGCTGTTGGTATCCATGACAGCTGAATTAAGAAATGTATTTTCATAAAATAAAAGTATATGGAATAGACGTTTTCCCCCATAAGATGCTTTATAGTGTGTGAGTGTGAAGATGTGTGTTTCCATTCTCACCCACTTCATGCAGTGACTGGTCAGCTGTGTGGAGGTGAGAAAGTTAGCGGGTTTGAACTTCTCTCTCTAACCCCAGCTACTATTTCTGCCACTTGTTGTGTGAACAACCAAGTGCAACACTAATCTGCCTTCCAGGAGAGGCCGTCTGAAAATGTACGCCTTCATCTCCATATTTAAATGATGCTGTGTCTCTCCCCCACAGTTAATGTCAGAACAATGGAACTACATTCTCTCTTTTGTCGAGTTACTGCAGTAATGGGATTCTTTTTCTAAATGACAACGAGCAGGTGAAGGGAAGAAGTATACAGATCCTTTACTTCAGTAAAAGTACTAATACCACACTATGAAAATACTCTGTTACAAGTAAAAGTCCTGCATTGAAAATGTTACTTACTTAAGTAAACGTATGTAAGTATCATCAGGAAAATGTACTTAAAGTATTAAAAGTAAAAAGTACTCCATGCAGAAAAATCCTCACATTTTAGAAACTGGAAACGATCCAAACAGTTGTGTGTTGAATGGTCTAATCATTTTAGATGTACTTGTAGGCCGTTATATTGTTGGGTAGTTTAATTTATAATAAAACATTGTATTTTGTGTAATTTATAAAATAACTAGTAACTGAAGCTGTCAGATGAATGTAGTGGAGTAAAAAGTACAAGATTTCTCTCTGAAATGTAGCGGAGTAGAAGTACTCAAATTTGTACTTAAGTACAGTACTTGAGTAATTGACATAGTTCAAGTTAACATGCAGGCAGCTGCATTGAGAGGACTGAGTAGAGATCACAGAGGAGATGATGGCGGCTGCACCCGCTGGAGCTTTGCTGTGATCTGTCATGTCTTAAACACGTGAATGCTTTCATATGAGGATGTGAGAGTGTCACACTGCTTCAGGCGTCTTTTCACAAGTTTGATAGATGCTCATGTCAAGATAAAGCAGCAGAGTTCAAGTCTGTCTGAAGTGTAAAGATACAGAGACAGATATCTCCCTGATACTGTTTGTGACCACAGTTCAAACTGCAACAATGGCCATGTGTGTGTCACACATATAAAAACTATACCAATCTTTATAAAATACAGAGAGAGAGAGATGAGATTAAAATCTTAGTGGTTTTATTTGACTCTTTTTTAAAGAAAAGGATAACTCCTCCCCATTCATTCACAAAAGAACACAGCAGGAGATGAATATGATAAAGCATCAGTTCCACTCTGAGTCTATCTGCAGACAGCATAAACAGCATGAGTCTCCACTTCTCTCTCTGATGCAGGCCTCCTGTTCCTTATTGTTGCTGCATACAAACTCAGAGCTGCATCTTTCAGGTCAGAGTCCAGATTCTGGAAAGAGTCAGAACAGCTGAGTTAGTGAGAAAAACTAAATCATGCCCCTGCTACCTTTAAAACATATAATAGGAAATGATAAAAGTTGATTCACCTCAGGCTGTTGTGGATTCTGTTCTTCATTGGCAGCTGAATGAAAGAGACAAAACGTCCAATCAGGTCACTGACAATCATTATTCATCATTACTTTACTCTTATTCTGATTGGGCAAACATAACACTTTTTATTTTTTCAAACATATGTTGAAAAAAATCAAAATACAACACAAGATAGAGTAGTTTTCAGGAAGTACCTTTCTGAAGTTTGGTGATTTTAACAACCAGACCAATGATGATCATTAAGAGGAGAACAGTCAGAGCTCCCAGGATCAAACTCATCAGCTTTGCTGTTCCATCAGACTCTGCTGAAAGAAAGAGAATAGAATTACTCTGTTTTCATTTACTGGCTCAGGAACTGTGAGAACATTCAATCTTTTATGTTGAATCTTACTTTCAGACTTCCTGTCGTCGTCATGAGATTCATCGCTGCCTTTTAACAAAATAAAAGATACATTTACTTTTGATTATACTTTGAAATACTGTATCACTCTCTTATTTGGAATCTTTTCAAGTAGTCAGATGTGTTCTTTTTGGGTAATTCATAAATTAGCAAATATAGAAAGACGTTTATGACTGGTTTTCATTTACGGGCTTGAGAACTGTGAGAACATTAACCAAAGTTAGGATAGACACATTGTTTTTATCTTAAAAGAACTAGCAGTCACTCTGCACAACTAAAGAAATGTGAAAGAGAATCTTACTTTCAGACTTCCTGTCAGCGTCATCATGAGAATCATCACTGCCTTTTAACAAAATCAAGATAAATTCATGTCTGATTTTACCTTGAAAAATGGTATCACTCTCTTGTTTTAAAATGATGAAATGTGCTCTTTTTTGCCAATTATGATATTAGCATATATAAAAAGAAGAATACAGAACACAGGATTTTTATAATCTTACCTTTAACATTTAAGTGTATTGCACTGAAATCATAACGTCCTTCGATGTAAAATCCACATAAATACAGTCCAGAGTCAGATACATCCACATGTTTGATTTGGAGAGAGAGAGTGGAGATGTTGGTACTCATGTTGAATCTTCCATTTTGAATTCCATTACTGTATAAAGGTTTTCCTGTAGAGCCGGTCATCGTGGAGATCCAGCTGGCCTTGGTTCTGTTGAACACTCTCAACCAGAATGTTGGAGTGTCTCGGATGGACGGGTTAGAACATGTGAGTGTGACTTCTCCACCCGGCCGACCCTCCACAGTCTCAGTGTGAGACTCAGAACTTGAGACAGAGATCCAGCCTGAAACAAACAGCAGAGACTTGTTATAGGAAGGTGAACAGTACCTCTTAAAAAATATAATAATCAAATAAGTTTTAATACTGGAAGTAATAAAGTTGAGAGAAAAGTATTGTCAGTACTTACTGATGCTGCAGAGAATTAGAGCTGTTATCAGGCTCTGTTTCATGGTGGTGCGTATGATCACAGCTCTGATGTCTAACTGAGCTCCAGGAAGGCTGCTCTCTACTTCAGAGGTGGAGTCTTTTGTTCTTGCTTATCTAGTTGTTAAAGTTAAAGTTGTCGATGCGCGTGGCCTAGCAAGGTGGAGACAGAGTGGACCACGCAGGCAAAAGAGAGAAAGAGAAAAAGTGTTTATTGGTGTTTTTTGCCCCCAACAGCGCCTTCCAGGCAGCGCTGCTGTTTGAAGTACTTTTTTGTGTGTAGTAATGAAACTAAAATATATGTTACTGGCATAAGCTAAACTGATTTTCTCTTTCTTTTTTTTTCAACAAAACAGTATTTCAATCAGGAGAGACTTTGTTGCAGATATGCAAACATTTATTAGTAAGTACATACATAAACTTTGGAGATTAGACTCAGTGAATCATCGTGAAAAGGGTATCTATACATTTCTAAGGTTTAGGAAAACCAAACATATCCCCCAATGGAATCTAGACACTGGTGGTGGTAACAAAAAACCCGTAGACCAGATGAAAAACCAAAAACGAGCCGTCAGCCGGGAGAAGACCGAGAACACCGTGGTTGAAAATGCCTGGAGGTAGAAGGGGAGGAGGCGTGTCGCACTCTCATCTGAAAATACAACTGACAGAAGCAGGAGAGAGAGAACATATTGAAAACATGGTAGTCATGCTGTGATTGGCTTGAACATACGTGCCCGATTCTGATTGGTTTACAGAAACGTAACACCCACCAACCAGCTGATCAGTTAAAGAGAAGAGAGATAACGTAATTGAAGTCTGCCTGACAGAATTTACGCTGAGCTACATTTCAATCAGGAGAGACTTCGTTGCAGGTATGCAAACATTTATTAGTAAGTTATTACAAAGTAAGTACATACATAAACTTTGGAGATTAGACTCGATGGAGTAAAAGGGGTATCTATACATTTCTAAGGTTTAGGAAAACCAAACATATCCCCCAAAACTTGAAAAGAATTTAGTGATTAAATGACAAGCCGCCACAAATCTGTATAGTGATACAAAACAGGAATGTATTAAATACTCAGTGAATAATTCGAGTAATTAAACACAACTGAACCATACTTGGTAATAAGTCACGCCCCAAAGGGCATATGACACAATAAAACTAGGTAGTTAAGCCGTCAGCAAAACAAAACCTCGGCAATTCGAGCCGGAACAACCACAGAACCTCTGCAGTTATAAAGGCCAAACATATCAGCAATTCAGGCTGAACACAAAACCTCGGCAATTCAGGCCAGAACAAACACAAAAACTTCTGCAGTTATACAGGCAAAACACATATCAGCAATTAAGGCTGAACACAACACAAAACATCGGGAATTCGGGCTGGAACAAACACAGAACCTCCGTAGTTACGATAGTACCAAAATAAAAATCTTAATTGATCAAAACCGTCAAGACAATACATCAGTAACATTGAGAACACCACCCATCCATTATACCACCACCAGTTATATGCAATCTTACCACAATCAAGGTTTAAGAGATCTCTGGTTATTGATGATGTCTTCAACATCAGGGCGAATATATGATGAGTATGCAGATGAAGCCCACCGTCCAAGTTGTTGTAGAGAAATACTGGAGACCCCTTGACTTGCAGCAGTAGTAGCAGCCCCTATTCTAAATGAATGACTCGTATAACGCTTTGGTGAAATGTTAGCTTTGATAAGGCCTAGTTTCAAATGCTGGTTAAACCAATCATTTCGACATAGGGAAATCTCCAGGAATAACAAATAAGGGTGACAGGGTACTACTCTGAGACCTGTAAGATATATACTTAATCATGGCTTTAAATGGGCAAAACTGTGTGTCAGTGCGGGCAACAATGATTGAACCAGCGCCTCCACATTAAGAAGGCTGAACACAAAACAAAACCTCGGCAATTCAGGCCGGAATAAACACAGAACATCTGCAGACTTTTACTTTTAATACTTAAAGTACATTTAAAATCAGGTACTGTTACTATTGCTAAAGAAGGGTTTACATTGTTGTACTATGTAAAATAAATATATGTCTGGTTATTTGTACTGAGATTCAGTACTTCCTCCACCACTGTTCAGAGATCAATACACCATCACCAGTCATATGCACGCTTACCAGGATTATGCCTAAAAGATCTCTGGGTTGCGATGACATCGCTGACATCAGAGGAATGTAAGAGGAGTAAACAGAGGAAGACCACATGCCGAGTTGTTGCAGGGACGTACATGAAATGCCTTGATTTCCTGCATTAGTAGCTGCCCCTATTCTGAATGAATGACCCGAATAATGCTGAGGTAAAATTTTAGGAATAACTAAATGATGACTAAACCGAAATATAGCCGGGGAAACCTCTAGTATGAGCCTAGGCAATGAGTAGTTAATCTTAGATTAAAAGCAATGAAAAGAAGCAGTGTCTCTGCGACTTAGAAGGTTAGTGTTGTAAGGAGTACAACTTAATGAGGTCAAATGTCATGAGTTAGCTGCGTACAAGGTCAGTGATAACGTCACTTAATGCACTGCATAGATGAAGAGTTACAATAGAGGTATTTTACCCATGCTGCGATAAAGATCTATAGGGTGTAGCAAATATGAGAATCCCATTGCAAAGATGAATTCTGTTTAAACATAATGCAGAGATGTACTGTACAACTTGCTGCTAAAATTCGATCAATAACAGCTTGCCTAGTGAGCCCATAGAGAAAAGACGTGCCTGCCTAAGTGCACAATTAACCTTGATGCATGTATAGAAGTAAAACGATGACCCCGGCTATCTCTATCATAGAATTTACGATAAATAGGCCCCAGAGATGCAGAGGACTCTGCGACAGAAGCCAGAGTTTAGACAGAGCCCGGAACTCCAGGCCACAGCAACCTGATCTGCATTACTGGTGGGCAGCAAACATGAATGAACAAAATATGCCCGATGAGATAACTTCACTTCGAAGGGTTGGATGATCCAGCTGAGTTGAACATGCCGGTTCCTCTGCCGTGATGAAACCGACCGAAGTACGTACAACGCCGGCGGCTGAGAGTCGGCGGCTGGAGGCCAGCTGCACAGTTCAGAGCGGGCCGTGCAGCAAGTCAGGAGCTGCGACCGAGGCAAAATCTGTCATGTGAAAGTACTCCTGGAGTGAATTTGCGCTGCCAGGCTGCTACTGTTACCACCCGCGTGCATGCGCCAGGGCTACGGAAAAACTGCTTGCAGGACAAGTGCGAGAGAGAAAATCCTCTAGGATAGACATCCCTTTGCTACCACGCGAGACGCGAGCCGGAAAAGGTGAAGTGAAATGTGCTCTTAGCCTGAAATGACACACACGCCGAACCAGACGCAACACAGAAAAACACTAGTGCCATAAGCCAACAACTACTAGTCGCACTCTCGTCTGAAAATACAACTGACAGAAGCAGGAGAGAGAACAGATTTAAAACATGGTAGTCATACTGTGATTGGCTTGAACATACGTGCCCGATTCTGATTGGTTTACAGAAACGTAACACCCACCAACCAGCTGATCAGTTAAAGAGAAGAGAGATAACGTAATTGAAGTCTCCCTGACAGAATTTACGCAGAGCTACATATGTGGTATTTTGTCAATATGAATGTGGAGATAGGCCTGGGCTGACGTTAGATTCCCAGCCTGAATGTAGCTGATCAACAAGCTCTATTTGGATGGTTTGTATGGAGAGGGAGGGAGAGATGCTGTGCTGCTGCCAGAAGAACCACTGACTGAGTTTACTCTGAGCAAGAAGTCACTAAAACGGGTCTGAAAAGTCTCTAACGGAGCATGCCCACTGTACGAGACCCGACTGGCGACAGAAATCACACTCATTCATTGTCTGTGCACAAAGCATGCTGGGATACCTCGACACGAACAAGCTGGCGGTGCGACGGGAAGAACAAGCCCCAGAAATGGTAGAACATGCGACCCATGTACTAAGGCTCAGTCCTTACCGCAGCGGCCCAGCTTCGAGTCCGACCAGCGTCCCTTTGCTGCATGTCATCCTCCTCTCTCTACCCCCTTTACTGTCTTCATCTGACCTATCAATTAAAGACCCAAAAAAAAGAAATGCTGCCTCAGGGAAGGTAGCAGCTATTGTTGGTGAATCCGGTGGGTAAATGAGCAGCAGAGGTGAGCTAACCAGACCTACACTGTACCTGAAACATGTGAGTAGTCGAGTTTGTCACTACCACCTACGACCCACAATGTGTGTGTGTGTGTGTGTGTGTGTGTGTGTGTGTGTGTTCGTGTGTGCGTGCGTGCGTGCGTGCGGTCAATACTGTTGAGTAATTCAATGGCAGTACTTACTGAGGCAGCAGAGAAGTAAAACTCATCAAAGTGAAGTTCCTCATTGTGCGAATGATCGTGGCACTGCAATGGTACTTATCACTGAGCTCCACCCCCACCACACACACACACACACACACACACACACACACACACACACACACACACTTCCCCACCCACACATACACATACACACACACACACACACACACACACAAAGCCTTAAGAACTTGTGTGACTTACCACAAACCGTGCTGTTTGTGAATGTCACATCTTGGGATAGGAATGAGTAGTGTGTTGAGTTTGAAGGCTAAATAAACCTAGGGGTTAATAACATGTGTACCGAGTCGAACATTCTCTAGGGTATGTTTTCATGCTAATCGAATGTAACCAGTTTTAGCGCAAACCGCTAATTAGCTTATAAAGCTAGTCGTCGGGGCACGGGTAAAGTAAAAAGAAATCGCTATTTCTATACCATTAACAAGGCTCAAAATAGCACCACACTTCCACTGTAGCATGACGAAGGTCCCTACATGTAAACCGAAGCATTAAGAACTTTGTAAGTGTACAGACAGTTTATTACAAAGATAGTTTATAAAGACTGTTCACGTATACAGGTAGGCGCCATCTTGGGAAAATGTGCAATGTGAGCTGAACTGTCACGTAAAAACAGATATAATTCATGCATTTCCATGTAATTACATTTCACAAACGTAAGTCCTATCGACCCATTGGGAAACCACGGACCATGGGAGATTTCAAGTGACAGTTCAACTCACGTTGCACGGCGTTCGTCGTTCGACTGGTCATAACTGTTTTCCCAAGATGGCGCCCGCGTGTATACTAAGGCATGGATACCCGAACCGAGCCCAACGGGTCCCGACGGTACCCGATGGGCCGGGCCGGGTTCGGACAGATAATTACAAATTACGGTCGGGTTCAGGTCGGGCTCGGTCACATCAGCGCGATAAAGCATTTGTTGTAAAATGGTGCTGCAGCTCCTTTAAGAGAGCTCAGTGCGTGTGTAAAGTGGGCAGAAGAGAGATAGAGGAAGAGGAAGCAGACGTGTAGATGCGACCGGAACAGAGTTGATGGAATAAGTTTAACTGTCCGAGATAAACCCCAGACTGAAAGCCAAGTTCATTCATTTGCTCACCAGAAACGGGATTTTAACCCCGACGTTATTCATTATCTAACGTCGGCCCTGGAGGTAACGAGTCTCCCCTGGTTTTCTGATCACGGTCGGAAGCGAAGCAATCATGAAAGGTTAACACATTGAACATTTTAAATTTAAAACAGCTTATTAACGTGCGCTTGTTGCCCCATGTGCGTTGATGTGCTCATCTGTTGACATTTCCGAATGCCTTCCTACAGTTGCTTAATAAAAGCTTTACACACAAACAAACGTACATGTGTCATTAGTATGAGAAAAAAATGAGATTTTAACTGTGTCGGGCTCGGACATAAATATCTTAATTTGCGCCGGATTTGTCCTTTAAGTTTAGCTATTCCGTCAAGTTTAGCGTTGTTACAGTAAAGTGTAGCCAACCAAAAGGAACTGTGAGCCGGTGTACTGCTCACCGTGAGGTGGCGGTTGTGACAGTTATGTTTAGCAACAGACAGGTGACTGTCATGCGTTGACATGACAATTACGGTCTTTCCCTTCTTTTTAATTTGGGGTAGTGCGTTTAGGCTGCGGCGGGGGTTGCCGCACGGTGGACACTTTTAAAACAATGCTGTTTTTTCACTTTTGGATGGAAACTGAGTGCTGCATAGTTCAGAGCATCAGAGCCCAGGTTCTGTAAGAAACATATTAACAGTCAGTTTGTAAGAAATCATCAGAATCAGGGTTCGAATTACGTGGGAACCAGTGGGAGCTGAGCTCCCATAGAGAGAGGATGAGCTCCCATGAAAGCAGTAAAATCATACACCTGTGGGGGTCTCTAAAAATCATCAGCACCATTATTTAAATCACAAATAAAGCACTTTTCCCAAACACACAGAGCTCTGAAGCAGACCTGTGCGTCGCTTAGTGTCCACTCTCGCTGTAAAAATAGAGATGAGCAGCGCGCCTTCAGCTTCAGGTTTATTATGGACGCGCTCTGCTGTCGACATGTGGGGTAGTTTCGGTTTCCCACCTCCGATGTAGAGCAACGTACAGCCACTTCCCTAAACTTTGTCTCATTCAGAGACCAGAGTCTCAAACGGGGCCCTGAGTCTGTCAGGTGGTCTGAGATCTACCGTATCAGCAGAGCAATCACGTAATGCACAGCAGACTATGGTGCAGGTAGATTATTTTCTGAAATATAGTGACTTTATTCTTGTAATAGCCTATTATTACTTTATTTTTCTCAAAATATCACGACTCCTCCAAATCACAGAGAGCACAGATGGGATACATTTTGAATGTGCACAAAGTTTTGAACATGAGCAGTAATCTTGCTCAAACACATCAGAAATATTACAGTCCAGGGCTTTATTAATCCATTAAAATGAATTAATGTATCATTGAGGTGAATAATTGTCACATGCACATTTAAGGAGGTTACTTCCTCAACAAAAGACACAAAAGAGGAGGGAGGAGTAAATGATGCCTATAGGCTACATGTGTGCTGACTCAGATATAAATAGAAAAGTCGATCTACAGGAGAATAAATAGCAATACATTCTGTATTGCTGGAGAGCCTTATTGTAATATATTCCATTATGTTTTTATATTTGGATTGTAATCTATGTTTCCCTTTACATAAAGATATTTGCAGCATACATTGATTCAGAAAAAGGTAAATAGGTGCATAAAAATTCACCAGAATGCAGGAAATGAAATGTTTAATGCTCAAAATTTGCTGCTCATAGACTACTTTTTTTGATGAAATCATAATTCGAACCCTGATCAGAATCATTAAATGATGAATTAAACCAAACATGATCAGTCTTTATGTGGTTAAAATGTGATTACCTCGCTGCATTGTGGAGTCTGTCCCTCTTTCTGAGCTAAATGACAGAAACAGATCATCTCTAAATTGTTCTAACACAAAGTTTTGCATTTACAACTCACATTAAAACATAAGCACCTGTATGAAATTTCCTGATTTTGACAACCAGACCAATGATGACTGGAACAAGGAAAAGAATCAGACCAAGGAGGATCACACTGGTCAGGCTCGTTATTCCATCAAACACTTCTATAAGAAAGATCATTATGAAATGTGTGGGTTGAGATCAGTCCATATTTGACAGTAAAAAAGTGCACATAGGTTTGTCTGTTTCTTCACAATCAAAAAAGAATCTTACCTTGAACCTTCAGATATGTTCCACTAACAATTACTGTCTTTCCATCTGAGTAAAATCCACAGAAATACAGTCCAGAGTCAGATAAATCCACATGGTTGATGTTGAGGAAGAGGGTAGTGGTGTTGGATGTCATGTTAAATTTTCCATTTTGAAATCCATCGTAGACTGAAGCATTTGAATCAGAGCTCCACATAGAGGAGATACGGCTGATGTTGGGTCTGCTGTCCAGTCTGAACCAGAACATGTACGTGATAAAGCTGCTGAAGTTGGAGCACATCAGTGTGACTTGTTCAGCAGGCTGGACCTCCACAGTGTGGAACTCAGAAACACAGACAGAGATCAAACCTGAAACAAACAACATGCTGATTCCTTCACTTCAACTTGTAATTCAACACAATGCACGCACATTGTTATTAAAGGATTGTTTTACGTTTCAGTGTTGCTTTTAAAAAGACATTAACAATTGTTGTATTCAAAAAAGTGGTGGAGATACTTACAGAGTAAAGCTGTTACCAAGGCGATGTGTACAGGAGACTGCAGCAGACTGAACTGTGCTCCAGTAAGAGTGCTCTCAGCGGGGAAAAAGGCGGGGTTTCTTTTGCCTATCCAGCTGCTCAGACTAACAACAGAGATGCTTTCAGAAAAATGGTAGTCACAGCAACAGCTGTTCTTATTAAAAGCTGATTCATTCATCAGACATTACTATGCAATGGTTGGGTCATTCACGTTGTGATGTGAGAAACCCACCGTGTCACGTTATATATCTTTTCACCTCAGTTATGTTCACACCACACTGCGCTGTCTCTTCCTGTCAGACAAGTGATGTGTAGCTCTCTCCCTCCATCTAACTCTGACAGGAGACTCTGGACAGTCTCCTCCTCCATCAAACACCAATCATCTTTTGTTCTCAGATTAAGATCTAACAAACACAAGAAGTCAGAAGGAGACTTTGGCTGGAAAGTACAACTAGAATTGTAGTAGATATTGCATACTTTGCATAAGTATAAAATCTTTATTCCAAAATAAAAAAATTAAAAAATTTCCAACAGGGACAGTTCTTTAGTAGCAGGTAAAGCATCAGTTCCACTCTGCGCTGCAGTTCCAGATGTTTCCTGAGTCTATCTGGTGGCAGCATACACCACATCTGGCTCCAGCTGGTTCTCTGATTCAGGCCTTCTGCTGCTTTTTGCTTTTAGATGGAAACTCAGTGTCCTAACTGGCTTCTTTTCTATCAAACAGTTAACGTTTGCTCTCAGAATGAAATAAAACAAACATTTACATTTCTGCAGTGGTGGAAGAAGTATTCAGACCCTTTACTTAAGTAAAAGAACTAAAACCACACTAAAAATACTCTGTTACAAGTTAAAGTCCTGCATTGAAAATGTTACTTAAGTAAAAGTAATATATATATATATATATATATATATATATATATATATATATATATATATATATATATATATATTACTTTTACTTAAGTAACATTTTCAATATATATATATATATATAGTATATATATAGTATCATCAGGTACATGTACTTAAAGTATTAAAAGTAAAAGTACCTAATGCAGAAAAATCCTCACATTTTAGAAACTGGAAAACATCCAAACAGTTCTGTCAATCAACTAAGTGTTTAATCTGCTAATCATATTAGGTGTTCTTGTAGGCCTGTATATTGTTGGGTAGTTTAATTTATCATAAAACATTGTATTTTATAAACTACATGTGTTTTGTGTGCAAACATCTTAATCTGTAAAGTAACTAGTAACTAAAGATGTCAGATTAATGTAGTAGAGTAAAAAGTACAATAATTCTCTCTGAAATGAGTACAAGTAGAAAGTAGCATGAAAACAAAAGAGACAATTAAAGTACAAGTATCTCAACATTTGTACTTAAGTACAGTACTTGAGTAAATGTACTTAGTTACATCCCACCACTGCATTTCTGTTATTGTATTTACAGTGGCGTTTTTATATCAAAAAAATTGGTGGGGCACAATATCAAAAGATGGGCTACATACCAGTAAAACTAGAATAGTCTGTATCTCACTCTGTTACCATGTCAACAAACCGCATGGCTCCATAAAACAGACAGTGTTGTAACGTGAACACATGCGGCTACCAGCGCCAGTTGTTTAGCCGTCAATTTTTTGGCAGCTAAATTAGGCCCTATATTCCCACAGCCCTATGTTCCCACATTTCTAAGATTTGTTTCAAAATTAGACCCTATGTTCCCACAGTTCCCACATTTCTAAGATTCTTTTTTTCCAAAATTAGGCCCTATGTTCCCACATTTCCTTTTTCATAAATTCATATCAGATTTTATCCCCTTTCTCCCAATTTGGTAGCCAATTACACCCAACCTATTATCCAGTAGCAATGGACTACAGATGGAATGTAACCCTAACATAGGGCCTAATTTTAAGAAAATCTTAGAAATGTGGGACCATTGGGCTGTGGGACCATTGGGCTGTGGGACCATTGGGCTGTGGGAACATTGGGCTGTGGGAACATAGGGCTGTGGGAACATAGGGCTGTGGGACCATTGGGCTGTGGGACCATTGGGCTGTGGGAACATAGGGCTGTGGGAACATAGGGCTGTGGGAACATAGGGCTGTGGGACCATTGGGCTGTGGGAACATAGGGCTGTGGGAACATAGGGCTGTGGGACCATTGGGCTGTGGGAACATAGGGCTGACCCTGATGACTGCAAGCCCATCTACAGGCACCGCCAGATGACGGTGCTTTTAGGGGCCATGGTAGTAACGTTAGAGTTTAGCCCGAAAATGTTAACGTCATGCAGCGATGCATACAGATCTATTCTATGACAACAACCAAACATTACACACTCGTCACCATCTAACGTAGCTACTATCAATCGATCCAACACAACATGATCAACATACGGACCAGCACCACCAAGGCAGGATGATAAAATGTGTTTTCACTCACCAAGGTTGAGGGCTCACTAAAGAGAAAGGCGACGCAGCGGTTCTTCCTCTGGGCAAACTTGACTTATTTTGTAAGCTAACCACTCCACGCGGTTACTTTTACCAGCAGTTTGAGTGATGCCAATATCCCAACAACCACTCAATGACAGTTTAATGTAATGTTAACACATAAAGCTAAAACGTTTCTTAGTGTTAGATCATTAGGCCATGACGTATTTTTGACATGTTATGTTGTCTTACTTGATGTCAAGTTGTCATAACAGACATTGACAGGTTATATTGTCAAGTTGTCATGACAGAGAATTTTGTCTTCATTAATGTCAATTGTCATAACACAAACATCTCACAATGCTAATGTAGCATTAAAAGAGTCATAATTTACTGAATGACATTAGTCATTTAGTCATGGGATTATTTTATAACGAGCAATTGACTTTTTTTTAAGTAACATGCAGGCTGCTGCATTGAGAGGACTGAGTAGTAGTCTGTCATGTCTTAAACACGTGAAATCTTTCATATGAGGATGTGAGAGTGTCACACTGCTTCAGGCGTCTTTTCACAAGTTTGATAGATGCTCATGTCAAGATAAAGCAGCAGCGTTCAAGTCTGTCCGAAGTGTAAAGATACAGAGACAGATAACTCCCCGTTTGTGACCACAGTTCAAACTGCAACAACGGGCATGTGGGTGTCAAGACATATTTATTTAAAAAAAAAAACTATACCAATCTTTTTAAAATACAGAGAGAGAGAGAGAGAGAGAGAGAGAGAGAGAGAGAGAGAGAGAGAGAGAGAGAGAGAGAGATATGAGATACATGAGTGAAAAGCACTTTGAAAAAGATCATTTTGCTAAATATTGTTAATTAAGAGTGTTAGGACAGGTACAGTAGGCCGATGCAGTTTGCAGGCAGAGAAAAACTTACATTGGATAGTTTGGCTTTGAGTCTTTAGCCTGATTTTGTTGGTGTGTCTTCCATTGTGTGTGTACAAGAAAAGCATGTAATGAATGGTCTTTATGTTCTTTGTTGGATATAGCATGTAAGAGAGAAAAATAGTTAAAAAGTAAACTGTCAAACTGGATTGCCGCTGTATCTCCGTTTTGTTATTCCCCAAAACTAGTATAGACACACAGCTATTAAGTCAGCAATAACAATGTCTAATGATTAATATGATAAAGCATCAGTTTTACTCTAAACTGTTTTTCTCGTCACTTCCTGAGTCTATCTAGTAGAAGCATACACAACATTGGGCTCCACTTCTCTAGTTTTTCTTGTTTTTGGACGGAAAGCCACAGCTGCGTAGTTCAGCTCTTCAGAGGTCTGGTTCTGTCAAAGAGAATATTCACACTCACTTATCTTGAAAGAGATAATGACTTGACATCATGGGTGATTTTAGACCCTTTTTAACTAAATTTCATCTCAGCCCCCCTAAAGATTATAATAATATTTTTATTTTTTATTTTTTTTATCAATTTGGGTGCTTCAAGTGAGAGTTTGCGAACTTGTCTGTTAGTGACAGAGGACAAACAATTACAGGTTCAAAGGACTTGAAACAGAGGTGTTGACACTTTTGCAAGGCACTGTATCCATGTCCAACACGATCCCCGGTCTCCGGGGTGAAAGTCCTGTGTTGTTTGACCCATCCACCACCCTGACCAACCTCCCTGCGCGGATTTTCGCCTTATCAATACTACTCGCTACCGTAATCGTTCTGTGATCACGAAATATGCTTCCCATTGAAATACATTACTTTAAAATTTGTGCTCACCGCACGAAAATAACAACATTAACGTGTTCAGTACACAAATCAATAGATTCAATAACATGACCATTTCACGAACTGCCATGAGACTGGGCTGGCATGTCACATTCTCATTAGGGGCTGAGCCCCCCTAAAGGTCTGATCCTAGAATCACCAATGTCTGACATCATTTGAAATGATAAAACAAATACGAGTAAATGATAAAAGTTGATTCACCTCAGGCTGTTGTGGATTCTGTTCTTCATTGGCAGCTGAATGAAAGAGACAAAACGTCCAATCAGGTCACTGACAATCATTATTCACCATTACTTTACTCTTATTCTGATTCGGCAAACATGACATTTTTTATTCTCTCAACATATTCACACAATTTTAGAAAAGTAATGAAATAAAAATAGAAAACAAGATAGAAAGAGTAGTTTTCAGGAAGTACCTTTCTGAAGTTTCCTGTTTTTAACAACCAGACCAATGATGATCATTAAGAGGAGAACAGTCAGAGCTCCCAGGATCAAAATCATCAGCTTTGCTGTTCCATCAGACTCTGCTGAAAGAAAGAGAATAGAATTACTCTGTTTTCATTTACTGGCTCAGGAACTGTGAGAACATTCAATTAACAAAAGTTAAGTAAGTCATATGTTTCTATCACTACAGTGAATCTGCACAACTAAAGAAATGTGAAAGAGAATCTTACTTTCAGACTTTCTGTCAGCGTCATCATGAGAATCATCGCTGCCTTTTAACAAAATGAAGATACTTAATTGTATCACTCTTGAAAATATTGAAATAGACACAAGTTCTTTTAGGTCAATTATTTATTAAGCAAATACAGAAAGAATAACAGATGTTATAACAATCTTACCATCAACATTTAAATGTATCGCGCTGAAAGTGTAAAGTCCTCCAACGGTATATCCACAGAAATACAGTCCAGAGTCAGATACATCCAGGTTCTTAATTCTGAGGGACGTAACAGATTCCTTGGAACTCATGTTGAACCTTCCATTTTGAAATCCATCGCAGAAACGAATGCTGCTTTTAAAGCTGACCATCGTGGAGATAAAGCTGGCCTTGGTTCTGTTGAACACTCTCAACCAGAGTGTTACAGTGTCTCGGATGGACGGGTTAGAACATGTGAGTGTGACTTCTCCACCCGGCCGACCCTCCACAGTCTCAGTGTGAGACTCAGAACCTGAGACAGAGATCCAGCCTGAAACAAACAGCAGAGACTTGTTATAGGAAGGTAAACAATACCTCTTAATAAATATAATAAGAAGCAAATATGTTTTAATGCTGGAAGTAATAAAGTTGAGAGAAAAGTATTGTCAGTACTTACTGATGCTGCAGAGAATTAGAGCTGTTATCAGGCTCTGTTTCATCGTGGTGCGTATGATCACAGCTCTGTGATGTCTAACTGAGCTCCAGGAAGGCTGCTCTCTACTTCAGAGGTGGAGTCTTTTGTTCTTGCTTATCTAGTTGTTAAAGTTAAAGTTGTCGATGCGCGTGGCCTAGCAAGGTGGAGACAGAATGGACCGCGCAGGCGAAAGAGAGAAAGAGTAAAAGTGTTTATCTGTGTTTTTTGCCCCTTCCAGGCAGTGCTGCCTGGAAGGCACTAGGTTGGTTAGGGTTTGGTGCCTTGAAGGCAGCGGTCACAGTGCTGCCTGGAAGGAGCAGTTGGGGGCAAAAAACACCATCGAGCAGAAAAAGTAATAGGAAATACCACTCCAAAAGTATACACAATCATATATAGGAATATTTGTATCTGTAGCCTTAATTATGGAAGTGCAACTGACTCTTTAAACTGGAGAGACTTGGCTGGTTTTTACTATTGTGGCTGCTGTTTGAAGTACTTTTTGTGTGTAGTAATAAAACTAAAATATATGTTACTGGCATAAGCTAAACTGATTTTCTTCTTGCAAAACAGTATATGTGGTATTTTGTCAATATGAATGTGGAGATAGGCCTGGGCTGACGTTAGATTCCCAGCCTGAATGTAGCTGATCAACAAGCTCTATTTGGATGGTTTGTATGGAGAGGGAGGGAGAGATGCTGTGCTGCTGCCAGAAGAACCACTGACTGAGTTTACTCTGAGCAAGAAGTCACTAAAACGGGTCTGAAAAGTCTCTAACGTAGCATGGCCACTGTACGAGACCCGACTGGCGACAGAAATCACACTCATTCATTGTCTGTGCACAAAGCATGCTGGGATACCTCGACACGAACAAAGCTGGCGGTGCGACTGGAAGAACATGCCCCAGAAGTGGTAGAATGTGCGGTCCATGTACTAAGGCTCAGTCCTTACTGCAGCGGCCCAGCTTCGAGTCCGACCAGCGTCCCTTTGCTGCATGTCATCCTCCTCTCTCTACCCCCTTTACTGTCTTCATGTGTCCTATCAATTAAAGACCAAATAGCCCCCCCTCCAAAAAAAAAAAAAAAGAAATGCTGCCTCAGGGAAAATGGCAGCTATTGTTGGTGAATCCGGTGGGTAAATGAGCAGCAGAGGTGAGCTAACCAGACCTACACTGTACTTGAAACATGTGAGTAGTTGAGTTTGTCACTACCACCTACGACCCACAATGTGTGGGTGTTCGTGCGTGCGTGCGTGCGTGCGTGCATGTGCGGTCAATGCTGTGGAGTAATTTAATGGCAGTACATACTGAGGCAGCAGAGAAGTAAAACTCATCAAAGTGAAGTTCCTCATTGTGCGAATGATCGTGGCACTGCAATGGTACTTATCACTGAGCTCCACCCCCACCACACACACACACACACACACACACACACACACACACACACACACACACACACACACACACACTTCCCCACCCATCCATACACATACACACACACACAAAGCCTTAAGAACTTGTGTGACTTACAACAAACCGTGCTGTTTGTGAATGTCACATCTTGGGATAGGAATTAGTAGTGTGTTGAGTTTGAAGGCTAAATAAACCTAGGGGTTAATAACATGTGTACCGAGTCGAACATTCTCTAGGGTATGTTTTCATGCAAATCGAATGTAACCAGTTTTAGCGCAAACCGCTAATTAGCTTATAAAGCTAGTCGTCGGGGCACGGGTAAAGTAAAAAGAAATCGCTATTTCTATACCATTAACAAGGCTCAAAATAGCACCACACTTCCACGGTAGCATAATGAGGGTCCCTACATGTAAACAGAAGCATTGAAAACTTTGTAAGTGTACAGACAGTTTATTAAAAAGATAGTTCATAAAGACAGTACCGTTCACGTATACATTAGAGTCCGGATCGGGCTGAATTTTTCTGTCCGAGCCCGGCCCGCGTCCGACAGATCCGTGACCGAACCCGGCCCGCGTCCGACAGGCATTAAGATATTTGTGTCCGAGCCCGACACAGTTAAAATCTCATTTTTTTCTCATACTAATGACACATGTACGTTTGTTTGTGTGGAAAGCTTTTATTAAGCAACTGTAGGAAGGCATTTGGAAATGTCAACAGATGAGCACATCAACGCACACGGGGCAACAAGCGCACGTTAATAAGCTGTTTTAAATATATATAAAATGTTCAATGTGTTAACCTTTCATGATTGCTTCGTTTCCGACCTTGGTCAGAAAACTACGGGAGACTCGTTACCTCCAGGGCCGACGTTAGATAATGAATAACGTCGGGGTTAAAATCCCGTTTCTGGTGAGCAAATGAATGAACTTGGCTTTCAGTCTGGGGTTTATCTCGGACAGTTAAACTTATTCCATCAACTCTGTTCCGGTCGCATCTACACGTCTGCTTCCTCTTCCTCTATCTCTCTTCTGCCCACTTTACACACGCACTGAGCTCTCTTAAAGGAGCTGCAGCACCATTTTACAACAAATGCTTTATTGCGCTGATGTGACCGAGCCCGACCTGAACCCGACCATAATTTGTAATTATCTGTCCGAACCCGGCCCGGCCCATCGGGTACCGTCGGGACCCGTTGGGCTCGGTTCGGGTATCCATGCCTTAGTATACACGCGGGCGTCATCTTGGGAAAACAGTCATGACCAGTCAAACGACGAACGCCGTGCAACGTGAGTTGAACTGTCACTTGAAATCTCCCATGGTCCGTGGTTTCCCAATGGGTCGATAGGACTTACGTTTGTGAAATGTAATTACATGGAAATGCATGAATTATATCTGTTTTTACGTGACAGTTCAGCTCACATTGCACATTTTCCCAAGATGGCGCCTACCTGTATACGTGAACAGTCTTTATAAACTATCTTTGTAATAAACTGTCTGTACACTTACAAAGTTCTTAATGCTTCGGTTTACATGTAGGGACCTTCGTCATGCTACAGTGGAAGTGTGGTGCTATTTTGAGCCTTGTTAATGGTATAGAAATAGCGATTTCTTTTTACTTTACCCGTGCCCCGACGACTAGCTTTATAAGCTAATTAGCGGTTTGCGCTAAAACTGGTTACATTCGATTAGCATGAAAACATACCCTAGAGAATGTTCGACTCGGTACACATGTTATTAACCCCTAGGTTTATTTAGCCTTCAAACTCAACACACTACTCATTCCTATCCCAAGATGTGACATTCACAAACAGCACGGTTTGTGGTAAGTCACACAAGTTCTTAAGGCTTTGTGTGTGTGTGTATGTGTATGGATGGGTGGGGAAGTGTGTGTGTGTGTGTGTGTGTGTGTGTGTGTGTGTGTGTGTGTGTGTGTGTGTGTGTGTGTGTGTGTGTGTGTGTGTGGTGGGGGTGGAGCTCAGTGATAAGTACCATTGCAGTGCCACGATCATTCGCACAATGAGGAACTTCACTTTGATGAATTTTACTTCTCTGCTGCCTCAGTATGTACTGCCATTGAATTACTCCACAGCATTGACCGCACACACACGCACGCACGCACGCACACACGAACACCCACACATTGTGGGTCGTAGGTGGTAGTGACAAACTCAACTACTCACATGTTTCAAGTACAGTGTAGGTCTGGTTAGCTCACCTCTGCTGCTCATTTACCCACCGGATTCACCAACAATAGCTGCCATTTTCCCTGAGGCAGCATTTCTTTTTTTTTTTTTTTGGAGGGGGGGGCTATTTGGTCTTTAATTGATAGGACACATGAAGACAGTAAAGGGGGTAGAGAGAGGAGGATGACATGCAGCAAAGGGACGCTGGTCGGACTCGAAGCTGGGCCGCTGCAGTAAGGACTGAGCCTTAGTACATGGACCGCACATTCTACCACTTCTGGGGCTTGTTCTTCCAGTCGCACCGCATGCTGGGAGGTATCCCAGCATGCTTTGTGCACAGACAATGGATGAGTGTGATTTCTGTCGCCAGTCGGGTCTCGTACAGTGGGCATGCTACGTTAGAGACTTTTCAGACCCGTTTTAGTGACTTCTTGATCAGAGAAACTCAGTCAGTGGTTCTTCTGGCAGCAGCACAGCATCTCTCCCTCCCTCTCCATACAAACCACCCAAATAGAGCTTGTTGATCAGCTACATTCAGGCTGGGAATCTAACGTCAGCCCAGGCCTATCTCCACATTCATATTGACAAAATACCACATATACTGTTTTGCAAGAAGAAAATCAGTTTAGCTTATGCCAGTAACATATATTTTAGTTTTATTACTACACACAAAAAGTACTTCAAACAGCAGCCACAATAGTAAAAACCAGCCAAGTCTCTTCAGTTTAAAGAGTCAGTTGCACTTCCATAATTAAGGCTACAGATACAAATATTCCTATATATGATTGTGTATACTTTTGGAGTGGTATTTCCTATTACTTTTTCTGCTTGATGGTGTTTTTTGCCCCCAACTGCTCCTTCCAGGCAGCACTGTGCCTTCAAGGCACCAAACCCTAACCAACCTAGTGCCTTCCAGGCAGCACTGCCTGGAAGGGGCAAAAAACACAGATAAACACTTTTTCTCTTTCTCTCTTTCGCCTGCGCGGTCCATTCTGTCTCCACCCTGCTAGGCCACGCGCATCGACAACTTTAACTTTAACAACTAGATAAGCAAGAACAAAAGACTCCACCTCTGAAGTAGAGAGCAGCCTTCCTGGAGCTCAGTTAGACATCACAGAGCTGTGATCATACGCACCACGATGAAACAGAGCCTGATAACAGCTCTAATTCTCTGCGGTTCTAATTCTCTGCGGTTTGCGCTAAAACTGGTCACATTCGATTAGCACGAAAACATACCCTAGAGAATGTTCGACTCGGTACACATGTTATTAAACCCTAGGTTTATTTTGCGCCAGATTTGTCCTTTAAGTTTAGTCATTCGGTCAAGTTTAGCGGTTGTTAGAGTAAAGTGTAGCCAACCAAAAGGAACTGTGAGCCGGTGTACTGCTCACCATGAGGTGCCAGTCGTGACAGTTATGTTTAGCAACAGAAAGGTGACTGTCGCGACAATGCGACAATGTTGTGTCTTGGCTGCTGTGCTGTCTTGCCGATGTGTGGAAGAGAGATTCGCTGGATACTGTTCTTGATTATAAAAAGGTTTATTACATCAAAGATTACAGCATCCATTTACAGGTCCTGCAGAACCTGGAGAATACACAGCCAATATGCATCCTAATTCTAGCTTTACATTTCCCAGCTTATATGGGATAGTTTAGGTAACATGTTAGATAACATATGGAACATTCAAGTTGACATAGCATAGGTTAGTGTCCTCTTCAGGGGCTTCCTATAGTTCGTTAACCCCTCAGCATCCAATCCCAGACCTTTCTTTCAAACATCCCATCGAAATCACGCTACTAAGAGGTTAATTATTACTCCCTGTACTGCCACAGTACCCATAATGAACGTTCTTATTATGACTTAGCACATTTGAGCTTTATACAGACATTAAACCTATAAGTCCATCAGATACTACAACAACATGACAATTACGGTCTTTCCATTCTTTTTAATTTGGGGTAGTGTGTTTAGGCTGCGGTGGGGGTTGCCACACGGGGGACACTTTTAAAACAATGCTGTTTTTTCACTTTTGGATGGAAACTGAGCGCTGCATAGCTGACAGAAACAGAACATCTCTAAATTGTTCTAACACAATGTTCTGCATTTACAACTTACATTAAAACACAAGCACCTGTATGAAATTTCCTGATTTTGACAACCAGACCAATGATGACTGGAACGAGGAAAAGAATCAGACCAAGGAGGATCACACTGGTCAGGCTCGTTATTCCATCAAACACTTCTACAAGAAAGATCATTATGAAATGTGTGGGTTGAGATCAGTCCATATTTGACAGTAAAAAGTGCACATAGGCTATCTGTTTCTTCACAATCAAAAAAGAATCTTACCTTGAACCTTCAGATATGTTGCAGTGACAATTACAATTACTTTCCATCTGAGTAAAATCCACAGAAATACAGTCCAGAGTCAGATAAATCCACATGGTTGATGTTGAGGAAGAGGGTAGTGGTGTTGGATGTCATGTTAAATTTTCCATTTTGAAATCCATCGTAGAGTGAAGCATTTGAATCAGAGCTCCACATAGAGGAGATACGGCTGATGTTGGGTCTGCTGTCCAGTCTGAACCAGAACATGTACGTGATAAAGCTGCTGAAGTTGGAGCACATCAGTGTGACTTGTTCAGCAGGCTGGACCTCCACAGTGTGGAACTCAGAAACACAGACAGAGATCAAACCTGAAACAAACAACATGCTGATTCCTTCACTTCAACTTGTAATTCAACACAATGCACGCACATTGTTATTAAAGGATTGTTTTACGTTTCAGTGCTGCTTTGAAAAAGACGTTAACAATTGTTGTATTCAAAAAAGTGGTGGAGATACTTACAGAGTAAAGCTGTTACCAAGGCGATGTGTACAGGAGACTGCAGCAGACTGAACTGTGCTCCAGTAAGAGTGCTCTCAGCGGGGAAAAAGGCGGGGTTTCTTTTGCCTATCCAGCTGCTCAGACTAACAACAGAGATGCTTTCAGAAAAATGGTAGTCACAGCAACAGCTGTTCTTATTAAAAGCTGATTCATTCATCAGACATTACTATGCAATGGTTGGGTCATTCACATTGTGATGTGAGAAACCCACCATGTCACGTTATATATCTTTTCACCTCAGTTATGTTCACACCACACTGCGCTGTCTCTTCCTGTCAGACAAGTGATGTGTAGCTCTCTCCCTCCATCTAACTCTGACAGGAGACTCTGGACAGTCTCCTCCTCCATCAAACACCAATCATCTTTTGTTCTCAGATTAAGATCTAACAAACACAAGAAGTCAGAAGGAGACTTTGGCTGGAAAGTAGAACTAGACTTGTAGCAGATATTGCATACTTTGCGTAAGTATAAAATCTTCATTCCAAAATTAAAAAATTTAAAAATTTCCAACAGGGACAGTTCTTTAGTAGCAGGTAAAGCATCAGTTCCACTCTGAGCTGCAGTTCCAGATGTTTCCTGAGTCTATCTGGTGGCAGCATACACCACATCTGGCTCCAGCTGGTTCTCTGATTCAGGCCTTCTGCTGCTTTTTGCTTTTAGATGGAAACTCAGTGTCCTAACTGGCTTCTTTTCTATCAAACAGTTAACGTTTGCTCTCAGAATGAAATAAAACAAACATTTACATTTCTGCAGTGGTGGAAGAAGTATTCAGACCCTTTACTTAAGTAAAAGAACTAAAACCACACTAAAAATACTCTGTTACAAGTTAAAGTCCTGCATTGAAAATGTTACTTAAGTAAAAGTAAAATATATATATGTATATATATATATATATATATATATATATATATATATATATATATATATATATATATATATATAGTATCATCAGGTACATGTACTTAAAGTATTAAAAGTAAAAGTACCTAATGCAGAAAAATCCTCACATTTCAGAAACTGGAAAAAATCCAAACAGTTCTGTCAATCAACTAAGTGTTTCATCTGCTAATCATATTAGGTGTTCTTGTAGGCCTGTATATTGTTGGGTAGTTTAATTTATCATAAAACATTTTATAAACTGCATGTGTTTTGTGTGCAAAAATCTTAATCTGTAAAGTAACTAGTAACTAAAGATGTCAGATTAATGTAGTGGAGTAAAAAGTACAATAATTCTCTCTGAAATGAGTAGAAGTACAAAGTAGCATGAAAACAAAAGAGTCAATTAAAGTACAAGTATCTCAACATTTGTACTTAAGTACACTGTTTGAGTAAATGTACTTAGTTACATCCCACCACTGCATTTCTGTTATTGTATTTACAGTGGCGTTTTTATATCACAAAAAAAATTGGTGGGGCGCAATATCAAAAGATGGTCTACATACCAGTAAAACTAGAATAGTCTCACTCTGTTACCATGTCAACAAACCACATGGCTCCATAAAACAGACAGTGTTGTAACGTGAACACATGCGGCTACCAGCGCCAGTTGTTTAGCTGTCAATTTTTTGGCATCTAAATTAGGCCCTATATTCCCACAGCCCTATGTTCCCA
Organism: Sander lucioperca; assembly: GCF_008315115.2. Taxonomy (NCBI): domain Eukaryota; kingdom Metazoa; phylum Chordata; class Actinopteri; order Perciformes; family Percidae; genus Sander; species Sander lucioperca. The sequence continues at coordinate 15,072,406 of NC_050189.1, forward strand.
CATTTCTAAGATTTTTTTCAAAATTAGACCCTATGTTCCCACAGTTCCCACATTTCTAAGATTCTTTTTTTTCCAAAATTAGGCGCTATGTTCCCACATTTCCTTTTTCATAAATTCATATCAGATTTTATCCCACTTTCTCCCAATTTGGTAGCCAATTACACCCAACCTATTATCCAGTAGCAATGGACTACAGATGGAATGTAACCCTAACCCTAACATAGGGCCTAATTTTAAGAAAAATCATAGAAATGTGGGAACATAGGGCTGTGGGAACATAGGGCTGTGGGATCCTTGGGCTGTGGAAACATAGGGCTGTGGGAACATAGGGCTGTGGGAACATTGGGCTGTGGAAACATAGGGCTGTGGGAACATAGGGCTGTGGGACCATTGGGCTGTGTGACCATTGGGCTGTGTGACCATTGGGCTGTGGGACCATTGGGCTGTGGGAACATAGGGCTGTGGGAACATAGGGCTGTGGGACCATTGGGCTGTGGGAACATAGGGCTGACCCTGACGACTGCAAGCCCGTCTACAGGCACCACCAGATGACGGTGCTTTTAGGGGCCATGGTAGTAACGTTAGAGTTTAGCCAGAAAATGTTAACGTCATGCAGCGATGCATACAGATCTATTCTATGACAACAACCGAACATTACACACTCGTCACCATCTAACGTAGCTACTATCAATCGATCCAACACAACATGATCAACATACGGACCAGCACCACCAAGGCAGGATGATAAAATGTGTTTTCACTCACCAAGGTTGAGGGCTCACTAAAGAGAAAGGCGACGCAGCAGTTCTTCCTCTGGGCAAACTTGACTTATTTTGTAAGCTAACCACTCCACACGGTTACTTTTACCAGCAGTTTGAGTGATGCCAATATCCCAACAACCACTCAATGACAGTTTAATGTAATGTTAACACATAAAGCTAAAACGTTTCTTAGTGTTGGATCATTAGGCCTGTCATGAGGTATTTTTGACATGTTATGTTGTCTTACTTGATGTCACGTTGTCATAACAGACATTGACAGCTTATATTGTCAAGTTGTCATGACAGAGAATTTTGTCTTCATTAATGTCAATTGTCATTACACAACCATCTCACAATGCTAATGTAGCATTAAAAGAGTCATAATTTACTGAATGATATTAAATGACAACGGTCATGAACATCCAAAAAAGACTCCTTAATGATCATGAGCGGTGTCATGTCAGTTATGACGGTGTCATGTCAGTCTTATGCACACCCCTTAAAATAAAGTGTTAGCCAAGAACAGTGAAAAAAGACCACTGAATGAGAAGGCAGGGCTGTTCTCTAGCTCTGATTAGTTGTTTTATTGATTGATTGCCCTTTGTTCCAATCAGGTCCAGCTCTAATAATTGTTAATTAAGAGTGTTAGGACACGTAGACTCTTTCTATTTAGTTACTACAGTCATGGGATTATTTTATAACGAGTAATTGACATTTTTTTTAAGTAACATGCAGGCTGCTGCATTGAGAGGACTGAGTAGTAGTCTGTCATGTCTTAAACACGTGAAATCTTTCATATGAGGATGTGAGAGTGTCACACTGCTTCAGGCGTCTTTTCACAAGTTTGATAGATGCTCATGTCAAGATAAAGCAGCAGAGTTCAAGTCTGTCCGAAGTGTAAAGATACAGAGACAGATAACTCCCCGTTTGTGACCACAGTTCAAACTGCAACAACGGGCATGTGGGTGTCAAGACATATTTATTTTCCAAAAAAACTATACCAATCTTATTAAAATACAGAGAGAGAGAGAGAGAGAGAGAGAGAGAGAGAGAGAGAGAGAGAGAGAGAGAGAGAGAGAGAGAGAGAGAAAGAAAGAGAGAGATGAGATACATGAGTGAAAAGCACTTTGAAAAAGATCATTTTGCTAAATATTGTTAATTAAGAGTGTTAGGACAGGTACAGTAGGCCTATGCAGTTTGCAGGCAGAGAAAAACTTACATTGGATAGTTTGGCTTTGAGTCTTTAGCCTGATTTTGTTGGTCTGTCTTCCATTGTGTGTGTACAAGAAAAGCATGTAATGAATGGTCTTTATGTTGTTTGTTAGATATAGCATGTAAGAGAGAAAAATAGTTCAAAAGTAAACTGTCAAACTGGATTGCCGCTGTCTCTCCGTTTTGTTATTCCCCAAAACTAGTATAGACACACAGCTATTAAGTCAGCAATAACAATGTCTAATGATTAATATGATAAAGCATCAGTTTTACTCTAAACTGTTTTTCTCGTCACTTCCTGAGTCTATCTAGTAGAAGCATACACAACATTGGGCTCCACTTCTCTTGTTTTTCTTGTTTTTGGACGGAAAGCCACAGCTGCGTAGTTCAGCTCTTCAGAGGTCTGGTTCTGTCAAAGAGAATATTCACACTCACTTATCTTGAAAGAGATAATGACTTGACATCATGGGTGATTTTAGACCCTTTTTAGGGGGGCTCAACCCCCTAAAAATTATAATAATATATGTGTATTTATTTTGATCAATTTGGGTACTTCAAGTGAGAGTTTGCGAACTTGTCTGTTAGTGACAAAGGAAAAACAATTACAGGTTCAAAGGGCTTGAAACAGGTTTAATATCCTGTGTGTCTGTCGCCGATGCTATACACCTGTAACCCAGTCAAGGAAAGGGTTAACAGAAACGTAGTTTTGGCCAATCGGAGTTGGTTGTGCCAGACTCCTGCCTTTGGCTGAGTCTCTATCTAATCTGTCAGAGGGAGAGCAGGAGACGGTTGTGAAGTTTAACGTTGGTAGTCACCAGAGAAGAAGTTGGTCATTTCATGACGCAGATTAGAACCCAAATTGAAATGTAAGCAACTAAAATTGCTGAATGTTAGAACATTGTGTCAAATTGGTCATTATTACTGTGACTTATAAATTGTCAGCTTTAGTTCCATCACAGTGTTAATAGTGTCAAAAACTGTTAGCTGACGTTGTTCAGTAGCTAGCTCAGAGATTATCGGCTAATTTAACTAATAAACTATTTTAAATGATGAAACAAACACAAGTAAATGATAAAAGTTGATTCACCTCAGGCTGTTGTGGATTCTGTTCTTCATTGGCAGCTGAATGAAAGAGACAAAACGTCCAATCAGGTCACTGACAATCATTATCCATCATTACTTTACTCTTATTCTGATTCAGCAAACATGACATTCTTAATTCTCTCAACACATTACACAATTTTAGAGAAGTAATGAAATAAATATAGAAAATAAGATAGAAAGAGTAGCTTTCAGGAAGTACCTTTCTGAAGTTTCCTGTTTTTAACAACCAGACCAATGATGATCATTAAGAGGAGAACAGTCAGAGCTCCCAGGATCAAACTCATCAGCTTTGCTGTTCCATCAGACTCTGCTGAAAGAAAGAGAATAGAATTACTCTGTTTTCATTTACTGGCTCAGGAACTGTGAGAACATTCAATCTTTTATGTTGAATCTTACTTTCAGACTTCCTGTCGTCGTCATGAGATTCATCGATGCCTTTTAATAAAATAAAAAATACATTTAGTTTTGAAAAATTGTATTGTTTTTGGAATCTTTTCAAATAGTCACATGTGTTCTTTTGGGGCAATTAATAAATTAGCAAATATAGAAAGATGTTTATGACTGTTTTTCACTGACGGGCTTGAGAACTGTGAGAACATTAACCAAAGTTAGGATAGACACATTGTTTTTTACCTTTAACATTGAAGTGTATTGCGTTGAAATTAAAACGTCCGCTGCTGTAAAATCCACATAAATACAGTCCAGAGTCAGATACAGTCACATGTTTGATTTGGAGAGAGAGAGTGGAGATGTTGGTACTCATGTTGAATCTTCCATTTTTAATTCCATTACTGTATAAAGGTTTTACTGTAGACCTGGTCATCGTGGAGATAAAGCTGGCCTTGGTTCTGTTGAACACTCTCAACCAGAGTGTTAGAGTGTCTCGGATGGACGGGTTAGAGGATGTGAGTGTGACTTCTCCACCCGGCCGACCCTCCACAGTCTCAGTGTGAGACTCAGAACCTGAGACAGAGATCCAGCCTGAAACAAACAGCAGAGACTTGTTATAGGAAGGTGAACAATACCTCTTAATAAATATAATAATAAGCAAATATGTTTTAATGCTGGAAGTTATCAAGTTGAGAGAAAAGTACTGTCAGTACTTACTGCAGAGAATTAGAGCTGTTATCAGGCTCTGTTTCATGGTGGTGCGTATGATCACAGCTCTGTGATGTCTAACTGAGCTCCAGGAAGGCTGCTCTCTACTTCAGAGGTGGAGTCTTTTGTTCTTGCTTATCTAGTTGTTAAAGTTAAAGTTGTCGATGCGCGTGGTCTAGCAGGGTGGAGACAGAATGGACCGCGCAGGCGAAAGAGAGAAAGAGTAAAAGTTGAGGCGGAGAGAAAGAGAAAAGCTGGAGCTGAGAGAGAGAGCATTAAAAGAGAGAAAAGCCCTGGAGGTTAAGTGCAGCTAAAAAACTAAAAAAGAAATGGTAGCAGGGCCGACCACAGCATGTCATACTACCCTTCCTGAGCTAACAGAACTTTATGATGATCAACACAAGTCCAGTCAGGAAATACCACTCCAAAAGTATACACAATCATATATATATGAATATTTGTATCTGTAGCCTTAATTATGGAAGTGCAACTGACTCTTTAAACTGAAGAGACTTGGCTGGTTTTTACTATTGTGGCTGCTGTTTGAAGTACTTTTTGTGTGTAGTAATGAAACTAAAATATATGTTACTGGCATAAGCTAAACTGATTTTCTCTTTCTTTTTTTCAACAAAACAGTATATGTGGTATTTTGTCAATATGAATGTGGAGATAGGCCTGGGCTGACGTTAGATTCCCAGCCTGAATGTAGCTGATCAACAAGCTCTATTTGGATGGTTTGTATGGAGAGGGAGGGAGAGATGCTGTGCTGCTGCCAGAAGAACCACTGACTGAGTTTCTCTGATCAAGAAGTCACTAAAACGGGTCTGAAAAGTCTCTAACGGAGCATGCCCACTGTACGAGACCCGAAAATCACACTCATTCATTGTCTGTGCGCAAAGCATGCTGGGATACCTCGACACGAACAAAGCTGGCGGTGCGACGGGAAGAACAAGCCCCAGAAATGGTACAACATGCGGTCCATGTACTAAGGCTCAGTCCTTACTGCAGCGGCCCAGCTTCGAGTCCGACCAGCATCCCTTTGCTGCATGTCATCCTCCTCTCTCTTCCCCCTTTACCGTCTTCATCTGTCCTATCAATTAAAGACCAAATACCCCCCCCCAAAAAAAAAGAAATGCTGCCTCAGGGAAAATGGCAGAGCTAACCGGACCTACACTGTACTTGTAACATGTGAGTAGTCGAGTTTGTCACTACGACCTACGACCCACAATGTCTGTGTGTGTGTGTGTGTGTGTGTGTGTGTGTGTGTGTGTGTGTGTGTGTGTGTGTGTGTGTGTGTGTGTGTGTGTCCGTGCGTGCGTGCGTGCGTGCGTGCGTGCGTGTGTGCGTGCGCAGAGGTCCAGGCTAAGCAACTTCTGATATCAATTTTATTTAGCTAGTCCGACTGGGACGGAGGACGGAGGCCCTTCCAGAGCAGGCACAGAGGATTCAGTGGGCGGGTCCCGACCCACAATGCCCTCCCATGCTGCCCAGTGTGCTGGACTAGAGCTGCATCTCATTTCCCTTAAATCACATTCCCCAACTCCTTAGTCATAAAATAAAAGTATATGGAATAGCCGTTTTCCCCCATAAGATGCTTTATAGTGTGTGAGTGTGAAGATGTGTGTTTCCATTCACACCCACTTCATACAGTGACTGGTCAGCTGTGTGGAGGTGAGAAAGTTAGCGGGTTTGAACTTCTCTCTCTAACCCCAGCTACTATTTCTGCCACTTGTTGTGTGAACAACCAAGTGCAACACTAATCTGCCTTCCAGGAGAGGCCGTCTGAAAATGTACGCCTTCATCTCCATATTTAAATGATGCTGTGTCTCTCCCCCACAGTTAATGTCAGAACAATGGAACTACATTCTCTCTTTTGTCGAGTTACTGCAGTAATGGGATTCTTCTTCTAAATGACAACGAGCAGGTGAAGGGAAGAAGTATGCAGATCCTTTACTTCAGTAAAAGTACTAATACCACACAATGAAAATACTCTGTTACAAGTAAAAGTCCTGCATTGAAAATATTACTTAAGTAAAAGTATGTAAGTAGCATCAGGAAAATGTACTTAAAGTATTAAAAGTAAAAGTACTCCATGCAGAAAAATCCTCACATTTTAGAAAGTGGAAACGATCCAAACAGTTGTGTGTTGAATGGTCTAATCATTTTAGATGTAATTGTAGGCCGTTATATTGTTGGGTAGTTTAATTTATTATTAAATTCATAAAGTCAGTAGTAACTAAAGCTGTCAGATGAATGTAGTGGAGGAAAAAGTACAAGGAGTAGAAGTAGAAAGTGGCATGAAAAGATAAGACTCAAGTAAAGTATAAGTATCTCAAATTTGTACTTAAGTACAGTACCTGAGTAATTGACATAGTTCAAGTTAACATGCAGGCAGCTGCATTGAGAGGACTGAGTAGAGATCACAGAGGAGATGATGGCGGCTGCACCCGCTGGAGCTTTGCTGTGATCTGTCATGTCTTAAACACGTGAATGCTTTCATATGAGGATGTGAGAGTGTCACACTGCTTCAGGCGTCTTTTCACAAGTTTAGCCGCTTTCCGACCGGAGGGATTTTTGCAGTTCCTAGAACATAACGTTCCTAGAACCCTTTTTTTCTCGTGTTCCGGCTGGACCAATTTGGGGGTTTTTAAGTTCCTCTGGCCCAAGTTCCTGTAACTCTTTCAGCTCCTACTTCAGGGCAGGGTCTTTAGCCTTTTCCGCATAGTGGTGGTTAGATGGCTGTGTTATAATAACAAAAGGTCAGTTCCTATGGCCACTTGCCAGTGTGAATGCAAATGAAAAAAACGGTTTTGGGGGAAGAGTAGTTAGTAGAACTGTTTAGAAGTGGACTGTTCCTATAACTACGTTCCTGTAACTACTTGGTCGGAAAGAGGCTAATGGATTTGCGGGTGTCAGACACATTCATAAAAATCATAAATCAATCTTTTTAAAATACAGTATTGTTTTATACAAAACTTCTACACAGCTCTGGAGACAAGAGTGTACCGTTTCTTGTGATGTTTTTATTTTTAGAAACCTTTAAGCTGACAGGCCTCATGCTTTTCACCCCCAGACCACACTGCACTGCCTCTTCCTGTCACACAAGCCTCTCTCACACCTCCACCGCTGCTAACCTCCACCTAACCCTCACTATCACACACTCTGGACTGTCCTGTCCTCCATCAAAACGCACATATTTGACTAAATCCACTCTGGCTGAGAGAAAGTAAATGTTGAGATGTAAAGATCTGCAGTGGGAAATGAATAAACATTAGATATTTATTGGTAAAATTAAAATGTTTAGGCCACACAGAAGCTCCAAAAGCAGATGTAGTCAACACACAGCATCAGTTCCAGTTGCCTCCCGAGTCTTATCTGGTGGCCGCGTAAATAACATTTGGCTCCATCTCTCTTCTCTTTCCTTTTGCTGTTCGAAATGTCACTGCTGCGTAGTTCAGGTCATCAGAGTCCACATTCTGTGAAAAGAGCAATCTGCAATCTGAATGTGTTGACTTGGAATGATTTGAATTCTCACAAGAGGCCCACAGATACTGGATTTTTTTTTAAGGCCAATACCAATATTGAGATCATTTCTAAATACACACACTTAGGAATTAAGAATGAATTAGTTCTCTGTAGGATTGTGACCGGTATTTACTGAGCAGGACATTTTACAGTTGAAAAATAACACTTGTTGGTGCTCTCTAATGAATAAACTATAAAAAAAAAATGAGACACAATACAAATATATACATGTATATACAAATACACCAGTATTTCAGGAACTAGCCAATATTAGCTGATAGAATATAGTTCTGGCTACTTGTCGGTGGGGCTTTATCAAACAATATATACAAGTCAAAATGTTAAAATTGGACTTACCTCACTTTGCTCTGGATTTGGATCTACTTCATCAGCTATGTGAGAGAGACAAATACATACGTTGTCCTCTGTATTTTTTCAGCATAATGATGCAATGTATATATATATATAGCTCTGAAAAAGTACCTCTCTGAAGTTTCCTGATTTTAACAACCAGAACAATGATGACATTTAAAAGGAAAACCATCACAGCGCCCAGGATCACAATCGTCAGCTCTGCTGTTCCACCAGACTCCGCTATAATAAAGATCATCAAGTTAAACTCCATTTTCCCTTTAGAGACTTCAGACCTGGCTATATAAAATGGACCAAACTGGATTTAGCTGAACTGTTTTACCTTCTACATTTGAGTATCTGCACAATGAAAGAAATCTTTAGGAGAATCTTACTTTTGCACTTGTTTTTCACGTCATCGTGGGACTCATCGCTGCCTAAATAAATGAAGATAAATGAGTCTCTTATTTGGAATTATTTACCATTTACTTATTAACTATTTTGCAATGTAAGCAGAAGAATCGACGCAAACGACTTACGAATGAACTTACCTTCAACATTTAAATATGTCACACTGAAAAGTAGATTCCCACTGGTGTAAAATCCACAGAAATACAGTCCAGAGTCAGATACATTCACTTGTTTGATTTGGAGAAAGAGAGTGGAGATGTTGGTACTCATGTTGAATCTTCCATTTTGAAATCCATTACAGTATTCAGCTGTGTCAGCGTTGTACATAACAGACACACAGCTGACATTGGATGTGTTTACCAGTCTGAACCAGAACGCCACAGATGACACAGATAACATGTTGGAGCACATCAGAGTGACGTCTCCACCAGACTGGACCTCCACAGTGTGAGACTCAGAAGCTGAGACAGAGATCCAGCCTGAAACAAACAGCAGAGACAGAGAGTTACTATCAATTAAACAAAAAAAGGGACACAAACAATTCCTTTAAATAAACTTTTAAATAAGTAAATACCAGTAGTTTAAAATCTTGCGGGTTAAAGTAAACAAAGAAAAATTGTAAATGTAGTTGAGAGTAATTCAGTGCCAGTACTCACTGAAGCTGCAGAGAAGTAAAGCTGTTATCAAGGTGAAGTTGTTCATGGTGCGTGTGACTGAAGCTCTGCAACATCGGTAACTGAACTGTGCTCCAGTAGGGCTGCTCTCAACGTAAAAGAGGCGGGGGCTTTACTTTTAGTTATTCATCCTGTTGATCAAACTGACCACATTAATGCTTTCAGGAAAACACGTGTTGCTGCAGAAAGTTAGTGTCAAGTTATTCTTCAGAACATGTGTTTTGACAATACTTTTAAGTTGCTATTATGTAAAAATGACACATCCAAACCTTTATTGTCTAATCCCCTCATTAAAAGTAAAAGATACAGACATTCTGTTAGCCTTTCATTATAAAAATAACCAAAAATCAAACAGCTCTGAGCTTGTCAGTAAATTTAAAGCCAACAATATATTTTTCTAACAGTCCTCTGCTGATAAACAGCGTGAAAGCTGCAAATGTTGACTTAATAGTCAACATGCTTATGGTGAGACTGAATAAAATGCCTTATGTGTAGTTGCACATCAAACCTAAAGGGGGCACCTATGCTTAACGTCTTATCAAATATTGTAAACACATGCAACATGCATTTAATTGATATTCTCACTTTTTGTAAGTGAGTGAGTAAGGTTTGTGTATTCATACTGGACCGTCACGGTCCAGGGGTCACGGTCGGTTACTGTCCGGGGGTCACGGTCTGGGGGACACGGCAGGTCACAGTCTGGTGCATGTAGCCGCTCGTGAAACAAAAGTTCACAAGCCCAAAAATTTCATCTGCACGCCATGCTGTTAGCAACATGTGCTCAGGTTAGCACAACAAGCTGATTGGTGTACGAGGCAGTCAAACTATTACGAGTGCAAATGAAAGGCCCGAGCATGAAGAGCGCCTGCGGGTGTCTGTCAGCTACAACAGCGAGCAAGCAGCATTTGGACGCTAAAGCAGAACACGATATAACAAATACTGAAGCAATTGCCATTTACATTGGCATATAGCCAAGGTGCAAGTAATTGTAACACCACTCCTAATGCACACATTTTATTTTTTATTATTCTATTTTCAATTTCATAGTATAATAGATGCTTTTAAGCCAGTGCGTTAAAAATCTTGCCTCAGTCCCCCAGCAGGAGGATTTTGTCTTTCTTTGACACTTGCCCAACAATCTGTTGAAAGAAAAGCAATGTATCCTTATGCATTTGGGGTTTTCTTCTCCTGTGCACCGTTACACCACATGAATGTATTAATTGCCAGCATCACCATTTCCCCCATGCTCCCCTCTCAAATGCTGTACAGGCAGTGGTCCTTTTTGATTTCCATCACAGTTGAACGGAGACTAAAAATAGTTTTCGTTGATTTGTGTTTAACATATTCATACATACAGCATTCAGAGCAGGGGAATCCTAGAGCCGAGTCCTGCCGTTTAGGTTCTGCTTCCCCAGGAGGTTTAAGGTTTTTCAGTTCCTTCAACCACAGGCAGACTGATCTTCTGGACGTGCTGGAAATTTCCAAAAGTGTCGCATCCTGCCACTGTGTGAGCCCACCACCTCTGCAAAACAGAGCCATTTAGCCTTGCGAGAGTGGAGGACTCTTCTGTTCACCATGAATTTCCTGTACTAGGCCTCAGATCAAGTTTGACCCTTTCATATTAAATTAATAATTAGAAAAACCTGTATTCTCCTCTCCTTGCTCTGGAGTCTGTTCTTTATCAGCTAAGTGACAGAAAGAAAAGATCGGTGTCAGGAGTTGCAGGTTGGGACCCAAACACAGAAGAGGAGACAAGGAGGTAGCAGGAAGAGTTTTAGCAATTTAATGACTTAAATAACTTAGAGACCAAGTCAGGAGGCAGGCAATAAATCCAAACCAGGAACACCGGGAAACAGAGCGCCAAAAACAGGCCAAGAACTTCTCGACACAAAATAGGACAACAAACTAAATACACAAGGAGATGACAAGGCACAGCTGGAGTGGGCAGGGGACTGGAATAACAAGGGAAAACACTGATTGGGTAACAAGACAACGAGGCTGACAAGGCTAGAAACAAAACAAGGGCATGTTCAGCCCCGACAAAACGTAGCAACACGTTTAATTTGAACAGAAACGGTGGTGCGTTAAACACCTTGTTTTGTTTTTTACCACGAGTTTACCGACACATCTCCGCTGATTGGGTATCACCGGTGACACAGCCACTAAACGAGTGAGATAAGTTAAGATAACACTTTATTGTCTGTTCACACAGAAATGTTCTTGCATCATCTGCTACAACAGTCAACAGATAACATTAAAAAACACAAACATAAAAAAACATCTGTATGGTCAACCTCATCTGACACACCTCTCCGTCACACACACACACACACACACACACACACACACACACCAAATCCAAACATATAATATTGATGATTGTCATGATTGCAATGATATGATACACAGATAAAATAAGCTAGTGCACCATCACAGTGCGTGCTGAGTGTGTGTGTGTGTGTGTGTGTGTGTGTGTGTGTGGGGGGGGGGCAGTGTCAAGTACAGGGGATGTTCGACACACCCACCAAACGAGAGAAGACATAACTCAAAGCCTGTGGCACAATATTCTGAGGACACATGTCATTCAACCTGGAAACCACGGACTGCATTTTAAAAACTATTTTCTAGTCTTTACGACTACTTAAAGCACTTTAACAAGGTACAGGAACCATTCACCATTCACACACATTCAAACACTGGTGGCAGAGGCTGCTGTACAAGGTGGCACCTGCTCATCAGATAAACATTCACACACATTTACACACTGATGGCGCAGCATCGGGGGCAATTTGGGGTTCAGTGTCTTGCCCAAGGACACTTTGACATGGGACTGCAGGGCCAGGGATCGAACCACCAACCTTCCGATTGGTAGGCATAGCAAAACGGTGCACACGGTTTTGAGATTGAACGTGCCCCAGGTGTACAAGGGAAACATGCTGGGCAGGGCTACAGGGACACATAAGGTACACACAGTGCAAGCCCAGAAAACTCAAACACAACGAATGAAACATGAAACCGCAAATCCTCAAGAGCCAACGACATACATACTCACACAGTCTTAAATACAGTAAATTAAACAAAAGTCAGAAGGCTTCCGGCCACAAAGCAGGACTGTGACAATCAGTCAGTTCTTTGATCATTGTCTTTGGTTTGCATTTTTACAGCAATTTTAAAAGATTTATTTTAACAACCAGAACTATGGAAGCAGAAATTGAAGGCTGCACCCCAAACTTTACTGTATTTATTGTTGTTGTATGAACTGTTATGCCATTCATTACCAGTGTTGGGCAAGTTACTTCTAAAATGTAATACATTATAGATTACTAGTTACTGTCATTTGAGAGTAATTAGTTATATTACAATATTACTGTCTCTGAATTGTAATGCGTTACACTACTTTTGCATTACTTTTGAGTTACTTTCACCAAAATAACAGGGGAAGTTTGATTTGGCAGCTAGCTTGTGAATTTCACCACCAGATCAATAAAGTCTCCTCTTTATCCACTTTAATACATCATAGATTCATATTTTGTATAATTAATATAAATATGCAAAGTAACTAAAGCTATACAAAATAGATAAGTAAAACGTATAACAGGCAAGTAGGAGAAAATGAAAATACTCAATTAAAAGTACGGCATTGTTGTAAAATGTTTGTTTATAGCACTTCAATAAGAAATTCATGTTGTTTAGGTTAAAACACTCTAAAGGAAATGTTCAATTATAGTGTGATTAAAACTCACTATTAACATTATTTACAGTACTTGATTTACAGCTGATTTGTGAAAAGGTAGCCTACACAACCTTATTTAACAGTAATTTAGTTTTACTGCGAACCGTCACAGGAAGTGCTTTTATTTTGAAGTAGGCTACACGGAAGTTGTCTGTTGTGTAGCCTACTCTTGCTAGCTTACTGAGATGCAACCATAGACTATATTAATAGTATACAGTCTATGGATGCAACATGTCCGTCAGGCTCAAGTTGTTCACTTTCTTGTTTGTAAAACTGCAACATATTGAACAGTAAATGGTCACAGTAAAAGACAAGCGTTTTTGGTCATCATTCGAAGCCATTCCACTACAGGCATAGTTACTCTCTACGGCTGATAAAAATGCAATGATATCTACGTGTAGCAAGCCTCAACATTAATTCCCGACATGTTTATATCTGTCAGCCGCTGACGTACCGTCACCTGTTGGGACATACATGCTGTCCGTACCGTCACCTGTTGGGACATACATGCTGTCCGTAACGTCTCTGGTTCTGGCTCTGACCACGGGAACAGAAACAGGACAGCTCACTTCAACGCAGCGTAATAACTCCTGAAAATAATATCCATCTCGCAAATGTATTTGTCTCTGCAGTCATCTCAACCATCGAATACAGCGACAGGAAAATACGGCTTTTTTTTTTTCCTGTGAAGAAATGTGTCGCGGTGTCGGTGAATTCTTAAAAAAAACGCACCACTAAATGTTGCGTTAAAATGCGTTGTAACTCGCGTTACTGAGATTGTAACGAGTATAATATTACCGAAATTTAATTAGTAATGCGTTATATTACTGCGTTACAGCAAAAAGGAATACATTACTGTAATTGCGTTACTTTTGTAACGCGTTACTCCCAACACTGTTCATTACACATATCATACAATCATCCTCCAAGGTCCAGCTCCAACATAACAATTTTTGTTGAAGGATTGATACACTGTGTACCTCTCAGATAGCCAAAATGCAATGTTATTGTCTTTTTTCTTCTAAGATGCACAAAGTAAAGGCTTTCATATCTGGTTGTGCACGTGTGAGTACTTTCCACATGTCTCATTAGGTAGCATCAATCTTGATCTTATAAAAACTGCTAGTCTTTTGATGTGTGTGGTTATGCGTGATCACTAGTCTTCCTGTGGTTGAGACTTTACTGTTGCTATTTGTTGCCTGCTGGTTAGCGTCTACACTTTGTCTTTCCAAAACATCTAGCCACAGACTGTCTTTTTTTCATTATGACAGAAGCTAAGCCAGTGGTTAGTTTTTCTTTTAAGGCAAATTTCCCACTTTAAAGGTGTCATTTTCTCCTCAGCCGTGCTCAGACACCACTGCTGTCTCTTCCTTTCAAACAAGTGATGTGTACCTCACTCACTGCTCCACTCTGTCACAGTCATCTGTGTCCAATGGGCAAAGTGACAGGAAGATTTTGAAAGGAACAGTAAAGTAACAACAGTAAATCATCATTAATAGAAGGATGTGATTTTTATATAATATATAAATATATATAATATAATACTGGTACATTATTTTATAATCCCATTGCTTCTAGTGACAAGTGAGATAGTAACACTTCAAACATGTGTTTCACCATGACTTGCATTAGAAGTGGCCCTAAGGACTGGCATAAAGAAATTAAATTAAGTGATTGTAAAGTAACAAAAAAAACACATTCTCCACTGACTGAAAAAGGTTTCTGTTTCTGTTTCTCCATTAAAGTCTTTAGAAACCATGTAAAATCAAAAATGGCACTGGATTTCTTCCTCCTTCACCAGCTGGAGTGCTGTTCAGCAGCTCTGTGCTCAATGCTGCCACTGCTGGCCAGAAGCTGTACTGCAGTCATTTATAATGATCTAAACAGTGGTCTCATTTACATATTTTTCTCCTTTAACACATTTGCTGAGCCCCTGAGTGACTGAATTGTATGGGTGAGGTGAACATCCAGGAATGTGATACAGCATGTGGTGTGACGGTCCTGAAGTTGTCCTCTTCGTCTTTCTAGATGCACTTCTTGCCTGCTTTTGGATGGAAAATCAAATATTTCAGAGTCCAGGTTCTGCAAATAAGAGTCAGACAATATTCACATATATGAGCTCAACATGACAATACAATGATTGTATTGCACACTATAAAACATATAAAAAGCTAAATTAGCAGATAAGAGACAGAAACAATCAGTCAGGTACTTATAAAGGCTGCTGTAAATACATTGATACGAAGGACAATTTTAATGTAACTGTGATATTAATAAGAGAAAGTGCTAAAGCAGCATTAAAAAAGAGAGGGCAGCCCTCAAACAGCACCTGTCTGAAATCGAGTGACTGTGACAACAAGGCCAATGATGACCTTACTGAGAACAACAGTCACAGCGCCCAGGATCACACTAATCAGGTTTACTATTTCTCCGGGCTCTTCTGCAAGAAAGATGATTCAATTAGATTCTCTTGCACAAGGATCGAGTATCATCATTTTTTAGGGAACTACTTATACTTTACCGGCTTGAGAGCTGACTAACATTAACAAGGAGAAATGTCCGTATTCCATCAGTTGACAAATTTTAAATCTGCACAAAATATCTTAATAAGAGACAGGGAGAACGTTTTACCCTGACTTCTATGTTGTCCTAAGGTTTACCACTGCCTTTATAGATGATGATGATGATGATGATGATGACAAAGCTCTTCACATTACTCTTAATCTTATTTTAACAGTACGCCATCGCAATCTCACTTTCACCATGTTGAAATATGATACAGTGCTAAAGGATACTATACAACACTCTTACCTTGAACGTCTAAATATGTCGCATCGACAATAACCGGGTTTTTTGTTACGATATATCCACAGAAATACAGTCCAGAGTCGGATGAATTCACTTGTTTGATTTTGAGAAAAACAGCAGACATGTTGGATCTCATTTCAAATTTTCCATTTTGAAATCCATCACAGAGTATAGCAGGCTCAGGAGCCCTGAACATGAAGGAGACACAGCGGGGCTGGGATCTCTTGACTGCTCTGAACCAATATATCTGAGAGGGAGTACTGGAAAAGTTGGAGCACAGCAGAGTGACGTCTTCTCCAGGCTGAACCTCCACAGTCTGAGACTCAGAAACTGAGACAGAGATCCAGCCTGAAACACAACGGACAGATTGAGTTCTCAGGTGATAATGCAACAAACACATAACAATTGTATTCGCAACTGAAATCAATTTTGCTGGTGGCTATTAAACTTCACACAAGTTAGCCATTAGAATATTTTGATGTGAGTACTTACTGAGGCTGCAGAGAAGTGAAGCTGTTACTATAGTAAAGCTCATCATTGTGCATAAGATCATCTTACTGCAATGACTCACTGAGCTCCAGGAACCAGGCTTAAAGAGGAAGGCGGGTTTTTCTTGTATTTACTTTGTCAATCACCAACCACACAACAACCCACCAAAGTACACCTCAGCGTCAGTCACACAATGCTCTATTTTCTGGGCAGTACAGAAATCAGCCCATGCAGCAACATGACAACGTGGCTGACGCTGAGGTGTACTTTGGTATTTTAGATATTTATTTTAGTACTCGTTGCAGCGTGCATGGTGCAAATGTAGCTATCTGCTAATATAGCTCTACCATCAGAGGCACCATAACTGTGGAACATACATATGTGGAACATAGAAAACATTTCAAATATGATCACAACTTTGTGCCATACAAGCAGTTATAATAGGCTGCAACTACTCTATATCCACGACGTTCCACTTCTGGGACTGCTCCGGTATCCGTAACCTTCTGCTTTCTTTGTGTTGGGAAAGAACTATAGCTAGACTATCTTTCCAATCAAATGTACATGTTCCACCAAAACAAGTTCCTCCCTGAGGCTATTTTGCAGAGGCACCGTTGCTCTGTCCGGCGCTTAGCACTGCCCCAGACGATTGTGATTGGTTTGAAGAAATGCCAATAAACTGTTTTTCTCCCATCCCGGAATGCTGTGTGGACTTGCCAGACCCTCCTCCTCAGCGCTGTGGAGGAAGGTCTGGCAATGCGAGACTAGGCTGCAACTGAATATAACATTACTACAAACTGTCTGCTCCTGTAACCTGTCTGCTCCTGTGACCAATTCAGTAAATTCAATCAAATTCTCAATGAAAAAATCAAATCCACTATCTGTTGAGCTGTACTGCACATTTGTACGCATCTCAGTTTAATGACACTGCCATCTGGCTGTGCAGGTATGAGGCTGCATGAGGCATATTTTCTGCATGCAGGGTGCAGATGTAGCTATGAAGGTAAAAGAGTGAAATGAGTGTGAGGAAATTGGACAGTGTCATCTGTAAAGAAGGTGACAGTTTGGAGATGGAGATACAGATGATGGGATTCTAACTGATTGCATTTCCTTAAGAAAAATATGTTCAGATTTGAAGAGAAAGCAGTAAAGCTTTGGTGTGAAAGTAGTACAGCTTTTGTCGCTTGTGGTTTTATTGCAGATAACTGAAGGCCAGTCTTCCTGTGGCTGTAAGTGTTATCACCACAGTGGAAAATGATGCGGAGAAGCACAACACTTGTTTTTGCGAACATGTGCATGCAAACACAGCCAGAGCAAAAAGCTAATTCTTTGTTTGTTTATGTTGGCATACTGTACAATAGAGACAAAAAATAAAAAGTCAGTATATCCAAATGGTGAAGGAAAATACAGTGTACCTCCCTGCAGACTCTCCCTATAAGGACATTTGACAGAGATCAGTTTCCTTCACTGGCTCCTCCTCCACCAAACCTTACATGTTTATTTTCATCTTCAGATTACGATCACGGACACTCACACAAAAAAGACAGAGACTGAGAGAAAGACGCATGTGAGAATTGAATCTGAACAGTATAAAGAAAATAATACATTTAATTTAACATTGAATATGTTTCTCCAAATTAGATTAAAAAAAAGTGATCTTAATGCCCTATGATTAATACACTGGGTATTTACTGGAGCAGAGCTGTATGCACCTATTTATAAATACAAAGAGAGGATCAGTAAGGATGCTTTAAGCTAAAGTCTAATGCAGACTACACAAACTTTGCATCTTCCAAAAACATTTTTCAGATTTGGGGCAAAACCTCTCATGTTGGCATAGAATCCAGGGGTTACTCTAAACCAAGGTAACAGTAAACTGAACGACATGGCTTCGAAGACAGTGAAACTAGACAGGTTTTTAAAGCAGCATTATTCTTGGTTATTGAAAAGAGCGAGTCATTTGGTGTTTGTGGTCATGGCTGAAGACTTCCTGTGATGGAACTCATACAGAACATGTTTGTCACTGCAGGGCGCTGGTTCATTCTATCGCTATTTAAATTATATATTTATTTATTTACTATACTTCCAGTCTGTAGAAATACAGAAGCTGATATGATTTTGTTTCTTTTTATACTTTGCTAGCCTGGGCTCGTCATTTTGATACCAGGTGTGCTCAGACCACTCTGTGCTGTCTCTTCCCCCCCCCGCCCCCGACAGACCATTAGACTCTCCATATGACTAAGTTTGACTTCATCATCGTCATCTGTGTCTTTGTGGCTCCTCCTCATCAAACATCAGATATGTTGTTGTTCCTCTCAGATAAAGATCGGAGGCAGACACAATGAGAGAGACAGAGACAGAGACTTTGAGTATAGGAACTTTATTTAATAAAAGATTGTTGCCATTGACTCTGACAGCAGATGAATATGATAAAGCATTAGTTACACTGAGCGTTGCAGTCCTATTGCTGCTTGTGTCTATCTGGTGGCAGCATACACAACATGTGGCTCCATCTCTCTCTCTGATGCAGGCCTGCGGCTTCTTTTGGGTTGCGCCTGGAAATTTAGAGCTGCGTAGTTCAGTTCATCTGAGCCCAGATCCTGTAAATCAGAGTATTCAGAGTCACACACTGAATCTCACACACACACACACACACACACACACACACTGTAGCTGAGTTTGCCAAAACTCTGTGAAATTTGTGAAATTGTTGGTAGTTCTATAAAGGAATCATTTAAACTAAAATAAGTGTTAACCACAGCATAGCTAAGAAAAACTCTGTTTAATGATTTAGACATAGGCCACATTATATGACAAACGCTCATTAACAGAACTAAGATTGCCACATCTTACAGAGGTTATATTTTGTTTTTAAATTACCATTTTCTAACTGGCAGGACGGCTACATGTTCTTTCTCATGACAAGATATCTTCTGGTTTAGCATCTTTAAAACCATAACACACAGTTTATATAAGTTAATGCTGGGTTCACCTTGTTTCTTTCTGGCTGCAGTTCTTCATTCACAGCTAAAGGGAAAAAAGACAAAAGTTTCATTAGTTTAATATTACTGACCATATACTTTGCTTTGGATTTATCCATCATGTGCATCATATTATAGAGGAACTGTACCTGTCTGAAGTTTCCTGATTTTAACAGCGAGAACAATGATGACTATAGTGAGGAAAACAGTCAGAACAGTCAGGATCACATTCATGATGTTTGTCATTCCATCTACAAGAAAAATGACAGAATAAATATCTGTTTTTAGAAGACATGGTTAAGATTTAAATTACTGGCTGTGTGGAAACTTGCACAGTGAAAAGGAGAACCTTACTTTCAGTCTTTGAATCCACTCCAATATTAGATACACTGTTACCTTTAAAACATATATAAATTACATAATTTGACACATATTTGTTTCTTATTTGTCTTCATGCCGTTTGTTTTATACTACTGTGAAAATAAATGTGAGAAACTATAAAAATGATGAGAAACACAGATCTATGAGGATTAACTACAATCTTACCTTGGAGTTGTAGATATATTGCATTGCCAAGGACTATATGGTTGCTTTGGTTAAATCCACAGAAATACAGTCCAGAGTGAGAGGAATTCACTCTTGTGATGTTAAGAAAGACAGTAGAGATGTTGGAGCTCATCTTAAATCCATTTTCAAATCCATCACAGTGCAAGGCTTCGCTATCAGACCCGTACATAGAGGAGACACAGCTGGGCTTGGTTCTGTTGATCACTCTGAACCATTCTGTATGAGTTTGAGTGCTGGAAATGTTGGAGCACATCAGAGTGACGTCTCCACCAGACTGGACCTCCACAGTGTGAGACTCAGAAGCTGAGACAGAGATCCAGCCTGAAACAAACAGCAGAGACAGAAAGAGAGTTATCCCTGAGTGTATAATGCAGCACTTACTGTATTAAGGCAACATTAACAATAACTCAGTTCTTATTTGAAAGTTGAAATTCTGGTGGGTTATTTGCTAGATGATTTGGTGCTGAGAATAACCAAGTATCAGTACTTACTGAGGCTGCAGAGAAGTAAAGCTGTTATCAAGGTGAAGTTCCTCATTCTGAGTTTAAACATTTCACTGCAAAGATAGTTTGTGCCGCTGAGCTCTTATAAAGGAGTTTAGAGAGGCGGGGTGTTTTTAGATTTTTATCTTGCCGCTCACAGCGACCTGCCAATGCAATGCCTTTGCATTTTTGTTTAGTTTATTGGTTTACACACATACAAATACTACAGATTAATATACACATAATCAATAAAATATGTTATGGAGGGATGCAAAAAAAACCTCAGAGGGGCTTAATCTGCGCACTCTCCAATGCATACTCCAATTAAAATATTGATAAGAAAAAAGAAGAGAAGAACGAGTAGAGAAAAAAAAGCCCAAACTAAAATTACACACAATATCAAATCAACAGAATAAATATGAAAGGTAAAATATTAGGAGTTACATGGGTTGTTTACAAGACGGACAAAAAAAAAAAAAAAAACCTTTAACAGCTTTCTTAAATTGGTAAAAGTGTTAGCTTTGAAAAATGTGAAGGCAAAGCGTTCCATATCACTGACCCTCTGTAATTTAGACCAAACTGAAGTTGAGATGTTCGACAGATAGGAGGCCTGAGTTTGTAGTTATTTCGAGTGGCATAATTATGAAGTTGGTATAACAGTAAAAAAAAAAAACAATGTTTGGGCATCTGGGTAGCTCACCTGGTAGAGCGCGCGCCCATATATAGAGGTTTACTCCTCGACGCAGCGGCCGCAGGTTAGACTCTAACCCGATTCATAAATGCCCTTTTCTGAGGGGCAGTTAAGCTCAGAAACGTTTGGTTCTTGGAGACCAGTGATGCCGGGTAACGCGTTACTTGTAACGCGTTACTCTAATCTGACCACTTTTTTCAGTAACGAGTAATCTAACGCGTTACTAGTTCCAAACCAGTAATCAGATTAAAGTTACTTATCCAAGTCACTGTGCGTTACTATTTTTGTCATTTTCCTTAGTAAAAATATATAGTTTTTACTTTCTTCTTGCATCTCGGGGAGTGAAGTCACGTATGCGACGACAAGTCACGTTTTCAGCATGAGGACAGGTCACGTGTACCACGCAGCGACACAAACGTAAACAACAATGGAGGGAGGAGAGAGATGCGCGTTTTCTAGCTGGAAATACAGTCACTATTTTGAGTTTGTGTCAGCTAAAGATGGCAATATTAAGGTTGGTTGTACACTCTGTGCTGGTGGCGACAAAGTGCTATCTAGCTACAAAAACACTACGTCAAATTTTAAGAAACATTTGGAGTCGCAGCACTGCAGTCAAACTTACAGAGCAAGTCCCACCAGGTGATGCGAAGCAGAGAGCAGGAGGTCCCCCACCACCCAAACAACAAAAGCTGGACTTCGGTGCAAAACCAGTAAGTGGGGGAGAGTTGAAGTATTTGGTCGGGCAGTATGTTGTAGAGGAAATGCTCCCCTTAAACACGGTTGACTCACCTTCGTTTCGTGCCATAATAAACAAGATCCCTACTACTGTTAATGCTGAGCTGCCTCACAGTAAACCGGTTGTCATTTTTATGTTGAGGCTGTGGGGGTGTTGTCAGCAGCTGCTGAATGTAACTAATAAAGTAACTTGTAATCTAACTTACTTTTAAAATCAAGTAATCTGTAAAATAACTAAGTTACTTTTTCAAAGTAACTGTGGCAACACTGTTGGAGACTCAACATTTTATGATAACACGATAACACCCTGGCCTGGGAACGCCTTGGTTGACCCCAGTCGGAGCTGGTTAATGTGGCTCGGGAAAGGGAAGTTTGGGGTCCCCTGCTGGAGCTGTTGCCCCCACGACCCAACCCCAGATAAGCGGACGAAGATGGATGGATGGGAGGTTATTCCTGATGCAATTTGAGATCAAAGTTACCCCAAAGAGTTGCAGATGCATAAAGAACAACTCCTCAGCGAGTGCTGCAATTTGTATACAGCCGTCATTGAACACACTCTCACCTAATTCATAACAGTAGGACATGGAATATGACAAGAATAAAAAGCGAGGGACCTGTGGCTTTTAACTGGACTTAATGGAGTTTTCCTCTTGATGCTCAAATCTGTCCTGGTGACACCCACCAACATGCCTTTTCAGATTTCTGAACCGCTCTGCACTACTTAATCCCTTTTCTTTTAACATTTAAAAAAAAAAAAAAAAAAAAAAGCAACTTTGGAAACTTAATAGGTCGAAATATCGCAAAACATTTTTTCTACGCTTGGCTGTGGTGGCAGATGAAAACATCGCATATGTGTTGACTAATGAGACTGTAATGTTCCCCCAATTAATACCTGAAATAAACCCAAACAATATTAAAAACATTTCTACGTTTTCCCATTGTTTGAGATTTGGCACTTTTTAAAGCTCATATGCTTTTTCCCCCCTTCCCTTTATTGTGTTATATATATATATCTTTTTATGCATGTTATAGGTTTACAAAGTGAAAAAGCCCAAAGTCCACCCCAAAGGGACTTACCATCTCCAACAGAAAACACTGTTCACAAACTGCTCCAAACAGCTCTGTTGTAGTCCAGCTTTTACAGAGACAAACGTGGTCACTTTGGAACACACGTTATAATGCTCGCCTAGCTGCTACTGCTTCTGACTGGCTAGTAGTCCTTACCTAGCTACTGAGGATGTACGACTCCCAACAAAGATGGAACAGAAGTGAGATGTCTCACTCGGTAGAAAAGAGGAGCTGCAGCAATGTGCAGTACAACAAAAATATGGTGCTTTTTGAAAATTAAACCATGTAAACCTATTCTGATATTGTCACAAACACCAGGAAATGGACCCACAAATGCTCGACTCAGGTGAGTAAAGTTCAATGGTTTTTATTAAAGCACTAATAAAACTTACAGGCAAGAGTGTCCAGGAACGACAGGCAAAGGGAAAGTCTGAAAAACAGGCAGTAGTCAAAAATCCACGGGAATCAGGAACACAGGGAAAACGCTCAAAGGCTGCACACAAGGAAAACAGACGATCTCGCACCGGAGTAAAGGAAAGACTGAACTTAAATACACAAGACAGGGGAGACAATGAGACACAGGTGCAACACATAGGGGCGGGGACAGGTAATCACACAGGCAGGAAAACAGAAGACAGGAAGTAAAACAAGACATAACATGGGAGAGCAGAGAGACTACAAAATAAAACAGGAAAAAACTAGAACAGAAAACCCACAATCATGACAGATGTAACCTCTAAATACAATTATGAACTTGAAAATGAGCATAATATGAGCACTTTAAATGACTTAATCTGCAATGATTTAAGAGCCTTGTTAGTGGTATAAAATAGTGATTTACCAAGTGCCCCGAAAGCTTAATTTTGCGCCGGAATTGTCCTTTAATCCCACAATGGGATGAAGGTAAAAGAGTGAAATGAGTGTGAGGAAACTGGATAGTGCCGTCTTTAAAAAAAAAAAAGTGACAGTTTGACAAGAGATGGGGATACTAATGATGGGATTTGAACTGATTGCATTTCTTTAACAGAAATATGTTCACATTTGAAGAGAAAGCAGTAAAGCTTTTGTGTGAAAGTAGTGCAGCTTGTTGATGCTTGTGATTTTATTGCAGATAGCTGAAGGCCAGTCTTCCTGTGGCTGTAAGTGTTATCACCACAGTGGAAAATGATGCAATGGGGCACAACACTTGTTGTTGCGAACATGTGCATGCAAACACAGCCAAAGCAAAAAGACATTTATTTATGTACTATACTCCCAGTCTGTACAAATACAGAAGCTGATATGATTTTGTCAAAACCAAGCAGGTCACTTGCATGGTTTCTTTTTATACTTTGCTTTGCTAGCCTGGCCTCGTGTGCTCAGACCACACTGTGCTATCTCTTCCTGTGAAGAGATGCAAGAGATGCACGCCTTATCTTTAGGAGAAATGTTTGGGTACGTTTTCAAGCCTGCGGTCTGTCCTGTGTTCGTGGTATCGCTGTTCTATAAGGAAGTTAAAGTTCATGATGAAGCTTTTTGAAACCACATGACAGGAAAGAAGAACGTGTTAGTTCTTCAGCAGATTCTAATCTGCTGCCATATTTGTAAAACACACAGTGTCAGACTGAAGTTACTCATGTGTTAAATCGTGTTCTACTGAGGCAGACAGATGTTTAAAGCATCCCACACTTTGACCCTCTTAGCAACCAATCAAATGTAACCTCATTTTTAACCTGGTGTCCTTAAGGCTGTTTTATTAGACTCCAACTTGGATTTCTTGTGTTTAACGGAGACTTGGCTTAACGAAAATTCAACGTCATCAGCTTTACATGTTCCTGGTTATAAGGTTCATAGAAAGGATAGAGTGGGTTCAAAAGGAGGTGGAGTCTTAATCTTTGTGAAAGATCATTTTCAGTGTCATGAGGTACAGTGGTCATGTAATGAGTTGGAGTGTATTGGACTTAACATAACTTTATCTCCATCTATGTCCTTCTCACTTATTACACTCTATCGCCCTCCATCTTCTAAGAATATCTTTTATGAACATTTTGAAAAAGTACTAAAGGAATGTAATTTTAATAAGGAGGTGATTATTATGGGAGACTTCAACATCAATTGGGAAGACAAATCGTCAAGGAAAACATTAATATTAACATATTACTGACGATTGCGAACTTACACAGTTGATAAATGGGCCTACCAGAGTAACAAATTCTACAAGAACACAAATAGATCTAATATTATAGGCCAAAGCGAATTGTCAAATCCTTTAATATGCTGACTGGACTATCTGACCATAATATGTTCCTGATAGCCAGGAAGCTAAATAACAAGCGTTAAACTCCGCTTGTCCAAGAACAGGAATCTTTAAATATTCCGAAAAATATGCAGGATCAGTTTATAAGTGCTGTTCAGAGCATCAACTGGGAGAACGTACTTGTAGGAAAATCTTTGGAAGAAGACAGTCAAAGAGTTACACAACAACTGAAGAGATCAATTAATGCTTTCACATGCAGACAACGACATAGGAAAAAAAGAACACCATTCCTTGGATAACCACAGAAATCTTAAATCTAATGAAAAAACGGGATATGGCTTTAAAATCTGCCATTAAATCTAGAGCAAGTAGAGATAGACATACTTTCACTATGCTACGGAATAGGGTAGTCAAAGAGATAAGGAAGGCCAAAGCAAACTTCTTTTTGACCATAATTAAAAAAGCAGGAAGTAATACTAAAATTATTTGGAGCCAGTTAAGAAAACTAATGGGGCATAACGTTAACAATGCCAAATCACTTGAACTTCTTGTTAGTGGAAAATTAATAAACAAGCCAGCTGAAGTAGCTGATGCTCTCAATAATCATTTCATTGATTCAGTAGAAAATATCATCAAGTATTTTTCCTCTGAATATAAGAATACTCCTTGCCAAGTCAGACAGACAGAACCAGCATTTAATATAGAATATATCACTGAGGCAGATGTTATGAGAGTGATTCGATCTCTGTCATTGGAATGAACCCTATTATGTTGAAAGACCTTTCTGAATCATTAGTCTATCGATAGTCTGTTAACCTTTCATTTGCTCAGGGATTGTTCCCAAATGTGTGGAAATAAGCTGCAGTCTTTCCTGTATTTAAAGGAGGTGATCGCTTGTCCATCTGCAACTACAGACCCATTAGTATCCTGCCGGTGTTTTCCAAGGTGGCCGAAAAACTTGTCTCAGAACAAATGACAAATTATTTAAATACCAGTTCCAATCTTTTACATCCAAATCAATCAATCAATTGCTATTTCGTTGAAAAAGTCAAGTCACTGTTGGATCGAGGAGGGGTTGTTGGTGCTGTTTTTCTAGATTTAAAAAATGCCTTTGATACCATTAATAATGAATTTCTTCTATCTAAATTACAAATGTTTAACTTTTCCGCAGGCACCATTAAATTGGTAGAATCTTACTTAACACATCGGACTCAGTTTGTTAGAGTTAGGAATCATCAATCAGATGTTATTTCTAGGGCTGCACAATTAATGAAATTTTAATCACGGTCACGATTTCGCGGCTTCCCACAATCAAATATACGTGATCGAGCGATATTTAAAATGCTTCATTCCGTTCATAGAACGCTCTGTATCAAAGTTTTTTTTTTCCAAAGCTCCGTAAACCACTCTCTGATCACGTGCCTCCATGAGCCAATCAGAGTTGTTCCCTGCACCGCGCAGCTTAGTTTAGATGTAGACAGTCACAGAGGACAGAGAGTAACGTGAGGAAAATTCCACAACAGATAGCAGTCGGTCATAAGTCGTCACGAGGTTTACCACTTTACCAGTAAACGCAACATTTAGTCCCGTCTGTGTTGTTTTTCAGACAACAGCAGTGACCAGTGCTAGTTTGAGTCTTTTAGCTCATAGCTTTAGCGGCAGACTGTTGTACGACCTGCTGTTTTAATCCTCTACAGTGAAATACAGTCGCACTACACCGTTTAGCTGTCAGCATTTTAGCCGTGTTTAATCCAGTTACTACTGTAGCTAACGGTAGGCTAACGTTACCTGCTGTGTAACGTGTTATTAGTGTTTACTAGCGTGACATGCAGCGATGTTTCTGTTGCCTCTAACGTCTGTCTTGGAGCATCAGAGCGCAACGCAGACATTTAAGTGGCACCGTAATGAGGCACCGTAATCCCCGTTGCTATTTCGTCCGGTAGATACCGGGCACCGGTGCCCTATTGGCACCGGATTTTAACATGCGCCGTTAACGTGAACAGAAAATTGCGTTGCCTGGATCTTTTCATGGCAAACGCTTATGTGTGGAAAGCGGTCGCACAACAACTTAAATGGCATACTCCTTCATAGTATCCTTCAACAAAGGAGGAATGTAGCACAATATGGATGTGAAAGCAGTTATAATTAGCCTATGTGACAATAAAATTTGTTTTGGTTAAAATCAACAAATAATCGTGATAATTAATCATGATCAATATATTGATCAAAATAATCGTGATTATCATTTTGGCCATAATCGTGCAGCCCTAGTTATTTTTTTAAATGTTTGACTGGACTTGCACCTGAGCCACTTTGTAAATTTGTGAACAGGCTGGAATCCTCCAGATCCACAAGAGCTGCTGCATGTGGAGACTGTAAAGTTCCATTTTGTAAAACATCTTTTGCCCAAAATGTTTTTTCTGTGAAAGGAGCCGATCTGTGGAACTGGCTTCCTACAAATATAAAGACTCTAACTAAAATGTCCACCTTTAAAAAAACAATCAAAAGCATGCAGTGTGATCATGCCATATGAAATGTATAGCTTTGTGTATGTGAGGTGTGCATCTGTGTGAGTTCGAGTGAATGTGTTTATTTACTACACTTATTTGTATTGCTGCTAACTGGTTTCTGGACAGTTTTCTGCACACTGTATTCACTCTAAAAATTTGACTCCTTTATTATTTTAACTATTAAAAGCCCTTCTAGGGACAGGTGTTGCGAATTAGCCATGGCTATAAACACTGTGATACAGGCATCGGATTGTTCTTTATGTAATAATCTATGTTTTTTGTATCTGTCCCTATTCAAATAAACAACAAATAAAATAAATGTCTGCAGGTGTCCCGCAGTGCTCAACCTTGGGTCCACTTTTATTTTCTTTGTATGTTTGGTTGCCAAATGTTTGTCTTAATGCCAACACTCAAATGTATGCAGATGACACAGTAATCTTTGTACATGCTGACAATGCAGCTCAAGCTGCTGATCTGCTAACAAACTCAATGCAAAAGATAACAGAATGGCTAAATCACAATTGCCTTCAACTGAATGTATCCAAAACTGTATGTATGTTTTTTAGTAAATCTAAAAGTGTGCAGAACCGGATGTAGTCGTAGCAGGGGAGAGACTACAAGTCGCTTCAAATTTGAAATACCTTGGAGTATACATTGATAACAATCTTAATTTTAAATCACATATTAAGAAGGTTTGTAATCGCATTAAGTTCAACCTGGCAAACTTTAGACATGTCCGCAATTGCATGTCAACAAGGGCTGCAATGATGTTTATGCACTCAATGATTTTATCCCATATCACCCACTGTTTGACAACCTGGTCACAAGCAAGCAACACTTCTCTCAAACCACTACTCTCCCTAAAACTCTTAGGCCGGTTACACACTCGATGCGTCGCGCAAGCGTGGCGTATCTGTTGCGTCTCAGATGCGTGGCGCCTGCGTGGATTTTTCTGTGTCCTACACACCAGAAGCGTGTGTGACGCGGCGCTGCTCCTGCTGCTAAGTACAGGGAGGGCATCAAGATGTCATTTATTAATATGCATTTGTGTCTAAATGACATATAAACATATTTTCCTATTCTATTTTGCATGGAAACGCTTCCAACACGCTCGCGTCTCGCGTGAAAAATAGGCGTCGGTTCTATTTCTAGCAGGCACGCGTCTCAGGCGCGGCTCGAGACGCGCGTCTCACGCAGGCAGTGTGTAAGCTCTAACCTGTTAACATGGGAGCCGAAATAAAAACTGACACGCCACGCGGCTGACACGCTCGCGCAACGCATCCAGTGTGTAACCGGCCTTAAAGTACTTGACAGGAAACCTATATATTATCGTCATTGTCATGTTTTAAAAAAATACAATCTTTTAAGTTTCGAAAATTTGATTAGATATACAGATCTCTGTCTTATGTACAAAATTCTACATTGACTGGCTCCTCATGTATTGAGCCAGTTTGTAAACACAGTACCAAAGGCTTACAGATCTACAAGGAGTGCAGCAAGAGGTGACTGCATTGTCCCGTTGAGGAAAAGTGCATTCGGTCAAACAGCATTTTCAGTCAGCGCTGCTCGTGAATGGAACCTCATTCCAACTCACATTAGAAATTTTAAAACATACGTTTCTTTTAAATTTAACTTAAAGAAGTGGTTAACAGGTACTCAGGACTGTCGACATTACATGTAGACACTAAATTTTGCTGCTACTTTGTCTTTCCTGTCCTGCCTGTTTGTGCCACTTGTGCTATGCCTACGAAGTTGTCGGTTACATGGACTGAACGTTTAGCTTGTGTGTGTGTGTGTGTGCTGGTACTGATGTTGATAATGACAATCTGTTCTTGTTTATATGTTGATCTTGTCATTTTTTAAATTTTTACATTTATAGCCAATTTTAGTTGTATTGGGCTAAACCTATATGTACTATTATAATCCTTTTGTCTTTTTAGGTGTGACATTGTACGATCTGTCCAGGGACAGCAGATGTAAAATAGCTTTTTGGCTAATTCTGGCACATTTTACATTTTCATATGTATTATTAGTGTGCGTTGTCCCTGTTAAATAAACCTGAAATAAACAAATTATGCTTCTGCTTCGAATCAACGGAGTACCGCCGCAGACCCCTCTGCGTCTACGCCGGACCCTACGCCGTAGCCTGACGTGCACCTCTCGAAAAATGTAACTACATGTTGCAGCAACGCACGTCGCTCGGCCGTGGCTTGGTAGCGTTGCATTTCACCCGACTCATTTTGTGGTTCTCCTTCTCCATAAACAATCAAGAAGAGGGTTAACTTTTCCTGCTAAAGATTTCCCACCGTGGTCAGAAAGCACAGGGGAGACACTTTGTTTCTCTCACTACGACTCTAGAGGCGCTACTCGCTCCGAAGCTAATCACCGTCACTCTCTCACTCCCCCCACACACACACACACACATGCCGGCTCGACGCACACACAAGCGCACAAGTATAAACATCAGGCCACTTACGTAGGCTACGGCGAAAGCTCTGCGTGGAGCCTCCGCAGAACCATAAAAGAGCCTTTAGCCTTGTTAAGTTTCTGTCTTCATGTTTACAAGTATGATTCAGCATCCAGTGTTCCACTGGATGGAGAAGAACCCTTGTTTCTCTGTGCAAAGGAAGAAACCAATACATTTACACATCTCTGACGTCTACTTCTCAGATTGGGCCGCGTACTTCTGAGGAAGCTCACGCTCCAACATGGTGGAGTTCGGAGAGGGTGGTCTCTCTAAGTGTCAAAGGTATTGTGTTTCTCTTTTTCATTGGCTTTGACTTCCGAAGAAATGCAGATGTTGCACCAATGTTCATTTGCTTATCATTTCAACAAGGAAATATGCACCAGAGATTATATAACAATTGATAGTTTCATGCATATACACTCTCTAATCAACACCCTTCCATTTGAATTCATTTGAAATGTAGTTTTTCAGTTTTCATATATGCTCACGGAAAAATAGCAGGATTTATAAAAAGATGCTAATATTAAATACAAATGAATTCTCGGATTTTAAAGCTATAGTGCCTCGTTTCTGCCGCCCCATGAGGAATTCTAAGTAATGACAACCAAACTGTTGTTGCATCCACATGATACAAGCCTTCCGTAATCGCGCACGCGCCCCCCCCCACCCCTCCTGCACGCAGTTACTAGTAGCTAAGGAGGACACAGAGGATTAAAAAAACATGGACTCTTCAGAAGAGGTAATTATCTTGAATAGCTGATAGTCTTAATTAGCTTTGTATCAACTTATTTGGCAATGGCTTGAACGTAACGGACGTTCATTAATATAAAAAAGTTACGCACTAAAGTTTTAAGGCACAAAGTAAAGAAAAATGAAAGGCCCAAAATACACTTCATTGTATTCAAATATGAAATACAAGAATATCTTTTTTTCCTGTGGATCGTAGGAGCCAAACTCAAGGAAATAGTCCACATGCCAGCATCTGAGAGCATGCAGCCAGGAGGCTGTGTGACTTTTAACTGCACCGTACACACTGGGACCTGTGATGGGAAACAGTGTTTACTGGTTCCGACACAGATCTCGCCAAGCGATCCTTCACACACACGGGGAACGGTGTAAACACACCTACACACCAGGGTCTCCGTCATGCGTGTACCATTTGCAGAAGATGCTCAGCTGATGCTGGGACCTACTGCTCCGCTGTGGCCTCCTGTGGGGAGCTGCTGTTCAGGAAAGAAATCAAGCTGCTTGCCGAAAGGTGACGTGGAGGACCAAACGGCACAGATGGGAATCTTAGTCCAGCTCTCCATCATTAGAACTGGAGCTCTCGTCTTCTTTGTAACTACTACTTTTGGTTTACATCAGTAAGAGCCGGTGAAGTCTTTAATGCTCAAAATGTTCACTTTAGCTCATAATCTCTTACAGTTACACCTGGACCCTATTTTCCTTTGTTTTTGTGTCTAAGTGACTGATGGGAACAACAGTCTCCAGTATGAAGCAAGATCACAGCAGTCGGCAGTCAGCGAAGTTAATGGACAACTTACCCACCTTCAATTTAGGTCCACAAAAGTGCTCATTTTACCACCGACAGGCTCAGATTAATA
This sequence comes from Sander lucioperca, assembly GCF_008315115.2. NCBI lineage: Eukaryota > Metazoa > Chordata > Actinopteri > Perciformes > Percidae > Sander > Sander lucioperca. Next base: position 15,103,913 of record NC_050189.1, read on the forward strand.
TTCTAAGTGTCTGACAACATTATGGAAAGGATTTCAAAGGAGGTCGACCTTTTTGTGAAAGAGTAAGATCCTTTTTTTTTAAACATAAAAAACAATCTGCGGAATTGCATTCGCTAAAGCCACGAGACTCCATGTAAATAAACATATATAATAACATAATCATTTAATCATCGTAAAATACAGTGACAGACACAAAATAAAACTATGAAAGGCCGTTTTGTTCTGCTTTCCACTTTTCCACGGTCACAACTTTAGTTTTGGTTTAAATAAACACATGGTTTACCGATTTGCATGTGAAAATATGCTGGCTCTATACACGCTCTTTTAAAAAAGGTCTATCTCTGGAGGGATTCTTTCCATAATATTGTCGGACACTTAAAAAAAGTGGTAAAAGCTGACGAAATTGATGATGCACATTTGCCCTACAGGGTTACATTGCAGCCCGGTTCGCAACAGCTGGTCACAGAGTTCTTCCTCAATACTGGACCAATTTAAAATGTTGTTGTTCCCCCTTATCCGCTTGTCACTTACACACAAAAACATAGGAAAATGGGGTCCAGGTTGAAAAGAAAATTCTGTTATCACAAAAAGAAGTCATGTTGGATACACATCATTTTGTTGTTTGCCTGTATTACACTTTTCTCCAAAAAATAAACTTTGACAAAGCAGTGAGAATACTTTGAATGTATTGTCTGATCAACCCATAACCTTTGTTTGGGTTTTTCTAACCACATCGCTACTTAACTTCTGTGATTTTTTTTTTTTACTCATGAGCTGTGTGCGGTTTAACACACAGAAAGACATCAATGAACTTCTGCTTCTTAACACACAGTTTGATCACAAAAATAGGTTCTTGTGATCCCCTGAAAGTCTCAGTGGTGGAGTTACACGGGTTCCTTGCAACAGAATGAGGACATCCTGCTTGAAACCACCAACATACAGACACAGAGAGAGCACCGGCTCTTAAATAGGCACATGAGCAAACTCTACCTATGTATAGAAAGTTCTCTTCTTTTACCAACGACCACACGACTTCTTCAAAAGACACTGACTCTGAAAGGTGGGGCCTGTTTTCTTTGCTTTACTAAAAATGTGTTCCCTTGTTTTGCAGGTTGTCTTTAGTTTTATGGATGAATAACTACTTAAAATACTGTATACTACATTTTAATTTAGTGGCTGCATGCAACATTTTTGTCACTACTGCTAAATCTGTGAAGGATGTGATAGTTTGTTTAAGCCTTTGCAGGACTGTAGTTCTCGTAACAATCCTACAAAGAGTTGTAGTTTTTCTTGAATTGTCTCACCCCTATTCTATTTAACCAACGATTATGTTTAAAAGCAGTCTGGATTCTGCTTTACTCCGTCATGTTGTTTGTCAGACTGGACTACATGCTGAGATAATTATTACTGACAAACTACTGTGATTCATAGCAACAGGATTTCATTCTGCAAATATTTTATAAAATCACATACGGTATGTGGTTTTAATCCACATAAAACCACAATCGCTAAGGAGATGTTTAGGAAGAGATAGCAGGTCAACAGTATATGCCACATAAAAGTGGTATACATAATCTGACAGCTGGGAACCTTAAGGTTAATTTGATATGCAGCTAAGCACTGTGTGTCAGGTTTTTCTAGTCATAAATCAGAACTAAGTATTAATTCATTAATTGATTATTTAATTAAAATAAATTGTGAAAGTGCATAATATGATATGAGTTTATGGTGACCATTGTCATTTGTATGTCTCATAAGGTGTTGCAGCAGTTTTGGCGTTGATACAATTTGTTACACAGATTTTTTTTTAAATGGTCAAATATCCCTCGGAAAAAACATGCTTTGATTCGGTATCAAAAACGTTTGACATTGGTTTGTGGTTGTAAAGTTTCATGAGGCTGTGATCATCCTAGAGGTCACAACAGGGTAGTCTTATACAGTGACACAAGTTTTAGAAAATGGTCTCAACTAAATTGAAATGGCTACTTTGGGGACTGAAATCATCCCACTTGAATACAATTGGGTTCACTGAATCCACAAATCTAAACATTTCCAGTCATACCCAATTTATGTAACTCCAAGACTGTTTATGGACAAATAAACAAAAAATAACAAATTTATACTGCATGAGAAAAGCAGCGTTGTTATTGCACAAACTGCAGTGGATTAGCATAGAGTGGGAATGTCTGTAAAGGGGAGTCTTCTGTGTATCTTGAGGTGAGAGGTTAAAGGAGAATTCCAGTCAATTTCAACACATAACTCTGTTGTTTGGAAATTTGGAGTGCTGTCGGTAGCAAAAAAAACGAAAACAATCGGTGCTGCCTACACCGTGTTATCCTCCTCCTAGCGTTAGCGCCCCAACAGGCTTAAACAGGGCAAGTTTTAAATGTGTTTTAAGCCTCTAAACATGCTCGAATGTCATTACAAGTGCCTACCCATGTGCAGTGATTCCTTCCGAGGGAACACAGTGACTCTGACTGCAGTAGATGTGACAGAAAGGCATAAAAATTGTGTTAATCCAGCCAGTGCACATACCTCTGTTTATTTCCTGTTTTCCGGTCAAGTCCACACTAGTCGATTGTCGAACTCATACAATCCAATATTCCAGTCAAATTTGCTGTGTTCCCTCAGAAGGAATCATTGCACATGGGTAGGCACTTGTAATGACAATTCGAGCATGTTTAGAGGCAAAAAACACGTTTAAAACTTGCCCTGTTTAAGCCTGTTGGGTGCTAACGCTAGCAGGGGGATAACACGGTATAGGTAGCACCGATTGGTTTAGTTTTTCTTGCTACTGACAGCACTCCAAATTTCCAAACAACAGAGCTAGGTGTTATAATCGACTGGAATTCTCCTTTAAGGAGGGACCCGTTTGAAAATGGCCATGCAAGTTTTTCCCTCAGCCAGATCTAGCCTAACTTTGAAGCGTTTTTTTCGGATTCCTTAGATCCCTGGTTCTCAAACGACACATTCTCAATCCCACCGTATAACAAGTTTCAGTGAAACTTAAATTTGTTATGATATAGGAGTTGATAAAACAGACCGTTAGCACACTAGCTAACATTAGTTGAAACAATGTTACTTCCAGGCACTAATTGCAAAGGCATGCACAATGTTATTTTACCATAACAATCTTACCGAATCTTACGAATATTTATTGTTGTATATTAAAGCATAAAACGCAATAATGTCCTCAAAGTAATTGAATCACAGTAGAAACCATGGAGCGTAAGTTGACTGTGGTCAAAACCATCATGCTCAAAATAACTGAGCGTGTTAAATGTTGCTTAAAGGACAATTCCGGCGCAAAACGAACCTAGGGGTTATTAACAGATGTGTACCCACTCTGTCGTTCTGTGGGACATGTTTTCATGCTAATCGAATGAGTTTTTAGCTTGAAAGACGCTAGCACGGACCGCCGATTAGCTTACAACGCTAGTATTCGGGGAACAGGGAACGTAAAAACAAATCGCTATTTATACCACTAAAAAGGCTCAAAATATCACCAAACTTCAACGGTAGCATAATGAGGATCTTTAAATCTTATGTACCAATCTTGATTAAATTCATTATCAAGTATATAAAATTGTATACATATATATAAATAATTATGAGGCTTTGTTCTCTGCTCAGGACACAATTTCTTCACTATATATTTACATAGCAAATATTTGTTTGCGGCTAAACTATACTTCAATAAACTATCGATTGACCTGGACCACACATATCGTACAACTTCACATCTGCACTTTATAAACTTCATGTAATTCAGCTTGTGGAGTCGTATACGGTACTGTTAAAAAGAAGGTAAGTGTGTCGTGATCACATCTACAGTGTCTGTAGATTAAGAAGAATGAAACTTAAAACATAAAAATGGAGAACAAAAATCTGAAGGGCTCAATATGTAATATTTTAGGATGTGAATATATTTACATAAAAAATATAGATTTTTTTATGAGAAGTCAGAAGCAGAAAACAAGGTATCAGAAAAAGTATTGTTCTGGTTTGTGCACTAAAACTCCGATACAACTGTACTAATATTGACAGTTCAGTGACATCTTGTAAATCTGTTTCAGAGTGACTAACTGAAGTCATACATAAAACATTAAAATAATACACTATTTGTTAGGGGTGGTAATCACCAGAGGCCCCACAATATAATAATATTTTGCTATTTACCGTTTTTCCCCCCAACTTCAAATTTTTCCCAATTTCAAATGATGTCCCCAAAAGGAAACTGTCAACATCTGTTTTTATCTAAAAAGATACATTTGTTTGTTCATCTCACTTCAATTTCATTGCTGCGAAATGGGATTGTCAAGCAGACAAACTGACCAACACACAATAGATCTTTGGAGTCTGTGTATCCATACAGTATTGCCATGAAAAATATTGTGATACTATGCTGTGTCGATTTTTACATCTACATACTTTCAATAGCAGTACATAAGTGAACAGGGACTCCATGTTACAGTTGGAAATATTTTATTCATGCAGGTCAGCTTTCAAAACAGCAATACAATGCAAAGTACTGTAAATGTCTCAGGTCCATCAAAATTGTGTAAAATCAGTTTGTTTTAATTTCATTGTATGCGTTAATTGACTTCATGTGTTATATGGGTTTAAAAAGGTATGTCTACAAGACCTAGTGTGGATTTTACTAATCCATTCAGTCAAATTCTTAATTCTCGCTTCAGTTTGAACAAAGCTAGGTATCCTGGAAGCTTCTCTTCATTTCCAATTACAAAAAACAATTTTTTTTTCCAGATTTCAACTACGGTCATCAAACCCTGCTGGATTACCGTAGTCCAAATTCAATTTGCTGGCATTGCCTAACCTGTCAACTATATACACATTGCTTATTTCACAGCAAACTTACCGAGGCAAAGAGCAGATTTACAGCTGAATGGATTTCAATGAGTGAAAAACAGTTGGCTAGCTAACACTCCAGGGCTACTACAAACCTCTGTAGTTAATAGTAAACTAGCAACATTTACCTAGAAGTTCAATGTGAGCAGTACTTTCTACTTCAGTAGTCCTTAAAGCCCTTGACTTACCTGTTGACTCTGAAGGTCTCCAGCAGCCTTTGATGTCATCTCCCCCCAGATTCAAGGTAAACTAGTCTCACCTATGAGCTCAGCTGGTGGGAGTATGGCTTGGAGTGTTACACTCTTCTTCACTTATGCTCAAATGTGAACATGTTCCAAATTTTGGCACTGAAGGGGACAAGCTAAAAAAGGTACGCTGATGAATTAAGACCAGAGTTATTTAATCAGCGTGACGATTTGAACTAGTTTATTACACGTGACTTCTCCATTAACTAAAACGGATAATCATTCAATATGGGACATGCTTATTTTTTTTCGAAGATTTAGGCAGTTTCCGATTAAAGTTAAGTGGTGACACAGATGGTGTTTTAGCGCGGGGCATGATTTTGGGCACATGTGAACAACATTACTGCACAAATCCGTTTATTAAAAACAAGTTCGACAATGGACAGGTACATGTGAACGCTTTGCGGTGACTGTCCTATTAACAGTTGCTTTCTACATTTGTCAAACCCCTACGTCTTAGCAGTTTAACTTTCCACAGCACCGCCACATTGAGGTTTGGTTTGCGATGGGAATGCGTAACATGATGGAACCAACGTGCAGATTAGATTTAACACTAAACATGATTCAGTTCAGTTAAATCTACAGTCACAAGTATCGCCTAGAGACTACTGAAATTATTCAGCTTTCTAAGGTCACACACAACATCAGAATACTAATTTTGTTCAACGTAAAAGTACAAATAAAAAACCGCCTAATTCAGACGTCAAGCATAAAAAAAAAAAAAATATATATATACACTACAGCACAATGACAAACTAAAACAATCAGGGGGGGGGGGGGGGAAACGAGTAAAAGCTTTCCCAAAATAAAAACAAAAACAGACGAGGACGTCGGCAATTCAGTTCCTCCTGTGAGCGTCGCAGGTGAACGTAACGCGCTCAGCCACAGACAGGAAGAGGATAGTGTCACGTGCATCAGGAGGCGGCGAGCGGCGACGCAGTCGGACGACGATCCTGAAAAAAGAGCAAATGACACAAAATGAACTGTCTGCAACTGTTGACACAAAGCACGTTGTTCCATCTTAATTGTGTACACGTGGAGTTCTGCATCTCGAGTGGTTCTTCAGTAACAGAGATCCCAGACCGAACAGTCTTGTTGGTCGCATTACTCCACACACTGAAAGCTAATATTAGCTGAAATCCAAGTTTGTGCACAGGCGTACATTACCAACAAATTTACAACTTGTTGAATGGCACTTTGTACGCACGCAAACCTTGTTTTCCCCCACAAGATGTGTGGCGTACAGGATAAGTCACAAGCTGCCTCTGCCATTAAAAAAGGGACGAATTTCAGATAAAAGATATGAACACCAGTCTACCTCAGACCTATTCTCACCTTCACATGCCAGGGCCTTGCTTAATAAGCGTAGCGTGCAGGCGGTGGCGGAGGCAGCCGTTCTGCGTAGGGGTCCCTGGCGCGTGGAACTCCGTATGCCGGGACCCGGGAAACCGGGGAGAGTCGAGAGCGCTCGTAGGAGTAGCCATTACTGGCAGGGGGCATAGGCGCGCTAGGCGCTCTCCGGAGGGGACTGCGATCTCGGGCATAGTACGAGGACGGAGGAGGTGGGAGGGGACGACGCTCATATGGGTCAAGCGACGAGGTCATAAGGCGGTCTCGGACGACGGCTGAGGGGGGAGGGGGAGGAGGAGGGGCGCCAGCACGTTGGTCCTCATAGGCCATGCCATAAGGACGGGCTCTGTACTTCTCATAGTAATCTACCACGCCGTATCTCTCCCTTTCACCCTCATAGGGTCGTTCAGGGTAAACGGATCGTCTGGGGGGAGGGGGTGGCAGCGGAGGAGCAGGGTAACCTGGGGGTAAATGGCTGAGGCGGCCTCTCATGTAGCTGGGTGGGGGGGGGAGGTCGTGCCTCTCTCCTGGGTAACGAGGGGGCCAATAGCCACCCCTGTCTGGGGGAGGAGGGGGGTAGTCATCCCGTTCGTCATGTCTGGGACGGCTCTTAGAAATCTGAACATGGATGCGTTTGCCTAAACACAAAAAACACAAGGGGGGGGGGAACAAATTAAATAATTTGGTGTAACTAATAAAACATGTCACAACTACATCTTTACTACATAATAGCCCTTACCTTGAAATTCAGAATTGTCCAGTCCCTTGATGGCATCCATGGCCTCTTCAGAGTTAGACATGTGTACAAAAGCAAAATTCTTTACAACTGCACACTCTGTGACCGAGCCATACTCTTCAAAAAGAGCACGGAGCTCGTCATCGGCTCCCTTTTCTACATTAGCCACATGCAGTTTGACTGCGCCCTGGTTCTTCCCGTGGCTGGCCTCCACGTTGATTGGTGTGCCGTGAAGCTTGTAGAGGTGCAGATTCTTAATGGCTTTGGTGGCGTCCTTGCGGTCATCCATGTGGACAAAGGCGTAGTTCTTGATGATGGCACATTCTGTGACAGTGCCGTACTCCGTAAAGAGTGCCTTGATTTCCTCCTGGTCTGCTTCTCGGGGCAGATTCCCCACAAAAATCTTCACCATTGTTAAAGATCTGTTTCAGAGTAAATGAGAGAAAAGGGAATGCATATGACATAAGATGAGACCAAAAAAACCTAATTAAAATAAAAAAAAAATTTGGGGACATTTTTAGGCCTTTATTCGACAGGACAGCTGAAGAAATGAAAGGGGAGAGAGAGGGGGGATGACCTGCAGCAAAGGGCCGCAGGTCGGAGTCGAACCCGGGCCTGCTGCGTCGAGGAGTAAACCTCTATATATGGGCGCCCGCTCTACCAAAAGAGCTATCCAGGTGCCCAACATTGTTAATTCTTAATCATTTGGTGTTATACTATAAAAAATAACTATGCCTAAATCATTTTCTATGGTATTATCTGGGCTCAATTGTGAATTAAATGGGCCTGTGCATTGCAAAATGGCTGACGTCAGTTTAAAGAACGCAGCGAGTCAACTAGCTAGTTAGCGTTACCTAGCCTTAATTTAATCATTTTTTGACACCACGTTACTTATTTCAATATTAAAACGTTTCTATGTTTTTATTGCTATAACGCGCTGCGGATTATTACCTAAATTTAAACAATTCCTGGTCTTGGTTTTGCAAGTTTGCTAGTGCTAGCTAGCTGTTAGCTACGGTTAGCTTCGGCCACGCTATTACACAAAGCAGCGCTGTCCATTTTACTAAAAACGTAAAGCGGCGAGCTGGCTAACAAATAGTCAAACGTTAGTACATATTCCATGAGTATTAAATGCTGATGAATTGTAAATATCTAGACACAAGCGTGTACATTTTTGTTACCTTTTTTTTACAGGGCGGCCCTTACAAAGAATTCAAATCCTTCTCGAGAGCTGTTCTTTAGCCGAATGGGGGATGCCGACTTCCGTTTGCTTTTTGCCTGCCTTCTCTTCTTCTGTCTATCGTCGGGGTTCCCCCCCCCCCGGATCACAGCCACACCGCCCCCCACTGTCCAGGAGGCTACAGGCCATCGTTCTTACACGGATAATGTCATTTTCAAAAAGTTTCTACATTAGAAATTTGGGTTTTACTTTAATCAAACTGTCAAAAAAAAAAAAAAAAAGGATGGCTCTCTGCAACGCTTTTCACAAGTAAAATAAATGATCCGTTCACTACTATTATTTGATTTGGGTGTTTTATTTAATTTTATAGTATTTTAAGAAAATAATTGATAAAAGAACGTTGAAAAAAATGACGAAAATGTCGGAAAAAATGTTCAAAAAGTGGAAAGAAAAACAGCAACAAAAAACGTCAAAAACCAAGCACAGAAAAAAATCAACAAACTTGGAAAAAAGCGACAGAAAAATAAACGTTTTAATTTTAAATTTTGACCAGAAAAACGTGCATGGTGGACGGGAAAACGACACAAGGGTTAACGTTTACCGTATCCGCTTTTTAATTTTGTTTTCTACGGTTTTATGCCCACATATACGTATTTATTTACAAGTTATAGACCTACAGCTCATGCAGAAGGCAGGTTTCTTCCTACAAACATTATGTATTGTTGTCAGGCACAGGCACGCTACTTCCTCCGTCCCGCTCAGGCCAGTCACATTACAGTTTTTTCCAATTGCTAAAACACAATTTTGCAAACTATAGGCTGGCTTTATCAACACAAAATTCACAAAACCACACACCCAAACTGCAAAATACAGCACTGCAACCAACATATAGCATTATCAAAATCAAACTTTTGCACCAAATGGCACACACTTCATTCATATGACCAGATTTTTTTTGTCTAACCAACCACTGTTGGGCATAATGAAAAGCACTCTCATCTTTAGTATGCTTTGCCATAATACTAAAAAAGTTCAAATTGTAGAAAATTCTACCAGATTGTTCACATGCACAGAAATATTTGCAGATACACACACATGCTGTCATTTTTTATTTTTTTTTTCACCAAACAAGTCAGTGCAAGCAACATATGCACAGCAGATATATTTACATTGGACTGAACAAAAATATGCTCACAAAAAATTTCAGAAAAAAATGTGCAGAAAAAATATAGATATAGAAAACAAAGAGGCATCATAGTGCTTACTTCCTGAAGTGGTAACAATTACTGTAACCATTGAGGTGTTTGGCCAGGTGGCACATAGGCTACAGTATGTTGGCCAATTAGCTCATGTAAAGTCATTTTGAATGGCAGTGTTTTGAAATGGCAAACATGTGACTTTATGTCAGACTGTTGTGTCTTATGCAGAGAACGGTGTCCAGTGCATTTAAAAAGTGCCATTTTGAAATGCAAAATGTGTGTAAAGCAGAACATGTGTTTGGACTTTTTGGAGACTTGAGAAGAGGTTTTGCTCTCTGTGTATCAGTTTAAATGATTGTGCTATGCTATGTCATTTTAGTGAAATAAATAAATACCTATGGATATTTTTTTTCATCAATTCAATTATCAATTACAATAAAAGCCACACAGGTTACATACAATACACAATAATGTCTGAGAGCAAAAACAAACAAAATACACATCACATGAAATATACATACACTTAAAGAACCTATATAAACAGAAAAACACACAAAAAGTCTCTGATTCCTAATCAGATAATAAATAAATAATAAGTAATGTAGAAAAGTAAGTAAATTAGGGATGAAAAACAAAATTATATTGTAAAAATATACAATTATAACAGGATACACAACCACACTGTAAATGTGTAACTTAATTTCACATCAATATTAAATAAAAGATACAATAACCGATAGCGTTAAGGAAGCTCACCAAATACATTCTTATAACAGTCTATAAATGTATTGATTTTTTATTATTATTTATCAAATGAAGTGATTTAAGAAGTGACTTAAATTCCCCTTAAAAAAAGAGGGAATGATAGTTGAGAACCTAAGGATTTTTTGGTTATGGATGAAAAATGTCACTAGTAAAATAAAATAAAAAAGTGAACCACATACATTAGAGATGTATCCTTCCTATTGTCAAAATAACATATTACATCCTTTAAAGTAAAAGTATGAATGACCCGGGGATGGAAAGTGAAACCATTTAAATCTGACCAAAATTTCTATAAAGTAGCACCACATTGAAAGAAAAGATGGATACAAGTTCCATCAGTGCGTCCACAAAAAGAACAGGAGCTATCAACATCCATATACTGAGATATAATACAGAATTTACTGGATAGATTTTGTGTACAATTTTGAAATGAATATCTTTTACTTTGTTAGAAATACAAAATATATGAGGTAAAAAAAAAAAGCCATGTTTTTGTTTCCATTTTATAGCTTCCAAATGTGAATTCCAATAAGACTTTCCTCTTGGAATCATTTTGTTTTTACTTTGCAAAATTTGACGGAAACATGTAATTATTACCTCTGCTGACTGTCTCGCCATCACAGCTGGTAACTAATCATGGATTATTATGGGTAGCCTAAATATCATATTCATTGCAGCAAGTGGAGATGTTCCAAGCCTTCCTTTGTTTGGTTAATAAATGATTTTAAATTGGATTTAGTCTAGTAAAATTGCATATTCAGTCATCACAGTTTGTAATCAAACAAAATTATACAAACATATGTACAAATAATATCATATGAAAGTAAATAGGAACGTAATAATCTAAACAGAGAAAAATAAAATAGTACAATGTACAAAAGTGACAGACTTTCAAACTTCTTAAGTAATATAGACAGCAGGGGCACTTAGAGACATTTGAGCAGACATCATATATATTAAGATAGCTTTCTTGTTGGATACCAACTTTAGAGACTCAAAGTACATGTCAAATTCAACCTGGAATAGTCTGAAGCACGGTGTTGATCTAGAACATTTTTGCCTTATGGATATGGAACTTGCCTAATAAAATAAAGAGATTTACAATATTACATAACTTTCTATCTTTACATTCAAAATAGGTAATAATAGGTTTCCCTTCAAGTGTGATTGTATGTTTTGTTTTAGATACCATATCATCTTCAAAGCTTTTCCAGAATGCAATACAAAATGAACAACCATAAAAAGGATGGGTTAACGACTCTTGTTCAATCATGGATGTATTGCATGCGCACTCCGTTCATAAACAGGCTGATATCGAAACTGATTTTTTTTTAAAAAACATATCAGAGATACTATACGCATACCACTAGAGGGGGCACGCGGACCACCAGTGGTACTTGTACCACAGTTTGAGAACCAGTGGGAGCCATTACGTCATGGTGTTTTGACCTGGCTTGCCAGAAATCCCCTTCCATCACATATGGGATATGTCCAAGTCTGGTAATAACCCTGTCTCGTATTTATTAACCAATACGGTCACTTGTCACTGATTAATCCATGTAGTTACCTCCTTTTGATTTATTTATTTGACCTTTATTTTACCAGGGAAAAGAATCACATTGAGATTACAATCTCTTTCACAAGTCAGCCCTGGCCAAGAAGGCAGCACATACAGGATACACAAATAACACACAAACAGGGATGGACTGCAAAAATAAATAAGAAGTAAAAACAGAACACATTTAAAAAAACAAGCGCAGACATGCCACTAAAGGAATGCAAGTTAGAAACTACTTCTCGTAATCCACTGTCCTGCATGGTTAATGTGTAACACTTTAACTTTATAGCAGGGCTTACTTTAAAGTATAATGCAGCTATTTGTTTCTACATTTTCAACTTGATTATTATTATTATTTAGGTGTTATTTTGCACCCGGTTACTCTATTACTCCATGTAGGTTAAAAAAGCTGTGATCTTATTATAATAACAGCTACTTTTAAATTATAATACAGCTATTTGTTTCTACATTTTCAACTTGAGCACATTATAGTGTCTTTTTGTAAACATGCTGTTGTTAAATACTGTTTTATCAGCCATACATTTTGATAACTATTTCAGGAGAACTCTAGTTAATGACAATCATCTATTCTCATCTTAAACTTTAGAAACAGGTTTGTCCAGATTTGCTTGAGATAAATATAAGTCACTTCATTTTCCAGTGAACGAGCTCAGGTTACCGTGATAAAACGAGGTAGAAACACAACACAACAACAACAACGCAAAATGTGTAAGCCTACGCCTCTCTTGGCATCAAATTCTCGGAAAGTTGTTCACTTTCTGTTTCACTCTGTGGTGGAAGATGTATTAAGTAGTCTACTTACAGCAAGTAGGCCTAAAACTACAATAACTTAAGTATTTAAGTACAATGTTGATGGGCTTTAGGCCTACTTCAGTGTTTCCATTGTATATTCCACTAGTTTCTACTTCTAGCCTACTCCACTACCTTTTAGGAGGGAAATATTGTACTTTTTACTCCACTATATTTATTTAACAGCTAAAGTAACTAGTTACTTTGCAGATTTAGATTGTTCCTTGTTATGGTGGGTATATGCTGCTGTGTCTGGGCATAAAGGATTTGGGTCAGGAATGTGAAACCATGCAGGGAGTGACTTCCTTTCTGTTTCAAGTTGCATCAGCAGGGACTTTTCGGTGCTCTAATGCTACGTTCAGGCGCTCGTTTTAAAATTGTATGTTAGAGAACAGCAATACATTTGATTAGAGAACTAAAAAAAAATAAAAATAAACATAGGTAGGCTACAATACAAAAGTAGCTACAAGAACGTAAGAACATTAAATATGCCTATTACAATTTTCCCAGAAGCAGTCTAAACCCCAAATAGGCTATATATTCAGCTTAGAATGATAGCCTACAAAACCGAAAAATCAGCAAATAGCCTAATCATATTTCAGGAGCATGAAACTGAATGAATTGTTGCTAGTTAGCTTGATAAAATACGATTCATTTACAAGCAAAATTGTTAGCTAGCTAGACAAGTAATTTGTCAGCACTAATGTGGAGCCAATGACATGGCTTTTGGGCATTTGCCATTACATTGTTTTAAATTATTCTTCGTCAAAAATATGTCTAGGCTAAATTTAGCTTAGTGGTCCACTGAACTTGTATTTGTGTGTTAGTAGGCTAGCCTAGCTAATTCCGTTGCTAGACTGAGAAATTGGCTACTAACATTCTTATTTCCCCCCAGTTGTTGGACAGAACTTCCATGTTCACCTCATGTAAACAAAATGAAATCGAAATACAGACCTTTCTTTTCACCACCGCTTAACCTCATCCGTAATTTGCAGCAATGCTTTTTTTTTTTCCCCTCCCGAATTTGTACTTGAAAGCAGCACTGGGTCTTCTACGAGTGACGAAACTACAGAGTAGGGAGAAAACAACTGAGAGCTCGAGACTGTTATTTTCTTTTGGAGCAACAGCACCGTTAGGCTACTCAGTCAGCTGTTGCTTAGAGTACTCTACATTTGATCTATCTATTTCTACAAATTAAAAAACTTCAACATTCAGGTAACGTTAAGACACAGACATCTTAACAGCAACAGCACACATGAATGTATTACTTTACCTTCGTCTTGACTGGTAAACCACCTGACCTCACTGGACTCCGTTTGTTTGTCTTCTTTCCCTACAGCCTTTCATCACTGAAAGTCAATAGAATAATCTAGCTCTAGATACTGATTTCATCAGGAGCTTTTTTCTCAGATTTTCTCACGATGAATGTCTCCCAGACAATGGAGACGGAGGAGGATCTCCTGACTCGTCTCCGCGTCCAACTGTACCACCCTCAGCAGAGTTGTAAGGGCCTTTTCGGGCTGCTTCCTCTGGGGACCAAGAGCAAACACTCGGCAGATGAGCCTCTCAGGCTGGGACGTGACGTCCAGAGCTGCACTTTCGCCCTGGTCGACGCCCGGGTGTCCCGCAGGCAGCTGGCCCTCCACGCCTACCGCACCCCCCAGAGCCCAGACTTGCTGTTCGCCATCCAGAACCTGAGCCAGAGGGGGCGGCTGTCGGTGAACAGCTCGGCGCTGGGCTACCTGGAGAGGATGGATCTCCCGGACAAGGCCCTGGTCCGGTTCGGAGAGTATGAGATGCTGATCTTCCGTGAGTCTGGCGAGGCCAAGGGGAGCTTCGAGGTGGAGTTTGAGGTGCTGCCAGTGTCTCCGTCCAGAGAGACATGCATGTATGTGCCTAGTATGAGCCCTGTCATGGAAACAGGCTCACCTGTGATCAACAGTCTTCCAGGTGAACTCAGAGTAGGCCTCCTTGGCCCCCTTGAGACCGACGAGACTCTCATGTATAATTCCTGATGTGACTTTTAACTTTGTTATTGACTTGCATTTGATGCAATACAAATGACAATGTGGAGTTGTTAGAGTTAAGGCAGGCTAGACTTGATCCCTCCTTGTAATGTGAAATCATAGTATTAATATTTAGGTATTATTTTGCACCCTGTTACTCTATTTCTCCATGTATCGGTTAAAAAGCTGTGATCTTATTATAATAACAGCTACTTTTAAATTATAATACAGCTATTTGTTTCTACATTTTCAACTTGAGCACATTAAAGTGTCTTTTTGTAAACATGCTGTTGTTAAATAGTGTTTTATCAGCCATACATTTTGATAACTATTTCAGGAGAACTCTAGTGACAATCATCTATTACTTTGATATGCCCCCTCCCCCCAAGGAGATTTTATATATATATATATATATATATATGGTACAGTATACCCACTACAATACATTAGACTACACCACTGATCTTAATCTTTAGAAACAGGTTTGTCCAGATTTGCTTGAGATAAATATAAGTCGCTTCATTTTTCAGTGCACGAGCTCAGGTTACCGTGATAAACTGAGGTTGAGAAAAAAAAAAAAAAAGCAAAATGTGTAAGCCTACGCCTCTCTTGGCATCAAATTCTCGGAAAGTTGTTCACTTTCTGTTTCACTCTGTGGTGGAAGATGTATTAAGTAGTCTACTTACAGCAAGTAGGCCTAAAACTACAATAACTTAAGTATTTAAGTACAATGTTGACGGGCTTTACTTCATTGTACGTATATGCCACTAGTTTCTACTCCACTACTTTCAGAGGGAAATATTGTACTTTTTACTCCACTACATGTATTTAACAGCTAAAGTTACTAGTTACTTTGCAGATTTAGATCAATAATACAAAAATAGTAATCTTAAGTATAAAATATAAATATAAACTAATCAATTATTAGCCTATAAAAAAAAATCTATGCATTACGCTATTCAAAGTAGCCTAATTAAAAGAAAGCTAATCAAATAAAGACCTGAATAAAGATTCTGAAAATGGGCCATTCTGCATAAGGAGTACTTTTGGTAAGTATATTTCGATGCTAGTACTTTTGTACTTCAGAGTTTGAATGCAGGACTTTTACTTAAGTATTTATACACTGTAGTATTGCTACTTTTACTTAGTGAAAGACGTGAATACTTCTTCCACCAATGATTACGAGTTCTACATCCAAAACGTCACTTACGAACAGTGTAATCACAAGGATCATCAGAAAAATACATTTCTTATGCATTTGCCCTGTTATATTATTGCAGAATATATAAGGTAGGGTTATTATTATGAAAAAACTAAAATGAAGGCGCCTGGCTCACCTGGTAGAGCGTGCGCCCATATATAGAGGGTTTACTCCTCGACCTGCGGCCCTTTACTCCATGTCACCCCCCCCCCCCTCAGCATGACATGATCAGAGAAAAAACAGGAGTTAAAAAATGTTAACACTAGTAGGCCTACAAAGAAACATGGTGCTGTTGTTTTTAATAGATCTAAGGCCAAAGTCCGGTCGGTTTGGCCAATCCTAATCTTATCATATTAAATATACAAGCAGGAAATGCAATGCGAAATCTTGATCTAGTCATTGAAGTAGAAGAGCAGTTGTTAACAACAGACAGCAGGCTTCTGGAATGACAAGGAGCAAAGTCATAAAGGGTTGCAACAGCCTGATCTTTGTCTATAAAACCACCTCCGGTTATTCAACACTGGGATGGTGATGACACTCTAAACACTCCTAATTTTCCGTAACCAGAGTCCAGCAACAAGGGAGTGATCTTAGAGGAAGAGCCCGTCTGAACTCAGATGACTTCAGTGAGTAAACTTCCAAAAAGAGGAATAGAGACAAAGACACTTCTCATTCTGTGGCAGATCTGTGGGGGGGGAGGTTTACTTTCATTTGTTTTTCTTCTCACCTCAATAAACACAGCGTCGTTAGCCATTGCTGAACATGTACATCTGCTAATTTTAGCAGAAAAGAGGACATTGTCAAATCTTATGATTAATCAAGTCAAGTGGCATAGGCCGATTGTGCGAAACAAGCAGATTGTAGGCTACTGCCGTGTAAGGGAATTCAGTTTTTGTAGACATCACTGCTGAATTTCACCTTTTAACCCTTGTGTTGTCCTCAGGTCAAATTTGACCCATTTAAAAAAAAGAAAAGGAAAAAAATCTTCATCAGAAAAGTGGGTTTCTTTCAACCAAATTTTCAGAAAAATAACGCGGATTGTTACACAAAACGCTCTTCACAAGTAAAATAAATGATCAGCCCACTATACAAAAAATTAATTTGGATGGGTATCAATTTTATAGCTCAAAAAAAATTTGTAAAGACTTGAAAAAAGTGACAAAAATGTCCGCAAAAGCTTCCAAAACGTGTGTGTGTGTGTGGGGGGGGGGGGACAAAAAACGTCAAAAGGCGCAGAAAAAAAATGATAAAAACATAGGGGGGGGGGGGGGGGAGCAACAAAAGTTTTGAAAAAGACGCCCACAAGGTTAAACAATTAAATGTTGACCCAGAAAAACAAAAAGTTGCACGGTCAACGAGAAGACAACACAAGGGTTAAGGTAAACTCTGGGCGCTTGGGTAGCTCACTTGGTAGAGCACGCACCTATATATAGACGTTTACTGCGTGTCACTCCCCCTCTCTCTCCCCTTTCATGTCTCCATCTATAAAAATAAAAGGCCTTAAATGCCTCCAAAAATAATATAAAAAGTAAAGTGTCTTTGTATAATGCATAGTAAGATAGTTTGAAGAAGACAAGACAGACATCGATTCAGACTGAGAAAAATGTGTTTTACTCAGGTTTAAACTTCTCATACTAAAAAACAAAATACAAAATTCTATATCCATATTAAAAAAAACACTCAATACATTTTTATCAAAATGTGCTACAAACATCTGTATGCAAGTAAGCTATATTGTTTAAAATAGTTTTAGGTTCAGAACTAGTTCATAGACATGAATATTATTGGTAAAACTAAAAGAAATAAGTTTTCATTAAACTGACGACCCCTGACTGACACATTTTCTGGATATTTCAACTTATATTCAATGCAAAATAATAACAGCACAGAACTGAACTAAATTGTTGAATTAACCCAAATAGTGAACACAATAACTGCAGGACGTTTGTTTAAACGAGTGATTTCAATGAACTTTGAGCAGATTATTTCTTGTGACTCAGAGATTAGTTTTCCTGTTATTTTAAGGAACTTGCAATACAATTCTGTCTGCATTAGGTAGTGTATTTGTTTGTTTTGTTCAATGTTTAAGTGTTTTCCAAGTAGTATAATACAAAGGGACAAAGCTTAGGAGTAAAAAAAAAAAAAAAAAAAAAAAAAAAAATTATATATATATATATATATATATATATAAAGAGGAAAGAAAAAGAGGAAGAAAAAAAAATAAACCTTGGGCGTATTACTTAAGACAATGAAATGTACTGTTGCATCACTGGTACTCTAAATTAAAACAGAATTTATCAAAGAAGAGGCGAGTGGCCTATTGAGCGAGATGGTCTAAGAACGGCTGCCAAATCTTGTCAAATTTTTTAAGATTGTCCGTCATGCCATATCAGATTTTCTCCATATGTAATACAGAGGTAAGTTCTGTTTAGCCACATCCTGAAGAGTGGCACTGCTTCGGACTACCAAAGCCTTAAAATCAGCCTCTTTGCAATTAACATTCCATACATAATGGTGTGCTGTACAGAGGGACTATGAGTCAACAGAGACAGGAGGTAGCCAAACAGTGCCACTACAACACACAGTTGTACATTTCAGAAAACCAGTGGGGTATTCCACACCAGAAGATATACCATTTTGGACATTTATTGGATTCTTTTTTTAGACAAATTCAGTGTTATCTTCTCCCTGACACTTGGCCATGGTTTTATTAGCTCTTTGATTTTTTTAACTGCATACTTCTCTAATGCAGGACGAGGCTTTTCAGCAGAGAGGGAAGGCTCTGGGAACATCGATTCTGGTCCTGTTTATACCTAAAATAATAATAATCCAAATTTTGGTTGTCTTACACCCCTTAAAATCAAGAAGGCCTCACAAGCCCCTGTTAAGCTGTGGTGACCCGGGAACCCTCAGGTTGGGGAGCAGTAGGTTAGAGGACCCCCCGTGGGTGGGACTAATGGAGGGTCTTTGTCATCGTTTGAGACGGATCGAGTGTGCGACAGTGCAGGTTGTCCCGAGGACTGGACATTCCCCTCTAGCTCACCAGTCAATCCACCTCCTGTGGAAACAGAAGACACTTCACTCAAAGCTCACACAATAGATAAGTCTGTTATGGACTTCATAGTGAACTCGCACTGCTTTACCTTTTTAACTACAGGGCCATCTGACCCCATCTTGTGATGTTCAGAGACCACAAACTCCTTTGAATTCATTTTTAAGAACCATTACAGCTGGCAGAGCAGAGGCATGCCTGGAGCCAAAGAAACAGGGTCAGCGATCCCACTCATCACAACACCATCATATCTTCATTACCTCATATCTAGGATAATGGATTAATTAATTAATTTTTTTTGGCAAGATGCACAACTGGAGTGTATTAAAAAAAAAAAACGTCAAGGCTTCCAACAACTTTATAGACGGATTCTTCCTAATGTATGGGAACACTGCAGTATGAATGAATCAACACAAGAGGGAGACATGAGACCATTAGTTGCATGAGTAAGTGTTGTGCAGAAAAGTTTAAACGATACCTACCCCTCTTCTACAGGATGCTGCACATCTTACCATGAGCTGGCATCTCCAGCATTGACACTAACAACCTACAAAGAGCACACATACTAAGAATACCAAGACTGCATGCAATTTGTGGTACTTACACATTCATAAAATGTTGAAAGTAAAGACAATAATGGAAACTAACGTGTAGTGTGAATTCAATGACAGGGAAATGAAGAATGCCAATCTAGACTTAACAAATGTCGCAAGACAGAAACGTGGGCCATTGGAAAGCTCAGTTAATTATTGTTCTAATTCTAGGAACACCACTAATTGACTCGACACAAGGTAGGCTATGGACAGCAGTTACTGAGAAAAGATGCATGTGTGTGTGTGTGTGTGTGTGTGTGTGTGTGTGTGTGTGTGAGAGAGAGACAAAGCGTTGCAGCAGATAAGACGCATCAAAAACACATTGGTTGTCAGTCCTGGATTTGTGGCCAGCTACAGATTTCATTAGCTGAATTAACTTTGAGGGGGGAAGTCAGAATCAAAAATCTACTTTGAAGTTTGCACACGTTTTTTTTTTTTTACACTGGCAACGATTAAAGAAAGTAGTAGTCAATTTAACCTTGGTGGTCAGGGAACAGCTGCTCTAAAATGATTTCCTCACTTCGCATCGCACGCTTGGTTGCTCACTGGAACCAAGTTTGATGGAAAGCATATAGGTCTTTTGTTTGCGAAACACTACCCAAACAGGCTCGTTGGAGACGAACTGCGCCTCGTCTGTAAAGTGGACGAGAGCAGGCGGCAGCAGCCGGGGGCGGTGACAAAAAGCCGCTGTCAAGTCGGACAGTTTAGTCTCTGACTTCTAAACATCACTATCATGTGGTTTGCCCAGAATAAACCTTTAAAATCAGACAAATAGTTAAAATCCATCCCAATTCAAAAACTATAAAAAGTTTATATAAAAACGTCATCATGTTTTGTCGATTCTGACCCAATCAGCTGTTAGATCAGCTGAGAGGCCGGCGTTTCCCAGCATGCCCTGGGTCCGCCTGGGTCTTGCAGTCGGTGAAAAGCAACTGCGCCGCCTGCGTCTCAGAACTGCGGCCGCCTTGATCTGACGAGGTTATCGTTGCCCACATGTGCATGACGTCGGGATCAAGTCGGACACAAATGTAACCGGCATGCATTGGGCGGCAATCGCCGGTGATCGATTCTGCGCAGACCTGGCTCGTCTCCAACGAGCCTACTGTCCCACGTGTTTTCCAGCATTTTCACAGGAACTGAACAGGGCTGACAGAACATCACCTACCGTGTGTCAAGCGGATAACTCTCAAGGGTGTGAAGAATGGCGCGTTAAGAGTTAAACGCCCGAGTAATACTAGATCTGGTCTGGTGAATGGTGGCAGCCTGCCGAGTCGTTAAAAAGGCTTACACGAGGAATAATTTGACAGTTAAAAGCGAGTTTTTGGTTTGATTTGTTTATTAAAAAGCCTTTAAATGAAATGCAACTTGTAAAGTAAATAAAAATCATACATAATGATGCTATAGATTCTATTTTCGCAAGAAAAGATAACAAAGTGTAAAAAGAACAAAACCACACTGGAACTTTTGATTTGCCTAACATGTTACGCAAATGGGACAACCGGCCACACCATGTATTTTCTAAACTAATTTTGATCAACCAACCTTAGTGTGAACACAATGCCGTTTACAAAGACTATATATGGTTTCCATTTAACTGACTTCCCTTGTTATAAAATGTCACAGTTTCCCAGAGGCCGTATCAATTTAGAAAGATTGAAGAGCAGGAGATTTGGGCCATTACCAGTACTGTGTCAGACTGAAATAGACTAAGCATCTAAGCCAGCATCCTATTCTGCAAAAACATTTTGAAGGATTTGAACAGTAACACAAGCAGAGGAACAGAAAAAAGGCATAAAACAGCTCAGAAGAATACGTGAACTGTAGACATGGAATCATGTTTTTTTTTTTTTTTTTTTTTTTAAGTACGGGGCTCCAGTAAGTCTCAGGCGAACGCAACGCAATCCACCATAGACGAGGGGGGGGGATGTATAGCGCCACGTACATCAGCAGACGACGACGATCTTGTCATATTCTAAACCTGGAAAGAGAGCACACGACATGTCAAGGAGCGCGTTTTACTCAGGACACGCGCAAGACTGATCTTTGATGTTAAAGCAGCAATACTTTAGGATTTTATCAGCATTGCTAGGTTGTTGTATATTGATCTCTTGGCTGGACTAGATCTGCAGGTACTGAGAGCTCTGGCTGATGGTGATGGTTTAAAGCGTGATTCTACCTCAACTTACGGACCGAGCTCTCACATTCATTTCCGTACATTTGTCATTTTAAGATTTTATCAAAATCATGCCTACTTCCTATCAATGTGATTTAACATGTCATGAGCCATCCACTCTTGTGTCCTCACCTTGAATTACACTCCTGTGTGCCTAATAACCCGCATATCGTGGGGGTGGTGGCGGCGGCCCTCTCTCTGAGAAGGAGTCCCTCGGGCGAGGAGCTCCGTACATCGGAGGAGCATACATGGGAGCCCTGGACAGCGGGGACAGCCGGGACCGCTCGTAGGAGTACCCGTTACCAGCCGAGGGAGCGGGCGGAGGCGGGGCTCGTCTGATGGGGCTTCGATCCCGGGCCATGTAGGACGGAGGAGGAGGGGGAGGGAGCGGACGGCGGTCGTACGGGTCGGGGGGACCCATGCCGAGACGTTCTCTAACCAGTGCAGAGGGGGGAGGCGGAGGAGGGGGGTCACTGGAACGCCTGCCATCGTAGCCGGCCATGCTGTAAGGGCGGGCTCTGTATTTCTCATAGAAATCGACCATCCCGTAGGCGTCGCGCTCGCCATAGCCACGGTCGGGATACGATGCCCGTCTCGGGGGAGGGGGCGGCGGAGGCAGAGGAGCGTAAGCGGGCATGCGCTCTCTGTAGGGATGCTCGGGCCTCTCCCCTGGGAAGCGGGGAGGATAATAGCCTCCTCTGCCTGGCGGGGGGTGTGGGTACTCCTCCTCCTCTCCTCTGGGTCTGCTTTTTGATATCTGAACGTGTATGCGCTTTCCTGAGAGAGAGAAAATCATTGTCCCTCAAATCTAAAAAAAGGCAGAATACGAATAGTATGGACACCCCAAAAAACTCCCAATCCTTTAATTCGTAGTAGAATATCAAATTGACTTACCTTGAAACTCTGTGTTGTCCAGGCCCTTTATGGCATCCATGGCCTCATCAGAGCTGTCCATGTGTACAAAGGCGAAGTTCTTGACAATGGCGCACTCTCTGACTGTGCCATACTCTTCAAACAGGGCACGGAGCTCGTCGTCAAAGCCCTTTTCTACGTTGGCGATGTGGAGCTTCACAGGGTACTGGTCCTTCCCTCTGCTGGGCTCCACATTGATGGGTCTGCCATTCAGCTTATGGAGATGGAGCTCACGGATGGCTTTGGTGGCAGACTTGCGGTCTTCCATATGGACAAAAGCATAGTTTTTGTACTTGGCACATTCTGTCACTGTGCCATATTGGGTAAACAGAGCTTCAATGTCCTCCTTCTCAGTGTGCTGAGACAGGTTCCCAATGAAGATCTTGACCATTGTTGCTCCAGTGTACTCTTAAAAAAAAGAAAAAAGGGGTAGAGACACGGTGAGACACCATTTAGTACCAGAAGGTTACCCCTGAGAGAGCAAATGGTGAACCCATAACGTCATTATCAGGAATTAGACCGCTTGTAATGGAGACGACTGTAGGTAGATGCTAGAATGTAGTTAACGACAACACAGGCATACTGCGCAGGCGTCAACACAGACGGTTATTTGAACCCTGTTTTAATGGCTTTTTATTTATATAGCACATTTAATAACACAGAAACTCAAAGTGCTAAAACGGCATAAACACTAGAACACCGCATAAACAGAAATAATAATACAGTATAATCAGTTTCAATGCGGCGTTGTAGTGAATAAATGAGGCCAAATTCAGCAATAACCTACTTCAGAACTAATTCTACACGAAGAGGTGATTAATATAAGTAACGAGATGGAAACCTAACAGTCTTTTAACTTAACATTTACTCGTAATAGCTAGCTAGCTCCTAAAAGTGTTGACGCTTGCGCAGTAACGTTATGCCGGCGGTGGGTCGAAGACAGTTTCCCCGTCGAGGTGCGTTTCCCCTAACTTACCTTAACCTGAACCAAATATGCCCTGGCATTAACCACGGAGCGCGCGCAATCATTTTAACAGGAGGGAAACACTATTCGACTGGGGAAAACACTTCACCACAACACCTAACGTTACGTCAACTACGTTCGGTAGCAACATTCTAGCATCTACCCGACAGAGCTCAACAATTATCACAGCTGTCAACAAGTGGCACGCTTATCTTCGTCCTTACTAACCTTTACGTTAACTTTTGTTATCGGTCTAAAAGCTGTACGACTTCAAATACAAGGGACTTTAAAAACAAAACAAAAAGTCAAATAAGTTTCCGCGTTTTCACTTCCTGGTCAGAGTGCTGCTAGCAAGGCCGAGCCAGGCTCGTTTCATTTGAATGGAGCAAGCCAAGACTAATAGTTAGCTATTAAGCTAGCTAGCTATCCACGTTAGCCAGGTTGCCTCATGTGTGACTAAACCAAATACAATTTCAGTTCAACCATTGTTATTGTATGCAGGTACGTCGATACGCGTGTAAAACTAATGTGATATAAAAGCAACAGAAACGAACAGAGAGAAACACAACACAAAAACGAAAGACTACTCACAGCTTGCGAACGGCGCCACAACGAAGTCGAAACTCCTCAGTTACGTTTCATGGATACTGTCCGTCTGGGGGGGGGAGGGGATAAAAGCGCTCAAGTATGAAACTGATTGGTGGATAGTTGTGTCTCTCAAAAAGTACGGACTGTGATTGGTTAAAGGTATGAAGAAAGGCTTTACCCGGAAAAGGCTTTTGTTCATTCATGAGATGGCCTTCCTGTTTTGTAAAAAAGTTTGCTTTTAACTTTTTCAAACTTTAAAATTGAACAACGAAGTTTGTGTAAAATATATATATTCTCTTTCTTTTATTTTGTCAATATCGGTTATTCATTTTTTATTGGATTATATATGTTAATATATAGGCCTATTTATTATCTTTTGTCACATGTATTCATATATCATAGGCTATATAATAAATAAATAAAAGTTCATGGTTGAAGGACATGAAAGATGTTGATGAAATTAATAATGAAAATTAGGTTAAATGATGTCCGTGTGAATTATAATCCCCACGTTGGAATAATTAAATACTATTAAATACTACTAGAAGTGCGTGCATTTAGGTCGAGGCGATGTGAATAACTCATCTTTTTCATCTTAACATCTCAACGTGTAGTGCATTTTTAATAAAGTGAACAACACCTTATTAAAATGTAAAGCTGCATTAATATTTTTTGTCATTGTTCTTTTTGTCTGTATGGCCACTTGGGGGCAGAGCTCCACTGCAAGCTACGAATTCATTCAAAAAAAATTTCAAAAAAAAATGCTGATTTTGGCTTTATATACGTACCTAGCATTTTCATGACTCACTTCCTGCGGGGAGAGAAACCATTTCCTGCCAGTCACCACGCTCCATGTGTGAATTTCACCTGGACAGAAAAGACAGATCTTTATGTCCCTGTTTGGTCCATTAAGACTACATGAAGAAATAGCTATCATGGGGAGAAAAAACTGAACTGGCACAGCAACAATGTAAACTGCTGTACATTATATACAATCTAGAAATTATACAGTATTGCTGAGGATTGGGGGGGAAAGTACTAGAATAGGTCAATGTAAACTCACAATGAAGCCAAGGCACGTTCGAGGAATACTATATGCATGGTAAACGGACACTGAGAATATGAAAAGTTCAGTAAAATGGGAAACGACAAAATAAATGACATGTGATTAATGATATTCTAAGAGTGATACTTGAAATCAATACCTGCTTGTGCAGTGCAGTGTAGTCTTCTGGATTCCTCTCTGGCTTGGACATGAGACAGAATTCAGCAAACCAGACTCAACATAGACATACATCACATATTTAAACAGCTTAGTTAATGCTACTAATTTGATCCGTGCATCGTCTTCAAGCACCGCTTGCTGTCTGGAGACTTTGGGAGGAACAAGCCCTCTGGCCATTGTCACTCCTGCTGAACTTCTCTGATTAATCCCATAAGCATCATTTAAAAAAAAAAGCACACCTGAAAGATGCTACATCCCTATGGGAGTCCAAGCAAACAAGTTCATCTCCGACAGCAGGTAACTTTCCAGGAAATAGTAAGGGTGAACAGGGTATTATTATTCCAAGAATAACTTAGGACCACATTGAGAAAAAAACAGCTTCAGAATCTCCCAAATGCCATCCAACTCACCCAAGATGTTTTTATATAACAGTGGCAAATAGATTACCATGCTGCCATAAAGCTGTGACTGGCGAAGCACCCAGCCAACAGTTGCTATGTATGTATGTATATATGTATGTATGTACACTGGGTCTCAGTGTCTCTGGAGCTACCGTGTTAAGACTCCCTACTGCCCTTCTTGTATTGTAGGCTCAAAATTGGCATAGCTTAAAATCTGAAGTGAACACTTTTTTGTAACCGAGTAATTTTGAATTGCTTAAATGACTGCAGTATAATATATATTATAAAAAAAAAAAAGTTAACTTATTTTTTGTTCCGGCTGCTTTTGTCAGAGTTTGGGCCTATACTAAAAAGAACAAACTGTTCAGAAAAGATGTATACCAAACAATGAAAAGTCCTTTATTGCCATCAGAACATGAGTGAGAAAACCAGAGACAAAATCTGACAGAGTGAGGAGTCGACTGTACAACCAGCATCCACACAGACACGCGCGCACACACACACACACACACACACACACACACACACACACACAGCAGCCAGCAGTCTTTCAACAGGACGTGAGGGATACAGATACATTAGGATATACAGTACTCACACAATGAGGTATCAAGGTAAACACAAACATTCCAGATAGGGCTTCGTCCTCCACTCACACA
Source organism: Sander lucioperca (assembly GCF_008315115.2). Classification (NCBI taxonomy): domain Eukaryota; kingdom Metazoa; phylum Chordata; class Actinopteri; order Perciformes; family Percidae; genus Sander; species Sander lucioperca. The sequence continues at coordinate 15,130,399 of NC_050189.1, forward strand.
CATGCAACTGAACCAAGGTACAAATACTCAAGTGCTCGTTCATTCTTTAAAAACACAACATACAGGTGAGCAGAAATGTATGACAGCAGCATCTGGGTCATCTCAACCACACTCCCATTCATCTTGTCTCTCAAAACCTTTGGTCATGTGGACGCTTGCATGTCATGCACAATGTTGCCCTTTGTAATTTAATACTTTGTGTGTGTGTGTGTGTGTGACTCTGAAAACTTGTGAGCGAAGGAGTGGGTCCCTTCCTGACTCAAATCCACCGGTAGAAACTTGGGCGTTCTGGGCAGATGAGTGGCGGGTGGGGGAAGGAAAGGGTTTTTTTTTTATTTATTTTTTTTAAAAAGTCACAAATAGTCTCACTCTCTTCTAGGTAGAGTTTCTACGTTAGTTGGACATTCAATGTGTACATTAGCAGCAATTCTAGTGAATGAAACAATGGCTTTGTAAGTCAGATTAATTAACACCCTTTCCTCATGCACAGGACAGGCACCACCTACTAGTCGTTAACTAAAACGCCATGCAAGTTAGAAAAATAGACTGCAAACTCACAAGACAGAGAAATCAAAGTTCATCTCCAGAGAAGAGGTTGATTTCACTTCAATTTTTTATTTCATATTTTCTAAGATGTGGAAATAGCAACAAAAAGAACTTGAGAGCGGTAACCAAGACAACAGTAACAATATGAGCAGAGAGCCACGGGAGGTTTCGAGTCCCTCTCTTACTCCATTTTGCCGACCCAAACTGCTAGGAACAAGACAGACACCACGCTTGGTTTTGTTCAGTTTCTCTGTTGCGGTCCTCTACTTTTGCGCCATTACGAGGCGACCGCGCCGACTTGCACGCACCCCCTGCGTGTATGCCTATTGTATGTATCCTGCAAGTGTGAGCCTGTGTGTCATGTGGCTTCTCAGGTCATTTGAAGCTGTCCCAATCCCCACTGTCCGCAGTTTCCAGGCCCTTCTCCCCCCACTAGCAGCACCTGTCCCAGAAAGGTGGTTCGCCCTCGTGTGCATTCGGAGCTGTGTGCTGCAGTGGTTTTTTTTTTTTTATCAAGACACAAGTGTGGCTGGAAGCTAGCACCGCTGCCCCCTCCGACACAGAGAAAGAGGCACGGTATAGTTTTGTCATTAAGTCTAAATCTATAGTTCAAGTCTGCCGTCTGTCTGGTCTCAGCTTGTCCTGTTTACAAGGCTGTATGGGAGCCACCCTGGACCCTCAAAAAAGACCTAGAACAGGTAGGAGGAGGAATACCCCCTTAGGCCTGTTGATAAATAGAGATGCCTCACCGTGCGTGCGACCCGCCCAGGGCTGCGTTACGTTTTTTGTTACCTCACCCCTCCCCAGTTTTGTTTTGTGGTTGCCAAATATCGCAACCGTGCACACACAAACACACACATACACACGCGCGCACGTACGTACACGCGCGCACTGACCCCCCCCCTACGCCGTCCATTCTACTCGGAATGAGAACAAGCGCCTTGAATTTCGTGTTTGGCACCAGACTTTCCCCCCCTCACGTTGGCCAGCCACTCCCTCCTTTTCTGTATCCTCTTTTCACTCATTTTTACAAATCACTCCCTCACAGGTCTGTTCTCTTCTTGGAACCGAAAAAAAAAAAAAAAAAAAAAACCCTGGAAGACCACCTTTCCCTCTTTTCTTCCTCTTGGGAAACAAAAAAACAAACTTAAATGGAAAACTGAAGTTTTTTTTTTTTTATTATTTTCTTCAAATTCAAGGCACAATGTCTATCAATATTCCAATCTGTCTGTCTGTCTGCCTCCACTCCCAGGTTCAGTGTGCGAACGTCGCGTCACATAAGCTATTGGACTGTCTGCTTGTGCGCCACTCCCTACAGCTTCCATCTCTCTAGTCTGTACTTTAACACTGTTAAGAGACGCGTCTGTTTTTGTTGAGAGAGCGACCGCCAAGTCCAAACCAGTGATAAACAATGAACAAAATTAACAAAAAAAAAAAAAAAAAAAAAAAAAAGACACAAATAAAGACAACCGTTTCAAAAAACAAACAGAAAAAGTCTCGTCCTGTTTCTCGTATTTCAGTATTTTTAAAAATCAAGTCACATCCACCAGCTCTTTTTTGGCAAGCTAGTTTTTTTTTGTGTTTTTTTTTAAATAAGCACTAAGTACTGATAGATAGGATAGCATACACCGTTAACGTGTGTTTTTAAGTAGATGCGTTTTGTGTCGTTTTTTTGTACTTTTTCACTCTCATAGTATGATTTCAGGTATTTTGTCAGGTACTTTTCACTCATCTGTTTAAGGTTTAAGTTAATGCAAGCAGGGACAGAGTTTGCCATGGAGTCTTGCTCTAGACTTGGGTTTCGCGAGGGACGGGGCCGTCTCTTTACGAGACCCCGTTGACCAAGGTCAGGGTCTCGCTGGCCGAGGTCTTGCCTTTGCTGGGGGAACCCTTGGAGGGCGTTCGCTCGTCCTTTGTGGCGCTGGTCCCGTTCTCCTGTGTGGGGGGCAAAAGGTGAGAATGGACCAACAATCGGATTTATATCAAGAAAACTAAGGCCGGGGTCAAATGGGAGTTTCTGCCTGTACCTTGGGCTCGGGGCCAGCGTGGTTTTCCTTCTGGGGCAGGTTCTGTCTGCTCTGGGACTCGGCACGGGATATGTAGTCAGCAACAGTCACTGAAAACATTGAGAATGGTTAGCTAGAACAATTGCTGGGAGCTACATTGTACATACAGTACACTTAGAAAGAGATTCCAAAGGCCCTGGTAGTACTTTGAGATGTTCTATCAGCACCCCTGTAGCCCATAATAACTAACTATAATGCCAAAGACCAGACTGATCTCATGAAGTGGCGTATGTATGACACGCCAATTCGTATGCCATTTTTGCCGTGTTATCAAGACGCAATACTCGTTAGCGTGTTTATCAACGCCGTTTAGATAACACGCCACGTTGAAAGTGGTGTGTATGTTTACGCGATAACACGCCAAGTGGCGTGTATGTTTACGTCCGCTGTATACAGCGTAGACATATATGCGGATAGCTCAAAATGCGTACAGATAACACGCCACTTGGCTTAAGAAAGTGGGCGTGTATGTTTACGCGAAGCCTTGATGTCACGTTGCAAAGACAATCAAGCATGATCGAAGAGGATTTTATTGATAAGAGAATATCCTGGTCATTCTGAAGAGGAAAATGTCGACTCGTAAAACACGGCGACTCACCACTTTCACCTGGCTGTCTGTCACGGCTTGCTGAACCTCCCTCTGGGCGGTTGCCGCGGTTACGGCGGCGGCGGCTTCGGTTGCGGCGCTGAGGTCGTGCCTCTTCATCTAACAGTCAAATGAGGGGAAAAAAAAAAAAATGGGTTACTATCTCCGACAGAGTCACAGTTGAGAGATTTACAATGTGCCGGTGCGTTCCTACTCTGAGCCACGGCAAACGTTTCTGGTTCACAAATGATTATGCAACAGAGGCGAGAATACAGCACTGAAAGTTCTCACCCAGTCCGTTCTCGCTGGGGCCGGCCTGGCCGTCCGACTCCGCAGCGGCGTCCATCACGCTGGGCTCCTGGTCGTTGCGGCGTCGGCGGGAGCGTCGGCGGCGATCTCCTCCCATGCCTTCGCTGATGTCTGCGTCGGCCAGCTCTCCCTCACCCTCCAGCAGGGAGTACGGGTTACTGTCTGGGTCCCTCAGCACTGGATGTGCCACAGAAAATTAGTATTGCAACTACACTTGCTTAATCTTCTCTCATTTCTTTTAGTTTTAACACAAAGACTGCCTTATTTAAAAAAAGAAAAATGAGTATCCTTCTTAAGCCAACTTTAAAGCTACAGTTGGTAACTTTTGGTTAAAACAGATCGGTGACGCTGTTTTGCCTCATTGTTCTCCCTGAAGATTGCTGGAAGTGATGTAATGCAGCGTTTTATGTGGAGTGAGCAATGCGCCGGACTCCGTTTAAAAATGTAGCCTAATGCCACATTGTTCTTTTTAAATAAGCGCTGTGCGGTGGATCCAATTTTTGCCAATGTGAAGAGTGGTTTATGTGGATATTTAAAGAAACTTAAGTAAGTAAGTAACCCTTTATCTACACTGCACTTTTAAAAACACGCAGTTACAAAGTGCTTCACACACACTTGCGCAATCCACATGAAGAAAAAAAATAAATAAGAATAATCATGAGTTACAAAATAAAAAATACATTTTAAATACAGCATAAAGGTGGGTGCAGCCCTTTACACAAATGTTAAACTGAGAACAGGATTTGGTGCGGTAGTGGCTGAGCTTCCTCAGTAAAGGTAGAAATGTAAGGCCCTGATTTGTTGGTAACCTAAACATGGGCTTTAACTACCTGAGCTGATGGAGTTGGAAGGCTTGGATGCTGGCCCTCCGCGGCCTCGTCCTGGGTTAGAGCCTCGGCCCCTGCCCCCCCGTCGGGAGCCTCTCTCATCGCCGCCTATGCCACGGGGCCTCTGGTCTCGCTCGCCAAGATCCTCGGACTCAGAAGCATTGGACAGTTCAGAGTTTGTGCCTGGATCAAGCAGACAAGTAAGGTAAAAAACAAACATAAGCATAGGACGTTTCAAATGACAGAATAGTCTATATTACTCTCCGATGCGTCCAGCTGAAACCATGATTCAGCTCCTTCATTCTCACCATATCCAGAGTACTGGCTGTTGGAGGGCCTACGCCCTCTGCCGCGGCCTCCGTAGGTGCGAGAGGTGTGGAGTGAGTTGCTGCTGTCATCTGTCATGTAGCCTTTCTCCCGTTCAACACCAGGGCCCCCAGTTCGACTAGGAGGCGCACGGTACCCAACCCCAATCTGACGGAGCTGCTCGTCAATCTGGAGACGCTCTAGGCGCAGCTGCTCCACTTCCTACAGGAAAGGGACGATGAGACAGTTGGAGTTGTAGTGTACACTTCAAAGCCTGTTCCTCAGCACGTGGATTATTGAAATGTTTCAACAAAATGCCCATTCCTCCCTGCATCCCATTATACCATACACTTTGGCATACGCCCATAAGTAAAATGCATGGAAAAACAAAAAGCACCTACATAAACTGGCTTTAAAAATAAAAAATAAAAAACTTATACCATGCAGGACATATTGCATCTTCCAACAATTAGTGAAACATAAGGTTCCTGAGCCAACTAGCATGACAAGGAGAGCTGGGCAGCGAGCCAAAAGATATCAATTTAATTACATTTGATTGGAATTGTTAATTTAGACTGTAAAACAATGAAGCTGTTCTGGCCGTTATCACACACACACACACACACACACACACATATATCCACTTTAAACTCCAGCTAAGCGGTCACCAAAATAAAAGTCCCCTCCTGTCCTTCATGTCACATATTGGCCATTGTGGTTCTGCACTAAAAACATTATCCAGATTCTAGCAACTATCAAAAATAACAGAAGACTTTGTGTCTTCTCTGAAACCCCCTGGCCAACTGTCTTGAATTGAGCATAATCTATATTGTTTTGTGTACTTCTTTAATCTGGCTACCATGAGAGCAGGGGGCCTTTCAAGAACCAACTGAAACATTACAAGAAAAAGAAAGAGCTGGACTGAGTCACCAACGGCGATGACCAAACCATATGCAAGTGACTCCTGGGGGGGAATATGTCTCATGCAACTAGGTATCACCTCAAAATGTTAAGACTTACCATAACTGAAAATAAGACTTAATACATTTTATGACCTTAAATTCAGAAAATCTAATTTCAGGATCATGGGGAAGCCCGATTATAAAATCAACATTAATCAATTGAAGTATTACAGTGCTTTCAACTCACAGCAGTAACAGATTTTGCTGCCGACTTCTAGTTTGGTTCACTGTGATTGCCTGCAATTGGTTCACAACAGACACCTTTAAAATACTGCGCACAACTTCTGCTGTATTGAGCTGGGACCAAGCCATGGTCTTAAAACATCTGCTGTGGGCCTGGGCTGGTCTTGTGCTTGTTATTAAGTCTATCACTCTACCACTAAGTGGCAGTAATGCGTAAAGTTCAGTGTTCCAACCAGATGGGACTGTGGGCAAATTCAACCCAGCAAGAACCCTGAAAATAACCATTTAGACAGAACACCTACTTCTGTTGAAACACCTACCAATGTTGTAGTGATCAAGGTTGGGAAAGGGCTTATTGGTAGAAAATGGCTGAAATGTTTCTGGATGTGCTTTGAGCGAGTGAACAGTCATTCCCACAATTCTCCAGCTACGTAGTATCATTTTGCCGGGGATTCCCCGAACCACCGTTCCACCCATGTGCAACCAATGCTCTCACTCACAGCACAAAGTTACAGCCAGGATAAAGTTCAATGGATCACTTTGTTTGCTGACATCTTTATAGAAGAGAGGGGTGGGCTTTGGCTAGAGCTGGGCGATATGGAGAAAATCAAATATCACGATATTTTTGACCAAATATTTACACAATGAGATTTTTGATAAATAATCATCAGTAATGTGGATATAATGACATATAGAATGATAAGTGGGTAAAGTGGGACATAACGTTACTGTAATGCAGCCTTTAAAACCAGGAAAAGACAACCATTATGCCATATTACGATATCCAAAATCTAAGACGATATCTAGTCTCATATCACGATATCGATATAATATTGAGATATTGCCCAGCTCTAGCTTTGGCGTCTAATGGCAGCAGTGCAATGACAGCAGTTTCTTTTGGTGGTTTAGTGGTGGCTTATTTGGAGGAGGGGGGTCTCACTTCACAGTGCGACAGCTGCCTCCACCAACAACAGCTGAACCTCCAGGGAGGGGCGTGAAGGAAGTGGGGCAGGGCAAGGGTTTGGTGTTATTTTTGGAAGCTGAGGGTCCAGATAGCTGGTAATCTAAACTCATGTGTACCCTTCACCCCATCCCAGAGAGAGGGGCTATTTATAAAAGCACATGAGGTAAGGGCAAAACGAGGTGCCCTAAGCAGCTTTCCGCATGTGGTGCAGGACAGGAGGGTAACAGGTGACCAATACGAAATGACCCTGCACATACGCCCACATCTCCCAACAGCACCCTGTCCTTACCCCCACATGTCACGTAACATTTCCTTGACTAAATGTCCAGACATTCTGAGCAAAAAACACCTTTATGGAATCAAAGTCAGAGTAAAAACGGCTGCAGCAAGTGCAGACGACGGAAATGCAGTAAATGTACGTTGTTTTTGTTTTTTTGTGAGTGATAGGAACAGAAAAAGAGGCAAGTGCCGCCATCTACTGGTGAACATGGAGGATCGACTAACCTGGAGATAGGACACGTGGTACTCCAACAGAGCCTGAGCATTGCTGATGTTCTCTTTAGTTCCCACGAACACGAAGGGAACCATGCCCTGGTCAAACACAGAGAGGTTAGATGAAGAGTTGAGTGTCTTTAAAAAAACAACAACAAAACAAACAGATGATCATCTATGCTATAATTATGAATCATATTTCTCTACGTCTGTATATCTGTATCAGTGTCTGTGTTCCAAAGCAGCAGTGACAGATGCCTCCCACAAAGAGCCTGGGTCTGTCCGAGGTTTCTGCCTAAAAGGAAGTTGTTCCTCGCCACCGTTGCACCAAATGCTTGCTCGTGGGAAATTGTTGGGTCTTTGTAAATGATAAGAGTGTGGTCTAGACCTACTCTATCTGTAAAGTGTCTTGAGATAACTCTTGTTATGATTTGATACTATGAATAAAATTGAATCATCACTGTAAACACTGAGCGCCATTATCGGGGAGATATCCCCGACTAGGAAACAGTTCAGACCTTCGTCAAAAACAACATTTAAGGTGGTGAATTACAAACCATTCCTGGAAGGATTAGTATGCTTAAAAACCACAGGAGGCACACTCAACAGAAACATATCAACCCATCACAGACAACAAGACAGTTGTGCCCACACACAGCCATCGTAACTGACATATGCTGTGCAGTGGGCTGTGTGTATTGACAGCAATGGAAACATAAGTGCTAGTGACAAAACAAGAGAGACAAAAGCGGCAGAATGGAACGGTGTCAAAGCAGACAGCACACGGGACTTCTACACGCCGCTGCAGCTACTAATCTTTGCTTTTCGGGGTGGTTATAGGGGACTGGGAGGCCAGCCGAGCGGTCCATTCACCTCTTTGCTGCTGGCAGTGTCGTCCCTGCCTGCCCCCTGCCTGCCTACCTCCTCACGGGGAAGCTTTTTGTCGTTGTCTCCCTCAATCCTGACGCGGACCACGCCCGACTTGTCCACAATCTCCTGAATGACTTTGCCGTTCTTGCCGATGACTTTGCCTGCACGTTGGGGGAGGAAGGGGTTAGAAAAAACGTCATGATGATAACAAGAGTGTATATGTGTAGTGATAAGGAGTATGTGAAGTGGGATGCTGTCACCAACAAAATGAGCTTCCTCAGGAATGTAGCTCACTCACCTACGAGGTTCCTGGGTACCTGAAAGTAGTCTTCTGTGAACTCAAGATACTCTCTAGCCTGTTTTACTGCCTCTGGGGACTGTAACAAAAGACAAATATTAGACCAAATTGCACTTCATCTTGCCATATATCGGGACAAGAACTGACATAGCAAGGGCATACAGCACAACGGCACACACAAGCTCATTAAGCAGCGTACCTCTCCGTAGATCCTGAACGTGCAGCTTTCCTCCTCCAACTCGATCGCTGTGACACCGGGTACCTTCCGTGCCTGCTGGATGTTGGCACCATGGGAGCCGATGGCTAGGCCCATCAGGTCCTCCCTGACCCTCACCTCCTCCTGGTATGCTGACGCTAACTGCTTACTTGTCTGGGGGGGGGAAACGCGTAAGCGGTTTGTGTGCAATCGTGTAAACTAAGCTAAAATGGTTGGCTAGGGCTTCTAATGTTTTAGTGACAAATATCCACACGTACCGGCAAAATTAAGTGTGTATTTGACAGGATGTGTGCAAAAAGGGTATGTTTACCTCCAAATGTTTGGTGGCTTCTTCGTTGCGGGACATTAGCATAAGCTTGGTACGGATGCTGCGGAAATGCATGTCGCTCAGAAGAGTTGCACGCTTTACTGTGGTTTCATTTGTAGACTGCAGATGACCAAAAAACAGATTAGTTACAGTTTATCAACATTTGTTTTGTCAGTCTTTGTGAATATGATCATATTAAAAGGAATACTGACAAAGTTGTCAAAAATGTGGATTCAGACTTTTGTCATTGTATTTGTTATGTCTAAAAAAAAAAAAAAAGAACACCTAAGAGAGGGAGGAAGAGGAGGCAAGCTATGGGGCATGAGCTGGATGCAAATCCACACCTAAGTATCTTAACAATACCCAAAAAAAATTCCTTTCAATGTTAATCTACTACAGCTCCTTTGTATTATTTCCTCATCTGTGGATATGCATCAAGTCCATTCACTTGTTGGTGAGTAAAGACCCAGCTGAAGTGTGTATTCCGAGTACTAACCAGCACAATGAGTTCGTGTGTTTGGGCACTGTAGAAGATGCAGTTGGCTCCGATAGCTTTCCTGAACTCTTTGTGAATGTTGTCATTTTCGCAGCTGTCGACAAGAAAACAATCCACAGGAGAGTCAGTCCTTGTTATTCATTTGGCAGCAGTGGGCCTTCATAACATCACTGCTCACTGAGACAACTTGTGATTAATAACTGAACATTCAGAGAACAGTGTTTCGACCTGTAGAATCATCCATTCATATACCCAAGAAAATCTCAGTTCATCATTTACTTTTTTTTTTTACTGCAATTTCTCTAGCACTGCTCAATGTCTGGGTCTTAAGATGCAGCAATGTTGATGTTAATTCAAATAAATCTATCTTCAGGATGTAAATTTGACAATGTAAAGACACTCACATGTCCCTCAGGTCTTCTGGGACAGGGATGGGGACCTTGTGGAAGGAGTTTCGAGAGGAAGGGCTGTTTGGATTGAGGGGCCTGATGCGCTCTGCTGTGACAATCTCGTTGTATGTGGCATCGCATGCCGCGTATTCAATCACGTAGAACTGAAAACAGCACAAGAGATACAGATTTTTAATAATGTAGCCAAAAATGTCAGACACATGAAAGTTTGACGGCTCAGATAACCAATGTGAATTGAAAAAAACAAAAAAACAAAAAACATGCCAAGCTATATACAGAGCGGAACTGCTGTATTCAATCCAGTTACAAATTCTGAATCAGCTGTCAAATAAAAAGTTAACTGGTGTCTGCTTTCTCAAATTAAGAAATTATACTTTACATTACAAATACATTAAATCTATAGCTTCATTTTATTATTAAGTGAAGCTACACTACATTCCCTTCCCAGTTTAATCTGTTTCAATGATGGAACAAAGAGTGTAACAGAGTGAGATTAAAAAAATGACGAGAAAGAGAAAGGGGAACCATAGGAGTGAGTGAGGCAGTGAGATGAACACCGCACACTCCATGCTCAAAAGGACAGAATTAAAGCCATCAGTCAATGCTAGACATTCCTGCAGGCTCTTATCAGACGGCTCCAAATAACAGCACTACACCGGCAGCAACACCCCTGGCACAGGAGCACTACAACGCTGTCCTTTCCATAATCACACTGACCCACTATTCAACCCGCCACTCGTACTGGTGACCAAGAGCCAACTCTGGTTCTTGGTTATTTCAAACTTATAAAAAAAAAAATATATGTCAAAATAAGCTAACTGTGCCAGTTAGACCGAGCCTGGTGCAAATCCATGTTGTCACAAGAAGACAGTGCCAAGAAAAAGCACAGGGTGTATGGGAAATATAATTTGAAGGTACAGTGTCAGACCACATCAGGACATACTGGCTCTTTGAGCTCATTACCCAGCAGTGCTTATCTTCCTACACGCCGCCTGTATTCACTCTGCATACGGCAGTACTTAAAGCTCAATAAGCAGTTACTGGCAGTACCACAAAACACTGATGTCAAAGTAAAAGCTAAGAGCTGCTTCGCCTCTATTACTAATTACTATAACAGTGAGATACAGAGGAAGCTGGCCTAGCTGGATCTCATCATTGACTCAAGGTATCTCTTTCTTAACAATATTAGCCCTGTTCAACTAAATAGCTCTAGGAATTTTAAAGCCCAAGGATAAAACTCAGAAACCAACAATGTCTTCAGCGCATTAGTGCTTCCACCGCGTTCAAGGCACCGTGAAGATTAGACAAATAAGACCGGATTCGCTGTGGTTTATGACAAGACAACTAAACATCATGACGTTCTGTGTAATTTACTGTTGTGTGACTATGTTGTTTGAACTAATGGACACACATGCAGAGGTTGAAAGGAGATTTAAAAAACACCCTAAAAGACAAACACGTCTCCAAAGTAAAAAGAATATGTTTTCGTGTGCATCAGCGATGAAAACATTTGTTAATAAAGTTAGCTTTTTCTATCTTTTACCAATTGTTTATCTCATTTAAAAAAAAAAATAATAAAAAAAAAAAACTTACCTCTCCCTTCATCATTCGGACCCGGGCCAGCCACCAGCCACATGGCTCCTGTTCGTTGGCCCTCGAGTAAACCTGTAAGGAGAGTGATTGACAGCTGAGCCAGAGACAACTTAAAAAAAAAACTACAACTATTACACCCGTTAAGTGTGCTTCAAGCGGTTTGTAATGCAAAGCAAGATGTGATGACAGTGAACATGGCCATGGCTGCAAAAAAGCAGACAGGATGCATACTGTACAACTAACTAGTGTTGTGTGTGGATATGGAGCGGTCTTTCCTCTATGTTGTTTTTGTAGTGGCGGCCCACCATGGCAAGATTTCTGCCACCACGGTATCAGAAATAAGGCTGTACAAAAAAAATGTAGTCGCGGTTGACTTTTAAATGATCCTGCCGACATAATGCACCCCCTGTTGGCTGCTGCTCACATTGCAATTTAACAAGTAGAACTATTCAGAGGTTATTGGGCCCGTCCTGTTTAACTCCACATGATGTTGTGTTGACGTAGTTTATTGTCAAAATGTTCGCATTCTTCCGAGTCAACTATTGAATGAACAGCTGCCACAAAAACGTCACCGCGGTGGGTCTGTTCTAAGTGTAGACCTTTTGTAGATGTTAAGTGCCCTATAGTTCCTCAAAAAATACAGTTCAATCACAACTAAAAATATGACTCATTGTGTGTGAATAGAGGTGAATAAATATATTTGTTGCAGCGAAGTGTCAGTTCCGTTTCATATGTAAAACATTTGGCGGCTGGGTGCGCGCGTGGGGGTGTGGGGGGGAATTGTTGTTCGGATAGACCTGCCCCCACTGCTAAAAAAAAAAAAAAAAAACCTAAAGGAAACACTGATATGGAGAAAATATTGTTGGATAGTCTAATCAGTTGCCCAAAAGCACCAACAAAAATATACAAATCCAGATTTAAAACAGCTTATAAGCAGCCACATACTAGTAGTCGTTTTACAGTAAGACAAATACTTAAGGACATAACCGTAGATTTCCTTTAAAAAAAAATAATCTAGAGGTCACATTGATGTCCTAGAAATGTCAGTCACAAGTCCATACTAGCCAATAATGATTCTTCTGGTGAAGTGAAAAGACACCGAGGCCTTGAGATATGAAGTTAGAGCGGAGTCAGAGAGACACAAAGCGGCAGGCCTTACCTCCACCTCCTCTCCTTCACCAATTTCCTTGTGGTAGTCGGCCGGAGGAGGCAACCGCACGTCGCTGAAGGGCAACTGTCTCTCTGGCTGCCAGCTATGGCAAGAAAACACAGACACAATACACAAAACACTCGTCAGCTTAACAACCACAGGTAACAAAATGAAATGCCGTCGCACAGTTCAAGCAGTCTAGCTCAAGCTCTTTTTGGCCTCGTGTCAGATTGGGATTGTGTTGACCTGGGCGTATTACCCACTCAGTTGTGTGCACCACATTAACAGACATAATGAAAAATTAAAATGGGTCGTTAAGTTTAATGAGGAGGTTTGTGAAACTGCGTCTGGACAGCGAGTGACTATGTTCATTGTATGATGTCCTATTACATGAAATAAGAACTTAAGACAGGAACTTTAGATATAAAAAATATTTAAATTTAAGAGAATTATAACATTTAAGACCAAAAAAAAAAAAAAAAAAAAAGTCTCATTCATTCACTATCTTATACAACCAGCTACTCTAACCACTCCATGTGCTCAGAGAAAGTAAAAGGAGAAGGTGGGAGAGGAGAGGGGGAGGGGGGGGAGAAGAACCATACTGCCACCCCTCCCACCCTGCATACCTTGGGTCACTATTTTTAGGGGCACCCTGCTCTACACTATGAGCTGAGTAGATAAAGGGGGATGGGCGGGCAGTGGAAAGGGACAGTAGGTGGGACTAGGAGTATAGGAAAGCATGCTATCAGGATGGCAAGGGCAGGAGGGATCAGAGCAGGGGGTCAAAAAAAAAAACAGAGACATGTATGGGCAGCTGTGTGCCAAGCCCAGGTGCTGAAGAGGACAAATTTTGAACGCATGGGTAAAGCGCCAGCCGTGAGCAGTCGTAGTAACTCTCAATTACTACAATTCCAGCTTCATTTACCCATGTATGGACTATTTATCGTAAAGTAGACATACAGGAGAGGTTCACAGAAACGTACTTGTTTTCAAAAACAATTGTGAGCGAGTCTTCGTGGACATCTTTGATGTAACCCTAAAAGAAAAGCAGAGAGAGAGAGAGAGAGAGAGAGAGAAATTTATTCCCACGAATGCACAGGACAGACAGTGATGAGAGGTGGGGTTGTGAGCGGTTTATTTTGCATGTAAACAACACAGACAGCTGACTCGTAAGCCATGCAAGACCAACACTGTGACTGTTGCTGAAAAACAGCATCTAGGGCTTTTTGGGAGCCAAGACATCACATCACTGACACAATTCTCTGGCTGTGAAGTCTGTGCTGGATAACGTGACTATGAACGCTGACTGCTCCTGACAGCACAGACAGCCTGGAAATTTCCCTCACACGCTCTACAGACAAACAGAATTAAAATGCATTAGTTTTCTTGTACGTTTGAATAGTAGTTTTACGAGTGGCATGTTCATGAGGGCACGCATATATATTGGTATAGGGAAGGCAGGCATTCGTTCAGCCTGGCCTACATGGACATATTATGAGATATAGCCCAGAGACAACTACTACGAGAGAGATCTCTTAAACATGTTACTTGTCCATCATCATCGTGACCATCCATAAATCTCATCATGCCGTAAACCTTTGACCAACAACCCCCTGCCACTAAGCAATGACAAGACGGGAGGAAAGTGGTGGGTGTGGCCTGTCTCCCAGTGTGACACTACCGTATATGGGACCGAGAGGTCAGGCAGTTTCTTGCAACCATGCGTGGGGGTGTGGATTCACCTGCTGGGAAGATGCTGCCTTTGCACTGCAAGCGCTGGCTAGGGTTTCAGCCTGGATCATGGGGCAATGTGTGTGTGTGTGTGTGTGTGTGTGTGTGTGTGTGTGTGTGTGTGTGTGGACGACATACTGGGATTTTTACATTTTACACCCTTTTACATCCCTTAAGCATTCCACTGACTTAGGGCTGGGCAATATATCAATATTATATCGATATCGTGATATGAGACTAGATATCGTCTTAGATTTTGGATATCGTAATATGACACAAGTGTTGTCTCTCCTGGTTTTACAAGCTGCATTACAGTGAAATGATGTCAGTTTGTGAACTTACCAGACTGTTCTAGCTGTTCTATTATTTGCCTTTACCCACGTAGTCATCAAATCCACGTTACTGATGATTATTTATCACAAATCTCATTGTAAAAATATTTTGTGAAAGCACCAAATGTCAACCCTACAATATCGCCGCAACATCGACATCGAGGTATTGGGTCAACAATATCGTGATGTTTGATTTTCTCCGTATCGCCCAGCCCTACACTGACTACAAGTCTTGATTATCAATCACCACCTGCTGTTCTGAGATGGTCCTAATTAATGGTCAAAACATGCCTCTGTATCTAAATGAACGGTTAGCATCTGCCTCTCACACTGCAGGATCCCAGTGGCACTAGAGCTGACTAGCTTCTTGAGAAGAAGCCAGCAATGACAAAAGGTCTGACTGAGAAAAAAAGAAAAAAAAAAGCCCTCATCCTCCCATTTCTAAAAGTCCCATTAGGAAACAGTTGCATGTCTTGCATGTTATGTCAGGTTGAGTATTGCTTCCTCCAAGTAAGGCCAGGTCAAAGGGCAGACAAGCCCTCTTTCTACTGTGACGTGACTGGTGGAAAGGTGGGGGCAGAGAGGGCTCACACAGGCAGTTTCGTAATGACGTCCCTTCGTCCTGCAAGTCCATGTGGCGAGCAAGACCTTTTAGACCACAGGAGGTTTGCAACCTTCCTCTCTCACAGAAATGGATTGGATGGGATAATTGTATCTTTTTTAGATATACTCATTTGACTGGCCTGCTTACGATAACATATAAATGTGCAAAAATTGAGATATTTATTGATGCAGATTATCCAGCCAAAAGAAGAAAAAAAAACTAAATGTGGAGAATCACTCACAGTTAACATAATACAAAAACTGTTTATTAATCTTCATTTAGGATTTCAACGGCTTTCCTGGTATGTGCTTTCTACTGCAACAGATGCAGACTTTACACAAGACAAAGCGCAAGGTGCTGTATTGCCCTGACAGGTTCATAACTATGATCCTGATTCATAGTTAGATAGAAAAAAACCTAACTCACTCACACTGACACCAAGATGAATGAAGTGCATTCAAAAAGCAAAATCATTTTACCCCATGTGCCAATTACAATAAAGATTTTTTGCCCATCAAGGAAAAACCTATCTACTGGAATATGACATCAGAATTTCCTTAACACAGTTAAGAGTAAGAAAGAAAGTAAAAATTATGTATAAAGTGCTTTTCACAGGCATACGTTGCAAAGTATTTTACAGGGGCATAACAAATGTCCGTCTCGTCCACAAAATGAGAGCTGTGAGAGATAATGGACGTAATAGAGAGGAGTGGAAGTGTTCATTCATGCCAGAGTCAAACTGTCACCCTGTAAAACAGAACGACAGGTGAAGCACCATGAGGAGAGTAAATATAGGCTCATCTCTAAACCGCCATGTGTTCGCTTGACCATCAGAACACCCAAAGACAGAGACTAGAAGAGCACATGGAGGAATTCAAATGAAAGCAATAAAATAAGAGCTTACAAAAGGTTAGGACTAAGATTCCATGAAATTCCAAATTATATCAGAAGCTACAATGTTCACCAAGACCCAAATCCGTATGACTGACCAATAAAAACATTGATATTTAAGATGTCTTTTAATTGAAAAAAAATAAAACTTAGTTGCCATCTTAACTTGATGTTTGAAAACAAGCTATGACACAGAAGCAACACATCCTTCATGTCATGTGTCTGTATATGATTTCTTTTGAAAATGAGGCAGAAATGAAACTGTGACTGTAGTTCTTCCTTGTCAGAGCAATACACATATGACCAAATGTTCACTAGTGCTGCTGCAACGTGGGTGAGGGGACAAAACAAATGTGAATTATGTGAGCTTTGATGTAGCATCTCAGTGCATGTAAGCAGGAACTGCACTACAGCTGTCTGATTAGCAGCTCGCTTTGGTATTAAATGCCTGAACTCAACATTTCAAGACAAAGCAATGTGCTCTGAGAAACACTGTATGTCATGTCAGAATTACGTCAATCTGGTTTCAATGGTATGGCCTGTATTCATATTGACATTTGGTAAAAACGACCAAATATAGGCCATAGTGATGACAAGTGTGCCTAGCTCAACAGCTAGCTGGAGCTAGCTACTCACCCCACAATGGCCAACCCTAATGGGACGCAAAACCATCCCTGTTTGTCAGAACTGGACCTAAGCTAACAATAATTAAATAGTTAATGTCTGGCTATGGCTGTGCTCAGGAGAACTAGCTAAACAGTTATTCCTTAAACAAAACTTTTAACTAGGACAACAAAAAACTACGACTGTAACCAGGTTACCTTGTAGAAGGCCCCATTCGAACCGCGAACTTCCACGGCCAGCCCGTCCATACTTGTCGGTAGGTCCCCACAGCTGAGCTTGTCTGTAGCCGTTACGACTCCCGGCGAGTCCGGTAACGGTGGCACCCCCAGCTTCGCCGGCCCTTCGCCGCTATCCGGCCGCTTGTGGATTTCCAGTGTTTCGGGTGGAGGGAGAGGGGCAGAGGTGAAGGGGTTGGGGAGATGGGTGTGATGGTGCCAACTAATGCAACGCAGACGTTGTCTTTTCCAGCGGTAGCTGCCGTTAGGTAGAAACAGCTAGTTGTCTGTTTTTGTGTGGATGTGGGATTTGGTGCCCGCGAGCTGAAAGGCACCGCCACGAGCAATGGTGAAGTCCTGACGTGCGCGAGAAGGAAAAATCAAGCTAATGATGCTACGGCAGAAGGATGCTAGCTAATGGATAATTAGCTGGGAGGCTAGCTATCAACACCTTGATCCCGTCAGTTTTCAGGGATGCTAACTGGCTAACATTTGATAGCCTGATAGCCTGGCTGCGTTTGTTGGTTGTGCGTGTGTCGCAGTCGGTGCGTTGAATAATTTCACAGAAGTCGTCACCGGGGGTCGTTTCTTCAGTCTGTGGTGCAAATTTCAGCGGCGTTTCTATCCCAAAAAGCGTTTGAGATGCACTGCCGCCCGGCGACTTCTTACTCCAACTACCCGTCCCCACAAACACACGCCGATAGAGTGAATCAGAGTGGGACTGAATGACCTCGAACACCCCACCCCTCAATGACAAAAACCCGCCTATTAGGAAATACAGGATTGTGATTGGTCAAAGACCTCAGCAATCAATACTAGCTTTCATTAATTGGTTTAGCAAATAAGGGTTGGTCCATAAACGTGACCAATACAATATAGATAGTTGCATCCTAACACAATCCATTGGTTTCACTCCGTGTCAATTATAATTTTATTCAAATTGACTGGCTCCCATATCCCATTTTGCTCACTCATTGATGAGTGAGGACCACCAGCCATTGTGTAAACAGCCTTACAGTGAAGTTACTATATATATTATGAATCAAGCCATAGGTACATCACATGCTTAAAATACCCATATTCAGACCGGAAAAGGGAGAAAAAAAACCCCCACACAGTCACACATTTAAATCTTTTTTAATGCTTACTGGCACATCTTGTCTCGACACAAAAAAATGTGACTGGTCGCACCTTATCACAGTAGAATAATGAGTGAAAAGGTATAAAACGATGTGGGGAAAGTTAGTATGGTTCCAAAGCACCAGAAATGCAGCACCAAAAAGACTAGGCAGACAAGACAAGGGCTGTTGGGAGAAAACAGCTGTGAGAAGCAGCACACAGAAGAGGACAGAGGTCATGGGGGAATCCCATCACACCGTACAGGAATACTCACAGTTGTGGAACCCCAGATTCAATATGGATAGAATATTTGACAGCCTGCTCAATAAATTGTTTTATATTGTGTTGTAGAAAATGTTGAGACAAGTGTAAAAATTGTCCATAACAAATCATTTAGAATAAAAAAAACTCAGAAAATATATTATTGACAATAGCAGGAAGGTGCAGTGTATTTGGATGCAGCACCAGACCCAACATAAGACCAGGCATATCATGTAATCTATTCTAATCAACCTTCAAGTAGGCTATAATAAGTCATTATAATAATTATTTTAATCGTGAGCCCTAATCATCCCTCTACCTCACTAGCCCCCTGCTGCAAGTCAAAAAAGGTGAAACAAATCTGGCACAGCAAACCCCCCCCCCCCCCCAAAAAAAAAAGAATATCTTAAAATGTATTGACCCTTTATTAAAGAAAATAATAATAATAACTTTATTTGTGTATCACTTTTAAAAACAATAGTTTACAAAGTGCTCTGACAGAGGAAACAAAAGCTCATACAAATCAAGACATGTCATCAAATCAATACACATACCCAACAACAAGACTTCTGCTTGAAATATCACCTCTGCCTGGAAGTTCAACAAGTTTTAGTAAAGCAAATTCTTTTATTGCCGACACCAACAGCAGCAACAACAACAACTGCTGTTGCCAGGCCAGCTGATGGGCAGAGCCAAGGGCAAGAAAATATCATGTCTAAAGTGATGTTGAGAACAAGGAGAATGATGACCAGCATCGAAACATGATGAGAGAGAGAGAGAGAGAGAGAGAGAGAGAGAGAGAGAGAGAGACCCTCTCCATGCAGCGAACAAACATAAAATACTAAAGGGTGGGCTTCAGGGAGCATGTTTCCCTCCTAGAGCCCCTTTATCACCAAGTCTAGCCCACATTCTTGATGTTCCTAAACATCTACATCCAGTTTGATTTTAGGAAATACATTTTTTTTCTTTGTAAGTTCTTCAGTTTATGTTATTTTGGAACAGTAAAACGCTACACACCAAGGCCCAGATTTGGCTCAGGTTGTTTGGGTTAAGACAATTCTGAGTCTGGCAGAGAAAGATCAGTCATCATAGTCGTCTAATGGGAGGACTTGGCACTCATCAAACCTCTTGTAGATGGCTTTGATCAGGCAGGCTGCTACAGTGCAGACCCGAAGCAGAAGAGTTATAGATACAGATCCAAAAGAATAGAGGTAATAGGGAGCTGAACAATGCAAAATGTTACAACACAGACAGCACATCAAGTATCTTTACCTTCCTACTGAACTGCTGCGAAGGCAATTTATTCGTCCAGTTCTTACTTACAGCTCCCACTCAATCTGACAGAGAAGTGCCTTGTTGTGATCCAGACCAGCCTGGAGGTCTTAACAGACTTAACAGATAATGTTTTAGACTGATTTTAACTTCAACCATGTTACAATTTGTACATTTTTTTTTTTTGGGGGGGGGGTATGTTAACTTATCATGCATGGAATCGTTTGTAGACCACATGTCAATAAGTATCATTAATGTCAATGAAGATTATATCGTTGTTAAACAACGGTAATGTTCCTTTTAGAAATATACTTTTCGTTTAGCCAGTGCGCGCTCTCGCGAGTGGCATGCAGTTCTCGCAGTTTCTGGTTGTAACGACCACATGGCTCAGTTAGCCAATAGGGACGCTTCCTTCAGGCGCGCGCGCGACTTGATTCAGGAAGAACGCGTTCCATGTTCATTTTCATGTTGCGTTCGGGGAAAGTCTTTAGAAATCAGACACAAAGTTACACTGAACGTTGAGCTGAAAATGTCAGAGTCTACACATGTATCATCGCTTGGGATGGGTGACAGTTTGCATCATCAGGGTAAGAAAATAAGTCGACTGGCTTACTTGAACTTAACTCTCATAAAATACAGATATAGGGGCTTGAAAGCTATATTTTCAAAATTAGAGAGGAATTAACGCAGGGGTGTCCATATTGCTTACGGTAAATCCTAAAAACCGAAGTCAGTTAATAACGCTAGCTAAATGTGAAAGTAGGCCGAATGTGAGAAAAGCTATATAACGTTAGTAGCATTTAGTTGAAGTAGGAGTGCTGTGCTGTTGTGAATCTCCTGACAGTGATTTGGTTTGGCCGTTTATAATACGTTCACTGTGTTTACTGTCTTCCCACCCAGTTCTCGCCTCCTTCCCTCTGTGTGACATTACAGAGGAGGATCTGACCCAGAATCCTCAGTTCTGTAAACTCCTAGCCGCCCTGACACAACATGTGGACCAAACTGGACTCACTGTCC
This sequence comes from Sander lucioperca, assembly GCF_008315115.2. Lineage (NCBI taxonomy): Eukaryota > Metazoa > Chordata > Actinopteri > Perciformes > Percidae > Sander > Sander lucioperca. Next base: position 15,151,047 of record NC_050189.1, read on the forward strand.
CGCTGAAAACAGAGCTGGAAAAGGTATCACACTGGGACTAAAAACCTTAAGTCATGTTACTTCCCACATTTGCTAACATACATTACAAGCTAATGCTTTGCTGCAATTCAAGACCAAACAGCTATATATGTTTTGCTGAATTTGTAGTAGTTATTTATGTAATTGCACAGCAAGTATGGCAAACCGACCTCTACTGGTAACCAGTTAGTATTGCGATCACAGAGACGGAACATCTCTTCCTGATGTCTCGAGTTTGCTAGGTTTTTGTGTATCTGTGAGCACTTAACAGATGCTTTATTCCAGGCTGAGCAGAAGCTGCAGAGCCAGAGGCGTCACTGGCTGCGCTCCGAGAGCCTCCACAAAGGACTGCAGGAGATGATCCAGGACCACTGTGTCAGGAAGCACCATGTCACTGTACCCCCTGACCAGAACCTGGTACTTTGCACATACCTATATGCACATAGACCACAAATGCACAAACAGCTGTCAGTGAATCGTGGACACCATATTTTTTTGGTCATTAAAGTTGCACTAGGCAACTCACTTTGCATCCCCAAATTGCAGCTAAAGGTCACAGTGTGAAACATTTGAATTTCAGTATCCAGAAATCTACCAAGTCGACTCACTCTGTGTGTATGTGTGCACGCGTGTGTAGTTCTATGAGACGTTGGAGAAGTGTCTGCTGGTGGCTCAGTGTATCAGACAGCTGGATCCCAGTAGCACTACCAACCAGGACCAGCCCTCTGTTCTGGGTCTGAACCCCCAACAGATGATGGACCTCATGCCATCAGAGAAGGTAAGTCATAAATAATACAGAATAGAAGAGCGTAAATTAAATGATGGACAGATGGATGATCCCACAGTAAAGAGTACAGTGGTACCAAAGTAGACATTTATTTTCTCAGAAAAGAAAGTTGACCAGATCAGCAGAGAGATACTTCAGGAACAAATGTAGCTTGTTTACCAACTATGCTGTATTTATCGCCACCAGAATGTTCAAAGAATGAAACAGGGTCTTCCCAAAGAGCTGGAGAAGCATCTGAAGAAAAGCTGCTTCAGCCTCCTCTCTTACTATCAACCTGAATGGGGTACAGTAACCAGACACTTCATTATCTGCTCCTACCAGTAAATATTCTCATTCACTTCCACAGCCTTAATATCGCGTCGTTTTTCTGCATTGACACGATGACCAGGATGCTGTTTCGTAATCTCTTCTAGAGAACGAGAGTGAGCGTCTGAAGACCAGCAAGCTGTCTCATCTGGCTGCCCAGCTGGACAAAGAGAAGAAAAGAGCAGAGAGTCTGAAGGAGACCTGCTGGGAAAACACAGTCCTCCTGCAAAGACAGACTCAACTCTACCTCTCTGTAAGTGCTCTTTCAATTACATGTAGTTAGCTAAAACAAGCAAATAGATTTCCATCGGTTTTTTTTTTTGCAGATTATCACGTATATACACACTACTGGTCAAAAGTTTGGGGTCACTTAGAAATGTCCATTCCACTCCATTCCAGACAGAATACCAGCTGAGATCAGTTGCATTGTTTTTTTAATCAGGGCAGCAGTTTTCAGATTACATTATGTGCTTACAAAATTGCAAAAGGGTTCTCCAATGTTTTCTCAGTTTGCCTTTTAAAATGATATCAGATTAGTAAACAGAACATTTGGAACATTGGATGAATGGTTGCTGATAATGGGCAATGTAGATATTGCATTAAAGATCAGCCACTTCTGTCTACAACAGTCGAGAACCCTTTTGCAATTATGTAAGAACATAATGTAATCTGAAAACTGCTGCCCTGATTAAAAAAACAGTGCAACTGATCTCAGCTGGTGTGTGTGTGTGTGTGTGTGTGTGTGTGTATGTACATATATATATAATTAATAATAATAATAATAATCCAGGGTACAAGCGGCCGAAATGGGTTTCCTCAGGAGGGTGGCTGGCGTCTCCCTTAGAGATAGGGTGAGAAGCTCAGTCATCCGTGAGGAGCTCGGAGTAGAGCCGCTGCTCCTTCGCGTCGAAAGGAGCCAGTTGAGGTGGTTCGGGCATCTGGTAAGGATGCCCCCTGGGCACCTCCCTAGGGAGGTGTTCCAGGCACGTCCAGCTGGGAGGAGGCCTCGGGGAAGACCCAGGACTAGGTGGAGGGATTATATCTCCAACCTGGCCTGGGAACGCCTCGGGATCCCCCAGTCGGAGCTGGTTAATGTGGCTCGGGAAAGGGAAGTTTGGGGTCCCCTGCTGGAGCTGCTACCCCCGCGACCCGTTACCGGATAAGCGGAAGAAGATGGATGGATAATAATAATAATAATAATAATAATAATAATTATTATTATTATTATTATTATTATTATTATTATTATTATTATTTATTTATATATATATATATATATATATATATATATATATATTTTCAGCCAAATGGCTAGTGAATGTTCACATTTTACCAGCCACTTAATAGATTACCACTGTTTTTTGACTAGTGAGTAAAGCAAATCTGAGAAGCAGTGGCAGCAAAAACTGTCCTGTCCTGTTAGTAGTGTCCTGAGGAGTGTCCCGGGACAGTCAGACCCTGTCCTGTGACACCCAGACACTGTCATGTGACTGCATGCCTGTCCCGGGACAGTCAGACCCTGTCCTGTGACACCCAGACACTGTCTTGTGACTCCATGACTGTCCCGGGACAGTGTCTGACTGACCCAGGACAGTCATGGGAGTCACAGGACAGTGTACAGAATAGTGTCTGACTGTCCCGGGACAGTCAAACACTGTCCTGTGACTCCCATGGGTGTCCCGGGACAGTGTCTGACTGTCACGGGAAAAGGCCTCAGGACACCACTAGCAGGACAGGACAGTTTTTGCTGCCACTGCTGCTGGAGAATCTTCCTGCCCCTTGTATATTTTGCCAGCATTTGGCTAGTAGATGGTGCTAATTTTGGACCCTGTATTTACATAATATTTGGCTTTCAGTGTTTTTTCTTTTTCTTGACTTGTGTCCAGGAACTGATTAAGTGTATTCAGCTTCTCCAGTCTCTCATCTTGGACCACAGGCTGAGAATCCAGACAGATTTGGACCGGAAGAAGTTAGAGTACTTAGAAGGAAAATGTGAATTAGTCTTACAGAAGATCAAGTAAGGAGTTATCAATTCCTTGCATGCTTATATACTGTACACTTCGATATTGTAGATTTCCTGGTGCCATTATCCAGAAAGACTTACTATGAGAATAAACTCCAATCTTTAGTTCATGCCTTTCAGTTTTTACATATGTTTTTCTCTTCTTCCTTCAAAGGACTGAGATGGTGGAAATTCAGCTGGACATGTACACAGTGGACTCGATAGCTGCTCATAGAAAAATAAGGCAAGATGCTTTCAGTCCATGTCTGGCTCATTTCTTACTTTGTCATGCAATTCCTATATTATTTCTATAGCTCCACTGCGCTTTCTGAAAGGTTACACAGTGATGATAGTTGAAGGAATGTTTACTGTTTCTCATTCGTATTAAACATTAAAATGCCCTTTGAATTTGAACTGTAACTTCCTGGTATAATGCCTTCAGAAACGTTAATATAGAAACTACATTCTGTCTCATACTTCTCTAAAAACCTAACAATCTTTTGTTGTTGTCGTCTCAATTTCAGAGAGAAGCTGGAGTCTGATCTGAAGGCCTGTCAGGTGGAGAAGCAGTCTGTTGAGCTAAAACTGGCCTCCTTTGAGATCTTGGGCAAAGAGTTTGAGGCCTTGGCTGAGGAGTACTGCAGATTAAGGCAGAAGATAGAAATGAATAATTGGGCTCTGAAGGAGTTCACCCGGTGCAACAACAAGTGAAGATCATATCTGATGCTGAGACGACAGCCAGCCATTCCCTTTCCCCAACATGTCATTGCTCACAATGACATGTTGGCTTTTGGATGCTTGACACTGAAACTGTGTGGACTTTTGGCCTACAGGAACTATGTAGCATACGTACAGTAGTGAGTGAGCTAACCTGAAGGATTTCAGTACAGCTCCTAACTTAAGAATGCTTCAATAAATTCAGCATCTTCAGTACATCACCATGGTAATCAGCATTTCTGCTTTCTTTGTTTCTACCTGGACCCATAGATTTCAAGTGTTTGGCATTCATTACTCTTTCAGTGCACTTTCACACTAAGCGTTAACTATCTTGCATGTGACTGCATGGTCACATGCATTTTGATTGCTCTCTGTATTATCTTAAAGGTTCAGTTGGTAACTTATTTAAAACAATTAAGATTAAAGATTAAAAAGTTTTTGTCATATTTGCTGAAGCTGTCAGTATATCCTGACAGTACCTGTTCAGTGATTTGATTTAACTTCACCTGAAATAAAAGTGTTGAGGTATATTTTTTTGTAAAAGTTGAATTTGCATCCTCAGCCAAAAGTTGGACGAGCATTCCTATGTATATTACGAAATAAACTTGGGAGAAAATAAACTAAATGTATGCATTATCAGGATCATTTTGAATACGAGAAATGTCCTATATTCCTATAACGTGATTCTCTGAGCTTGCCATCTGTTTACACTGCAGTTGTGTAGTTGGCGTAATGTATACAAGACCGGTCCAAACATGTAGCAGTGTTATTTCATGATGGGTGTCATGCACTCGCATACTCCTCATCCTATCTTTTTTAGAGTGTCTTGGCTCACATTTCAAAGCCTTAATTGTAATGAGTGATATGTGTAATGATGCTCCTAGTATTCTTTTTCTTCATTAAACACAATGCCATATAGGAATGCCATTGAGGAAACACATTTGCTGGTAAAACCCTCACATGCAACCAACCAGCTGAGAGAAATGCTGCAGGTTAGTGCAATTCTGCCGCAGTTTGCAGCTTAATCCACAAGATGGGAGTGTACTTTCAGTTTTGAGGTCATTTCATATTTCCCACTGTGGTAAACTCAGCAGACGTCCTGGTTTTTGCTTTTTCTATTTTTACTATTCATACAACTTTACAATTAACAAACAATTACAATTAAACAGCACAGGATGCAACACCTAAGGCTGAGACAGAAAAACACGTTTGTTATTTAGGCTATCACTCTTAAAATTCTGCACAATGATTTATAATTCAAGCTGTCAAATAAGCCTTCAATAAGTTCACAACTAGCAGCTCCACTACTAAACATTTTTTTCATGTAGTATTTAACCCTTGTGTCATCTTCCCGTCGACCATTCAACTTTTTGTTTTTTTGGGTCATAAATGTAAAATGAAAACTTTTTTTTTTTAACATTTGCATCGTATTTTTTCGACATTTTTGTCCGTCTTTTTTGCAATTACTGTCAACCCCCCCCCTTTTTTTTTGACATTTTTGTCTTTTACCATTTTTTTTCAAATGCTATATCATTGAATAAAACACCCAAATTCCATGAACGTAGTCAACTAATCATTTATTTTACTTATGAAGAGCGTTGTAGGAACCATCCACGTTACTTTTTTTGACAGTCTTTTTGAAAGAAACCCAAATTTCTAATATAGAAACTTTGAAAATTGTTCAATTTTGACCCGAGGACAACAGGAGGGTTAAGAAATTGTGATTATTACCGTATTTAGAAAGATTGTCAGGTTAACGGCCACTCCGTTGTTTTCTCGACGATCTTTGATTCTGTCTGTGCCACCGAGGAGAACCGGAAGTAGGTAGTGGAGCATCTCGCTCTAATAAGCCCCTCTCTGCTTTGCTCTCATCAGCAGCAGTAGCAGCAGTAGCAGCAGCCCCGCCTCGCCTCGCGAGCCGCTGGCTGGTTCACCTCCAACACAATCCCACACATCTGGCTGTCACACAACAGTGCTGCCGCTCCGTCCGGTACCGCGGCATGCTCATTCACACCGGGACATACGAAGTGGATTTTAACTAGAGGGGCACAATGTCTGAGGTGCGAAAATTCACAAAAAGGTTAAGCAAACCCGGGACGGCCGCGGAAGTCAGGCAGAGCGTGTCGGAGGCTGTGAAGAGCTCCGTGGACCTTGTGGTAAGCAGAGCTTTAATGCTTGTCTGTGGACCGGTGGCGGTCATTTTAGCTAACAGGGATAATGTAACTAACTGGTTAGCCTGCTAACTCCCCTCCCCTCTGTTCTCCTTGGGGACCAATGTTATAGCTTTTCCATTTTTCATAATTTTCTCTACATTGCCACTGTTCATTTTGGTTTATCTCCACACTCCAGAATTCTCTCTCTATAATTTTTGTTTTTTTCCCCCCAGTTTTTATTAACTGCGTTTGTCCCACCAACCTTAATAACCTATAGCTAACTGTTACTGTGAAGCTCTGGCATGTCTCTGAATGCACTACAATTTTACAGCGTTACTGGCACTGCTACATTTTGTGCAAAAGAGACTCATTATTGAGCGATTAAATGCCGCGAATTCAACTCCCATATGTTGGCTTGGTTGTCTAAATTGCTGGCATTACAAAATAGTATGACATTGTCCACAGGAACACATAGTTTTTCAGTCATGTGCGGCTCCTTTTGTGTGCTGGCGGATGAAGAGCAGTGCCAGTTGGACAGCTGCAGCATGGCTTCCCTGTCCTTGCCTTGGAGCAGTGTGTGTGAGCCTCTTGATTTCTGCTGCAAATGGCCACATATATTGTGCAAAAGAAGGCAGCTCATGCATGCCCTTCTAATTTGATGTCTATTGTTAATGACGTGTGCAAGGCAAAAGGTGCAAGGTTTATTTTTTTCTCTCTTTCTGAATCAATAGCAGTGCTTGTGGCTGATAGTGGCTTGGAACAGACTGCAATAACGAGGGATTAGGCGCAGTGGTTTGAGATGAATAGCATTTAGGATCCTGCTGATACAGCATTTGTGTTTTTGTGTACGTGTGTGTGTGTGAACATATTTTCATGTCAGTATGTCTTAAAGGCGTGACATTTGTCTTGAAACTTCCAGTGATGTCAGTGCAGATTGATGCCCGCCTGCTGATGACTTGTTTTCTTCTTGTTATAACTAAAACCATCTGGTTACTCCTCCACTTTCTCATTATGTGACAATGACAAACTTCAACCCAAAAGAAATCAGTCCTACATCTTTGGCTGTTTAGAGAATGGAGCTGGATAAATTTGTATAAGAGATAAACTCTTGTTCCCTTGGGATTAGAGATATTGGGATTAGGCTTTCAGTCTTATGATGATCATCTTGAGGAGTGTGACTCAGTGAGGTTACTAGTGTAATAATCATGTGATAAGGTTTTGATTACTGCAACAGAGGTGGGAGTGTGTGTGTGTGTGTGTGTGTCTGATTAGGTTTGTAGCCACGTGTGATATGTGTATTCTGATTGACTTTTTTTTCTGTTTTAGAGTTGCAGGCTTTGGCTGCTCATTTTATAGAATACATGGTTGGCTTGGTAACTAAGAACAAACGCTGTTTTGTGGAGGGTGTATGGGGATTCCCTCAGGCATGCTGTCACCATGCTTCCTGTGTGACTGGCTGTGTGTGTTCATTCTGAACATCTCTAGGAAGTCAGTCCTGTTTTCTAACTCTTTCCCTCCATGGCCTGTGTTCTTAGATTTCCAGTGATTTCCCGTTAACATGTTACAGACAAGCAGAGTTTCAGAACATGGACATTTTTCTTTTTGTTTCTAAAAAAAAAAAACCCTGGGCCAGTTAGTATTTAGTTGCCTTATAATGTCATTGCTACTTCATTACTGGTCTTCCTAGAGTTCATACTGTAGAACGTCGTGTTGAAAGATTGTTATCAAGTCCATATCTGTGTTCAGTGGTCTTTTACATAAACATATGGAAACCAGTAATTGGCCGCCTGATAACTGGAAGAGCCCAGTCCTTACCTAATGGATTACCTAATTCTACAAAGTGTAAGTGAAACCCCTGATATATCAACACAGTCTCACGGCAGTTCGTGAAATGGTCACGTAATTTAATCTATTTGATTCGTGTACACAAACAGGTTTGTCTCGTTTTTTCCGTGATGGTCAGCACGTGTGTTTATAATACCAACAATTGCATAGCTGTATACAGCGGGACGGGTTGGGTTTAGGTAAAGAAGAACGGACGGTTGGGTTTAGGTAAAGAAGAACGGGACGGTTGGGTTTAGGTAAAGAAGAACGGACGGTTGGGTTTAGGTAAAGAAGAACGGACGGTTGGGTTTAGGAAAAGAAGAACGGACGGTTGGGTTTAGGTAAAGAAGAACGGACGGTTGGGTTTAGGTAAAGAAGAACGGGACGGTTGGGTTTAGGTGAAGAAGAACGGGACGGTTGGGTTTAGGTGAAGAAGAACGGGACGGTTGGGTTTAGGTAAAGAAGAACGGGACGGTTGGGTTTAGGTAAAGAAGAACGGGACGGTTGGGTTTAGGTAAAGAAGAATGGGACTTCAATTTGCTTTGAATTTAGTGTTTTAAATCCTGTATCTATCTGTACATCCCCAATGTAAATGCAACAAGAAGCTAGAGCTGGGCGATATGGAGAAAATCAAATATCACAATATTTTTGACCAAATACCTCGATATCGATACTGCAACAATATTGTAGTGTTGACTATTGGTGCTTTCACAAAATATTTACACAATGAGATTTTTGATAAATAATCATCAGTAATGTGGATATAATGATTAAGTGGGTAAAGGCAAATAATAGAACAGTTACAACAGTCTGGTAAGTTCAGAAAATGACATCACTTTACTGTAATGCAGCCTTTAAAACCAGGAAAAGACAACACTTATGCTATATCACGATATTACGATATCCAAAATCTAAGACGATATCTAGTCTCATATCACGATATTGATATAATATCGATATATTGCCCAGCTCTACAAGAAGCCCTATTTATATATTAATATTCTTTTTGGAATAGACACAGGGAGTAATAGAAGGATAAAAGAAGCGAGCCAGGCTCTTTTCTTCCCCTCAATAAGCCACAGTGTTTCACATACACACACAGATTGGAGCACTTAGTGGGGTCAGCCGTGGGACAGTGCTGCTTCATACTGCATGTGACTCTCATGGCAGTGTGTGTGTGTGTGTGTGTGTGTGTGTGTGTGCGCTCATCCATTGCGTTTAAGTGTAAGCTTCCCTAGCCAGCGTGATAAAATCCACCTGGTCGTGTTGGAGTCGGGAGTGCCCTACATCTGCTGAACTGTAATGGGACACAGACGTCTGGAAGTGCACCATTGCTAACATCATCATCATCATCATCATCATCATCATCATCATCATAGTCCCCTGAAGGCACAGTGGGAGTCATGCTTTGTACGCAGTGATTGGTGTGTTGAGTGTTCTCCGGCCAAGGTTGATAGCCTGGAGGAGAAAGTGCTTGCATCATACAGTTACGCCCAAATGTTAGGCCACGTCCTTTAGTGTTTTAGCATCTCTGTTTCTCAATCAGTAAGACTGGCTTCACAGCAGCCTGTGATTCTTCAGCTTCTTTCCTCTTCTATGAAAGCAGAACTCTCTCTCTTTCTGCCTTTACTTCTCTCTTTGCCTGCTTCCCCCCCCTCTCTCTCTCTCTCTCTCTCTCTCTCTCTCTCTCTCTCTCTCTCTCTCTCTCTCTCTCTCTCTCTGTAACAGGATCAGTGTTGCAGTCGAGCTACCGTGCACTGCCAGTTGCCTCTGACTTACAGCGCTGCGGTTCAGCTTGTTGCACATGACAGGAAGCGGAGCTGCTGCTTCGGGTGCACGGGCGGCGTGTGTAATGCTCTCAATAGACTTGTAGGATTTGCGTTTGACTGCTGCTCAGTGCTCAGGTTGCCGCTTGGCCACCGAGAAGGCGGTCTTTATGTGAAAAGATGTGAACAGTGAACATAACACATAGAAATGTATCATTGGGCTTAGGAAGTTTTTATTTAGTTAAAAAAAGAAGAAGCCAAACGCAGGTTTCCTGTGGCCAACCCGAGAAAGCCGGGGTCTGGTGGAAAAATCTGCACACGACACGTACTTGTAACCAGCTTATTTCGCAGGCCAAATTATTGGTTAGAGAACACTGAAAGGGAGAACTTTCTTTCCTTTATTGGCTTGTGCACAGATACCAGGATATTCAAGGAGATGTTAACCCTTTAAACCTCACTGAACTCACACTGTATAGCCAAACAGTGTTCCAAACCACAGAACTTGATTTTTTTTAAATTGGATTGTAGCGGAGCTCCAACATTTCCAGACACACCAAACATGTCTAGGCTTAAGTCTCAGGAAATGGGATGTGAGTCTTTGCTTGGAATATTTCACAATAGTGTTAACATCATATAGCTTCATTGAGGAGCTGAAACAACATGTGATACTGTCAGACAGTGGGGCATTCACATTTTTTTTTTTTATCAACTTTAAAGCTGCTTAAAGCCTGAAAAACCTCAGACAAACTCAAAGAACTGTGTGTTCATGTACTGTAAGTCCCTGTTGCTCATAGTGAGAGGGTAATTGAGGAAGAAAGAGGTAAACTACTGTACCTGTCAAATGGTCCACTAGGCACATGAAGCTGCATATCTCAAAAACCCCTCAACCTATGTAAGAGCTTGTTACCCAGAATGACTGAATCACTGCACATATAATAAACAAGCCCAGTGATAGTCTTAGAGGGAAGGCAGTAGATTATTGAGGGGAGACCAGCAAGCAGAGGGGGAAAAAAACCCAGCAGCCAAGCTGCTGCATAACTTTATTACTGGCTTTCTCACTCTGCCCACTGGTAGTGGTACAGTAGGAAAACAAAGCTCTGTATCTCAGCTGCACAGCTCTTAAATGGAAATATGACAAGGGGAAAAATGTATCAGTCATACTCCCCTAGCTGTAGGGCATTGTCAGGGCTTTTAAGAGTCCTTCTCCTGACTGTGCTTGTTCATATCCGCTGCCATTGCATCTACGGTATATGCCTCCAGCACGGTTTCCCCCAGAAAAGTTGTTTAGCCCAGTGACAAGTGTCTTTTTTTTTTCCCGACGAAGGGCCCGAGCCTGGGCCAGTCACAGACTGATGGCAGCGTTATTCTAGAGCCCAAAAGATTCCGTGATAAACAAAATAGCGAAATTGAGAATTTATAAAAGCTAGAAGACAGATTCCACAGGGCACTACATTAGGTCAACGCAGGTATACGCAGTATACCCACTAAGAAAGCTCCAGGATTTCCATATACCCACTTAAAAATGCACAATGACACGCAACAACATACTTTCCATTACATTTTTGATATATTTTGAATTGTCATCTGTGTTCTTTTTCTTCGCATAGGCTAAATAAAGGGATTCCCACCGTAAAATGGTGCATTAAAGCGGATCCAAATGCAGAAACTGAAGAAGGAGGACACCCAGACCCCCCACTATGACATGCCCCCCCCCTTCCCCAAAGGCAGATTCTGGCCCATATATATATATATATATATAGAGAGAGAGAGAGAGAGAGAGAGAGAGAGAGAGAGAGAGAGAGAGAGAGAGAGAGAGAGAGAGAGAGAGAGAGAGAGAGCTGGGCAATATATCGATATATCGATATCGTGATATGATATGATATATACTATATATATATAGGCCAATATATACAGTACAGCATACCCACTACAATACATTAGACTACACCACTGGGTCAGTGCTAAAAGCTAACTGGAGATTTGAAAATATGACTTCTTCTAAGTTTTCAACCGAGCCTGCTCACTGTAACTGTAGTTTAAAAAAAACGTTTAAAAAGAAAATGCATTAAGAAATGATTCCCAGTGGCTTAGGCCTGGTGTGGGGCCACCAGGCATGGGGGGAAACCCGGCCTCCAGCCTCTGGGGCAGTGGCTCAGCAATGTGGCACAGAAGCTGATCAAATCCATACAGTCTGATTCCCTCTGCGTGAGTCCAACCGGGCTTGGTGTCGCTCAGCCGAGGCTTTTTTGCCTAAGCTATTCATCACCATCTACAGCGCTTAGCTTGAGCTTAAAGTAGCACTTTCTGGGAATGAATTCAGAATCTTTCCAAGTGGTTTAGGTTTGTACGTGTGATCACATCTTGACCTAGTTGTCAAAAGGCTAGGTTTTAGATTGTAGGCCTCTTTAAGGCATAATGCAGAAGCCGATTTCATATCATCCACTTCTCCGTGAAACTCAAAACAGGAAGTTATGATTTTGAGCGAGAAGCACTGTCATGTGGCATGTGACATTTATCTTGTGTTTGGTTTCATTATGACATATGCCTCTGTCAAGCGCGTGCACTTTATTTGACAGCACATAAATACCAAGTCAAGTAACATCATTTGTCCATTTCACTGCTGCCTTGTCTCACCTTTGTTACCCCGTTTGTCTTTGTCTAGCTATTCGTGGTCAAGTTGCTTCCCTTTCGTCTTCTTTTGCCTTTTTTTTTTTTTTTTTCCATCCACCCACAACTCTCTGAGCAGCTGTTTCCCTGCACCGTGACAGTCCTGGTATGGGTGGTAAAAAAGTTCCGGGGGTGAGCACGTGATGTGGAGCTTGCCAGAGCCACAGTAAATCCAAAATGTTGAGAACATCAGTTTAACAAGAAACGGTTTGTTTATTTGAATGTACATTTGTGTTCTGTCCATTTCCCCCCTCTCAGGAGCAGCCAAAGATTATTGAGCCGCTGGACTATGAAGCTGTGGTGTTTCAGAGAAAGGCCCAGATCCACAGCGACCCCCACCGAGACCTGCTGCTCTGCCCCGTCGACGATGTCTCGGTGAGTCCCCCTCATTCTTCTCCCGCTGTGTTTCCTGGTACTGGCTCTCAGCCAGGGCCTCTTCCTCACCCAGGATGAAAATCACAGCGTATATACTGTACCTTACACTGTGCTGCGATCTCCACAGTGAACTGTCTTGTAAAACTGTCCGAGTCCAAGGCAAATGGGAGCAAAGAGCTGTAAAATATCACTTTTCCCATTACACCAGGCTCAGTTATTTACAGGTCAAGTCCAACCAGGTTCCTCGGTTTTTATTGCCATGATTTCAAACACATGTGGTTTTGTTTAGAGGCACGTCTCGCTGCGTGTCTAGTTTTCTTTTCCTGGTTGACACTCATCTGTATCTTTGTATCCGTGCCTTCTGTTTTCCCTCATTCACTTTCTCTTTGCCTGTTGTTTGTGACTTCCTTCCTGCTGTGGTGCAATTTGATGGGAAGATAAAGAACTTTGTTTGTTTTTGCTCTATAATAATAATACATTTTACTGTCATTGAATTGTATTTCACTTCCATTCTTCCTTTCTGTGTGCCTGTGTGTGCGTGTGTGTGTGTGCTTGCGTGTGTGTGTGCGTGTGTGTGTGTATGCGTGCGTGTGCGCATGCATGCAGGAATCCCAGATCTCCCGGCAGAGGAGGACTGTCGTTCCTTCGGTGCCTCAGAACGCTGAGCAGGAAGCCAGGAGTCTGTTTGCCAAAGAGGTACTATAATCCAGCTGTCCCATTAGAACGACGGGGCCATACTTGGTCTCAAACTGCACAAACAAAGTGTGGAGTGAAAAAAAGTTACAGTATTCAAAGTTGTCTTTAAGTCTTCTCCGTATTATGACTTTTATTCCTTTTCAGTAATCAGAACCTGCTCAATAAAAAGCAGACATCAAACGCAATCAGTGAAACTCTGAATTCTCAACAAACGTTAAAGATGATTCCTTGATGACTTCACGCCAGCCTTTGTGGCGTTCAGCCTAAAGTGGTCACTTGAAGCTCATAAAGGAACACAGAATGCACAGGCCAGTAGTAAACACATGCGTCGCTGATGACATATTTGTATTAGCAATGAAAAACAGACTCTTGTGGCGTGATGTGGATATATACTCTGCTGCTCTGCCCAGCTCTACATCTGTGTTCCTCAGCCAGCTCTCGTGACTAGGATACAGCATGGAAACAACAGTCCTAGGGATTGTTAAAACAGATCCAGGCTTACTCAGCATCTATCGAACAAAGATCCTTTTAGCTGACTTAATTGAGAATTTCACACTTAAAGAAAAAAAAAAAAAAAGGTAATGTGCACAATAGAAATCATCTTGAGAAATCACGGCAGAGGTACAGAGTCAGTCTGCTACTTTGCATACTTATTTTGAGTTTACAATGGTCACGGAGCTGGAATTTTCTTCGTCCTCCCAGAGTCACAGTCGGAGAAAAGAACGGCATGCTCGGTTAGGTGACTTTGCTGCGATGGCATGCTTGTTATATTTCTGCTGCCCCTAATCCAGCTCTCTGTGTTGATGTGTTTGGCAGTGCATCAAGATGTACAACACCGACTGGCATGTAATCAACTACAAATATGAGGCTTACTCTGGTGATTTCCGCATGTTGCCAAGGTAAGAAAGATGTGTGTGTGTGTGTGTGTGTGGGGGGGGGGGGGACTTTAAGGGCTCAGAGTTTGTGCAAAACAACATCTGAGTTCTTCACTGCCAAACATGCGACATTTACAAGAGATTTACTCTGCTCACGTGGGTCTGCTGGATGGCAACATGCAACAAATCACTGTTTCTGTATATAAATGCAGCTCTCGTGCTGGAGGAAATACTACACATACATATTGAAATAACTGCAGAGTTCCGCCAGATTTTCATCTACAATGCAACAGGTGCAGCCCAGATGTTTTGGTGATAAAGCTTCCTAAGGAAAGTATTGTTATTACTGCAACCTGTAGTTGAACCATAAATTGGAGTGAAAAGCCCTCTTAGCACGGGACTAGTATTACCTGGGGACCTCTAGCAATTTGTAATAATTACAGAGGTCGTCTGTGATCTTAATCCTGTGCGAATCTGCCATGTCTGTAATTTGTCAATTAGAAATTCCACAGCAAATTACCGAACATATTTCCACAAACACAGAGGGTGTGTGATAATATCAGTCCCTTGCAGATTGGCATCTCTGTGATTCAGGGTTGTATTGGCTGTGTTGGCAATTATAAATGAAAGTTTGGACATCATACCCGTGGGATAATGTCAGTAAAAAATACGTAATAAAAATACAGACTTCACTTATCCCGTGCGAATGCGTGGCACGAAATTCATAAATGAAGTCATTTCTAAATCACATGAGGTCCTCTGGTAATAGAGACATATGCATACACATTTTCCATAAAAAAACATATAATGCAATAACAGACAAGGTGGCACAAAAATGACTGACCAATAACAAAGGAGACAATGCAAGCAACGACTTTTGTTGCATGCTTTACCTCACCACAGTGGCAGTACAGTAGGGAGGGGGCTGATTTATTGAAGACTGCTGACCCTCACTCGCTGTCTTTTTTTTTTTTTTTTTTAAAGTAAAGGCCTGAAGACAGACAAGCTGCCAGCTCACGTGTTTGAGATCGATGAGGACACCAAAGACGAGGTGAGTAGAGGGGCCTGAGCGCCAGTTAGATCACACACACTGATCACTGCAGCGAGGGTGAGTGTTCTGCTATTGACTCACTGGGCCCTTTATGGACAGATTGCACCATACGCACAGCTTTTAGTGATGTGCAATAAACCATGCTCGGAAATTAAAATGATCCCTTTAATCTTTTTAAATCGTAGAGATAAGACACGAATTTGGCTCGTTCCACATGCCTGCATGTGCTGAAAATATGAGCAAACAGAGCAGCCATGCTCAACATGGACATGCATTGAGATGGAAATTGTGCTGGAAGATTCCCTGTGACTTATGGTCTGTCAGTACTTTAGTCCTGTCCACCCTGCAGTGTGACCCCTCAGAGACTGAGAGCGGGGCAGTGAAACCAGTAGCCTTATATATGTCCTATAAATAGCCCTCATCGATCCTCCTCCCCCTACCCTCGGGCCGGATGCAGATAAACTTAGACAGAGAGCGGCTTTAATTGAAGGAAAAGAAATGCTGCTGCTGCCAGGACGGAGAGGGCAAGGAGGAGATGGCTCTATTACGTCTTTATGTCTCTGCTCGATCATTTCTGGCTGTGACGGCTGGTCTTTGCAGGCTAGTAGCAAGAATATATATATATATATATATATATATATATATATATATATATATATATCTCTTTGGGCCTTCATTTGATAGGACAGCTTAAGACATGAAAGGGGAGAGAGAGGGGGAACGACATGCAGCAAAGGGCCGCAGGTCGAAACCGAATCTGCGGCCGCTGCGTCAAGGACTGAGCCTCTGTAAATGGGCGCGCGCTCAACCAGTTGAGCTACCCAGGCGCCCTAACAAGAATATTTAAGAACAAAGAGAGAAAACACACATGCACATATTACACTTATGATAGGGCTGCTCGATTATGGAAAAAAAAAAATCATAATCACGACTATTTTGGTCATTATTGAATAGGTAGGATATGTGATCACACTAAGTTGTTGGTATGAGGCAGGGTGTGGCGAGGTGTGTATGCATGGTGGTCGGCCGCTCAGTTGCTGCACGTCTGAGGGAAGTATGGACTTGAGCAAGCTGTGGGAGAAGGGGGGGGTGATGCCACTTGAGTGTGATTAGGCTCATTTCAAGTGTGTACACGCACACATACACACCTCAATCCTTTTCGCTCACTGTCATGATGTGTATGTCACTACCAGTTAATTGTGCAGTCAGTGCATTCCTCCCAAGTGGCTGGATGCATCACTCCAGAGAGAGAGAGTGTGTGTGTGTTTGTATATGCGTATTAGAGAGAGACCATGATGAATGTTTGTGTATTCTGCGTTGCTGATGAACAGTCCCAGGATAGTTATGAGTATGAGATGGAAAGGCTGCACTGACAGGACCGAGGCGGAGTTATGATAAAAGCTTTATGGGAAACAAACAAAATCCTCATGATGAATTGATTTGGCTTGACAGCGTGTGATTAGAATGTCCTCCCGCAACTGTGTTCAGTGAACATTTCTCGCAACCAGGTATTTGTCAGAAACAAGGGAATAATGTCTTCTGCAGGTTTGACACTAAATATTCAAAAAACATGAAGCTGTCGAGACTGTATACGGTCTACAAGCACAGGGACTACTGTGACCATTAACCTGAATTAACCTGCAGGATAAAGTGTGTCCTGATTGATTTCCAGCGTTTGTGTTTGTGTCTGCCCAGGACTCGGCGTCACTGTGCTCCCAGAGGGGAGGCATCATGAAGCAGGGCTGGCTTCAGAAAGCCAACATCAACAGCAGCCTGTCTGTCTCCATGAGGGTGAGTCACCACCAGACGTCCTGTCTGTTATTCATAAAGCATAACAGCAACAAATGAAATAGCAACAATAACAACAACAGCAAAACGTAGGGTTCACCACAGAACTGGGGAGACATGGCAACTCTTTGTTCTACGTAATCGTTGTGTCTTAGAGACCATCTACCAAAGCCACACGGCGGCTCAGTGGTTAGCACTGCTGCCTCGCAGAAAGTAGGCACTGCTGAGTACTGGGTTTGATGCCCGGTCGTGTTCGGTTGGTGTGGGCTTACTCCCCCCCCCCACCATAAAGACATGTGCTCTAGGTAACTCCTGCCATTGGCCATGCTGAAGGTATTGGCATTACAACTGGAGTTGTATGGCTGCCCGCTGCTCCTAAATAAGTAAGGATGGGTTAAATGCAAAGGATACCTTCCTCGTAAATTAAAAAATGTACTTGGCAAATAAAGACTATTATATTATTATATCCCTTATTATATCAGCTGTATATTATAATCACTAATTGTTACGTCATTGTTTACAGCTACACTAACATCAGCATTTACATCTGTTAAGTATAATGACAGAAATCTACTACAGTACTTAATAATGACAATATTGTTAATAAAGTTGAATAAAAACAAAACATAAAACACAGTGAAAAAGCAGTTTTCTAAATATGAAAACAAGGGAAGAGGAATTACCAACATATTTAATAGCTTAGTATCTGCGGCATCTTCCCTTCAATCAGGAATTTAAATCATGTCAGCAGAGCAACTGAAATGTAGGCGTAAAACTGAAAAAAGCCACATTTTATACTGCATGTCTCTGTCCTAAGTCGTTTAGAATCTGTTAGATATTTCTCTAACTTGCTCTCCGTTGCTGTGACACTGCAGGTGTTCAAAAGGAGGTACTTTTACTTGTCTCAGCTCCCCGACGGCTCCTACATCCTCAACTCCTACAAGGATGAGAAGAACTGCAAGGACACCAAAGGATCCATCTACCTGGACTCCTGCATAGACGTTGTTCAGGTATACAGGGCTGGGGAAAAAAAAAAAATCAAAGAAACATCAAATGCACAGTCGAGAATATTGCAAAAAAGTTGCAGCAAAAAAGCTTGACCAACTCTTAAGCTTTCAATATACCCTGATGCATGTTTAATCGAACTCCTGGATAGATGTACTGCATTCCATTGACTTGGGCAGAAAAGTCCTGTTCTAACGGATTATGAGGGGCTGCTGCGGGTTGGCTTCATTAGACAGGCTAGTAGCTCATTCAGGTCTGCACTGACCGGAGAGGCTGCCAGGAAGCTTTCAGTTTGATGAACACATTCAGAAGATGAATTGGAAGAATGCGGAGACTCATTCTGGCTTGTGGGTTTAATGTGGAAGCTTGTGGAGTGCGGTGTGTTTGACATGTAAAGCATGTTTTGCACACGAAAGGCCGCAGCGTTTATGTAACTTCCACGTAACAATGACTCAATGTAAGGGACAAACAACAGTCTTTAGTGAGGACCTTGTCTGTTGCAGCACTCTGCGAGCATAAAGCTTATTTTAGGGATACTTGTCACAAAATGTTTTGGTCAGAAACCTACATACATTGGCTAGATGATATTAACCTCCGTGGAAAATCGGGTTGTGCTGCCCCAAACTATAGCACTCCAATGATTATCAGAACATAGGAGTAGAGTAGTGTAAAACTATACAAGTATATACAATAATTCTCTCTCTCCCCCGTAGAGCCCTAAGATGCGCCGCAATGGCTTCGAGCTGAAGATGCAAGACCGCTACAGCCACTTCCTGGCTGCGGACAGCGAAGCAGAGATGGAGGAGTGGGTGGTCACACTGAAACAGGCTCTGCAGAGCACCACTGAGGCCAGCCAGGACAGGAGGAATGGTGCAGAGACACTGGACTGTGCCCTGGGTGAGTTGTACCGTAACTACATCTGCAACCTAACAAACTTGGGATAAACAAATGTCCGAATCATCTTTCAGTCAACCTATTATTTAAAGTCTTATAGAAAAGCTGCTGTACAGTCATGGTCCATTTAGCTATGATAACAAAAATAGCATGTTTGAACATACCCTCTGAGCCTGTTTTAGTGGTAGCTATGGTTAATATAATCCATTTCCCTGGCAGTGGAGGGAGTCCAAAATAGGCAATAAATAGGCTTAATAATATACCTACAGTTGCTGCCAGTAGAGAGATAGAAGCTTCCACATCAGCTGTAAATTCTTGTAAGGATTCTGTTCTCAGTTATATTTGTTTTTTTTCCGCTATTTAGTTTCACATCCCAATTCTCTCAAATGTGTTTCTTTAGGGGACAGTTATGGGGAATTGTTGAACACGTTGCTTGTCCTGAGCTGTGGAAGAATGCCAACAGTTTTATGCAGTTTACATATGTCTTGCCAGCATCTGTGGGCCCTTTTTTTCCCCCTATATAATAATATACTCTCTGCAGAATGTTCTAGTGAAATCCAATAGGCCTAGCTTGGTCAGAGATGCTGATGAGGGACTGAGAGGCCGCCCAGGAAGATGGAGGGGCACTAGGGGTTCACAGAGTCCATCGTGAGTCTGTCACCTGGGAGTCAGCAGAGTAGCAAATAGCCTCTTTTTGATTTGGCCAGTAGACTATTAAGATATTAGTTTGTCTAACTGGGAAACACAACGTACACACAGCCACATAGGAAGCCATTAGGATAACTTTGAGGGAGCAGAGCTCTGTTGGACCTGATTTGCAATAGCACGATATGTTGTGTGACTCGGTCTCTGTGCATTCTGATGACCTTTATTAATAAATGATCACTGCCCTGTTCAATCAGATGACGACACTGCCAGCCAAGGTAAAGGGGAGAGCCTGCTGGAGAGCCAGGGGAGGAGCTTACAGCCGGAACTTATGAAGGTATGAAGCATGGATGGATGGTTGATTAATTAATTCTGACGCTAGTGAGATATAGATACCCTGAGGTTTCTGCCTGTTTAAAAGAAGGTTTTCCTCGATACAGTTGCACCAAATGCTTGCTCTTGGGGGGAATTTGTAAATTATAGTGTGGTCTAGACCTACTCTATCTGTAAAGTGTCCTGAGATAACTTCTGTTCTGATTTGACACTATAAATAAAATTGATTTGAATACACAGAAACATTTAAGATTTCACATTTTAAATGTATCACTTTCTTTGTCTTTGACACAGTAGTTGTCTAAATCCCTTATTGGCAGGTTTATTAATGTAATTATTATAATAGAAAAAAAAGAGAAAAAAAAAATCTCCTTTAATGACAGCTAGAGAAGACAGAAATTAGTCTGAGCTTTTGTACCAGACCACATTATTAATCTCTTGTTCATGTCTGCATGATAGAAGAGCAGCTCTTTTGTTGTCTTTTGTTGCTCTTTTGTGTGTTGCTTGAGTCCGTTTTCTGAGCCCGAGAACAGCAGTGTTTATTCTACAGAGGCCGTGCTCTTTTAATAGGTCTATAAACCCAGAGCTACACACAGACAACAAAGCCCTCTGCGCTCTGTGCGGCTGTTTCACTGCTGTTTGCTCTGGGCCACTCCAGCACAGCTTTTCCCTCTCCACGCACACTTGAGTTTTTCTGCAGGCTGATCACAGTGAGTGAAAAAAAGGGGAGATGGATTAGGGCTCTAACTGTGACCTAAGGGTTTGATATGTTTGTCTCTATTAGATGCCCTCCTTCTTCTTTTGTCTGGATCTGTTGACTGCTTGTCTTCTTTTCTGTCTTACTCGAACTCAGTCTGCTGTGTTGGGCCCATTATTGTGTGAGGCACTACTTTTATTTTGAAACCAGTTTCTGTCGTACTCTATCTCTAAAATGAGCCAACTTTTCACTGTCTTACATCCACACATGTATATATATATATTTCTTGTTTTTTTTTTTTCAAAGGATGAGAATAACAAAAAATCCCAAATAATAATAATAAGAAGAAACTACATGACACTTTATTTTTAAAATAGAGTTTATAGTGTGTTATATAAGCATCAGCAAACATCAGCCTAATAACATTTTTAAAACTAAAATACATCATACAATACAATTGGAAGAATACAGGGTAACAGAGTGATTCCAAATAAACAATAATAATACATTTTGTGTGTGTGTGTGTGTGTGTGTGTGTGTGTGTGTGTGTGTGTGTGTGTGTGTGTGTGTGTGTGTGTGTGTGTGTGTGTGTGTGTGTGTGTGTGTGTGTGTGTGTGTGTGTAGTTTGCCAGGGAGACCGACCAGCTCAATAAGATCAACAGGAATGAAGGCAGACAAAAGCTTTTCTCTCTGGATCCTGAGACACAGGTATACACCATGCTTCTTTCACCACTTGGTTATCCTATCATTTATTTATTCCACTATTGATTCAGACTGTTTGATCTCTCTTTCCCTTTCCACAATGTCCACTGTTTCCTTCTCCTTCGTCCTCTCCCTTCTCTCACTGCTTGCATTCTCTCTCATCCTCTCTCCTCTCCACTGGATCAATCTTTCTCTCCCTTCTTCCTTCTTGCCTTCTCTCCTCCTCTCCTCCTCTCCTGTCCATTATCCAGAGGCTGGACTTCTCCGGCATCGAGCCAGATGTGAAGCCATTTGAGGAGCGTTACGGCCGTCGTATCGTGGTCAGCTGCCACGACCTGACCTTCAGTCTCCAGGGCTGCGTCAGCGAGAAGGGCGACGGCGTCCTCACCAATGTACGTCATCACCTTACTTCCACAGGAAAAGATTAGTTTTTTTATTCCGTTTATATGACTCTACTAATATCTCTACTACTTCCTCTGCTTTGCCATGTACTATTACTAATGATAAACTTCAACCTAAACTGGATGACCATATCACCTTATGTTCATAGAACAAATAAAAACAAGATTTAAAAAAAAAAATAGGGCGGCACGGTGCAGTGGTTAGTACTGGGTTCTGGGTTTGACTCTCCAAAAGGATAAGTGGGTATAGCTAGGGGATGGATCGACCTATAAGACCTTAACTGTGCTTCAGAAGTGATCACAAAAATAAAAATATAATACCATAAGGAATTGTGAAAATACCTCTCTAGTGACTTAGTCTGAATGCATTTTATCATCTAATCACAACACACAGTCCACCATTTAACACCACACAACTTCCACCATCCCTCTGCAGTGCTGCCCCAGATAGTACACCTTCATAATTCATGTTGGCCTGTCTGGAAGTGGAAGTAACCAGGCCAGAAGACTAACACAACCAGATATGGTTGTAATACCTTCTTTTCAAGCTATTCCACAAACTGATGCTTTGCTAAATACTTATTTTATTTCATCTAAGCGAGAATCTAGAACCTGAGCTTCAAACGCCTCCAAATAAACAAAGACTTATGCAAGAAGTCAGTCTGATGAATGGTGGAAACCTCTTCAATGTGTTCTACGTGAAGAGCTCCTGGCAGCATGAGACAGCAGTTTATAGTGTGTGTGTGTGTGAGCAGCGCCTGTGTCAGACTGGATTGCTGTAGTCATAAAACATTGAGTTGGTTCTCCTCCTCCTGCTTGCTGATGCATTAGTAGAGGCTGGTTGGGGAATTGAATTGAGTTGACTCATATTTGTGGTTTGCCAGCAGCGCGCGCTCTCTTTCCCTCCCCCTTCTTCTTTCCAACCTTTCCCTCCATTCCTTCTGACAGGTTTAATGGTTATGGTGGAGTTAGGCTTGTCCATCATGCAGGAACCATCCATCCTGGCATAAGTGCACCGTCATTCAGAAATGTGTGGGCGGCGCTACCGTAGAGCCAACATTGGCTTCCAAACTAGGGATTAACTTAAAGGAGTCCGATATACAGATAATATGTTTATATAATATTTAACCTTATCAATTTTCTGTCTGACTAAAAACTGAAAAATCTAGCAATTTAACTGTAGCAGATTGAATAGCACGATAGATTCAAACTAATAATTTGTGGTGTCATATTGGAGGTGGAAAACACAAAGTTGTGTCTATTGTTTTGGTTTTCCGTCACATATTACATACACATTTGTGCATGTAATAAACCCAATGCTAAAACAAGGTAGTGCGTCCAAACAATAGGTGCCTTTCAAACTGCCTTTGTTGTGCTTAGACCTTATAGAGTTAACATGATCATTCTCAATACCCCAGCAAATATGCAACGAGCATGTAACCTTAGGGTCATCCCATGTTTAGTCCTAAAATAAGTAGGGTGAATTCTTAATGGTGGGATCAAGCTGAATGAAGCTAGCGTGAAATGTGCATTAAATGCATCCAGGTATATTATAAACCCTGGCTGATGCATTCAAGTGTTAAAGCCCTTAACCGTCTCTCTGCTGAACCCTAGGTGGAACCATTCTTCATCAGCCTCGCTCTCTTTGACGTCTCCAAGAGCTGTAAGATCTCGGCCGACTTCCACGTCGATCTCAACCCGCCCTGCGTCAGGGAGATGCTGACTCACGCCTCGGGCCAGCTCTCTCCTTCCTCGGACTCAGAGGGTGGAGGAGGAGGAGTCAGGGAGGGAGGTGGGGTGATGGTGAACGGAGACTCGAAGGTGAAAGGGAACGGCCTGCCGGTTCTTCAGAGGGTGTCGGATGCTCTGCTGCGTTTCCCTACACAGGTAGAGACATTCGGTAGCTATTTGATTGAGGAAATGACTTACAATGACTCACTATGATAGAGAGCAGCCAGTCATAAGTGGGAGTGGAACCTGAAATAGTGTCGGATTGTTCCCACAGATCAAGGTTTGAATTAACACAATGTTCCATGCTTTTTATAAAATATATGTCAACATCTCAGAACCCATTGCAATGTATATCTATTATCAGACTGGCCCTCGCGGCCTCAAAACACTACTGGCCCACCGGGAAAAGTCCAGACTCTCCCGATTGCCACTCCGCTAATGGGTTGGGTTTAGGCATTTGACCTCGAGTGATTAAGGTTAGGATAGCTGATTGGTCAGGGGATAGGACCTGTACAAATGGGGTTACGTTACCTTATGGGAGGTGATCCACAAAAGCCTATATGGTCGGAACAGTGGGATGTTGGAGCAGAGGGTTTATTTTTTACGAAACAAAGGGAGGTCGGACTAGTGGGCTGTAGGACCAAAGGGAATTTTTCGGAGAAATGACATGGCACCGTAATAGTGTGGATGTAGCCTGTGGCTTGTTTGAGGATTTAAAACGGAACCATCACCATCATCTGTAGAATACTATTCACACCCTACATTTTCCAAGCCCCGACAGGTTGTGGTTGGAGGCTGGCTGTCTTCAGTCCCGCCTTGCTTTGGCCATGTCCTTCCGTACCTCAGTGAGGTGAAAACACCGCTCAGCATTCCCACTCTGACGGCAGCTGGCCTGGGTGGGACCAGGGATTCGTGACCAGTTAATTGATTCCCTGTTCTCCTCTTACGTCAGAGGACTGATGTGTGATGAGTGGTGATGGAGCTCTTTATCCAAATACATGATGATAGTGTTCTTCATATTGGATTTTTCCCTCTGGCGTGCGCTGTGCTTTCAATTTTCAGTCGTGTTTCCAGATGGTGAGTTTGTCCTCAGACAATGCTTGGTCCATATCCAGCCTGTAAAAACGTTGAAAGACCTCAGTTCAGCTCATTCAGCTAACATTTGCAAGCGATTTCAGAATCCCTTAGGTCAGCGCAGTGCTCGGCGGTGTGAGCTTAATGTCTTGTCTCTTTGTCTTTGCTGTATTTCTAGTCAAGAGTTTATTTAATGCCCATGTGTGAGCGTTAACTCTTGGCTCGGGCAAACTTTTGCAGGTGCTGTGAGATCAGCACACACACCTAACCTCTTGGCCCGTTAATGTGATTAAGTGAATCAGCAAGACTTGTGCCTGTTGTGAATTAGGTCATAAAACATACTCGTTTACTCACTTTCCATTTCCGCGGTAAGAGACGTGACTGGGCCATCACAGCGACAATTTGAAACAACTTTGCAAGGTGAGAAGATGAATAGGGGAGAGTCAAACATCTACTCAGAAACAGCAGAAACAGAATTTATAACAGAGAATGTAATAGAGAATATAAGAGAGCAACCAACCAATAGCAGGCCAGACACAGTTTGAAAGCTGCAGGCATACAATAAAACAGCCGTTCCAAGTCTAATTCATGTTCCATTCTGCCAACCGACATCTGTGAAACACACACACACACACACACACACACACACACACACACACACACATACAAACAGAGACGGCCGTACCTCTGTGATTAGTGTGCTGTTATAGTTCGGCAGACCACAGTTTAATTTAGGTGCATTGGGTGTGGCCCAAGGACAGGGCTTCCACTTCTTATATCTCTCCTCTGCATCAGCAGCTCTCCGGAGGCCATGGCTTCTGTTCCGCTTCATTACATAATTCACAGATCTAAGTGCGAGTGTTACGGAGTTCGTCCCAGCTACAAAAACCAGCAAGTTGGTGTATGTTTGCAAAAAAAAAAAAAAAAAAAAAAAAGGGAGCTGTGACACGATGTATGATGTCAAAAATAATGAATTTAGGAGCTTTTTTTTTCTCCCAGGTTGTGCAAAAAGTATGGCAACAAATCATAATGTCAAAGGTTGAAACCAAAAGCAGCAGTGTGTGGTCGTGTTTAAGCTATGGAGGTCTGTGAATGAGGGCAGATAGGCGAGGATGGACGGGGTTCTGGCTTGGAGTGTAACCAGGGAGGGTGTCTGTCTGACTGGCACCGTGCCCTTCTCCTCTAAGATGTGTATTATTAATGGACAGTTTGGGATGTCTACATCGGTCTCGATTTGAAGCTGCATTAGTTGCTACCGCTCCCTCGGTAGTGTCGCTCAGTTTCATTACTTGCTGAACTTACTTTAATGATTTCTGAAATGACTTCCTGCTGCTTCTCTCTAGAGGAACCTCCGTGGTTATATATACTTATCGTACTAATAACATGAGCTCATACAGCAGCATGGTTTTGTCCGAATGTAATTTCTGTCCACTCGAGATTGTTTATGTGAACTGACACTACACGCTTAAATACTGCCCCATCTCACCAGACCAAAAATAGATGTGAGCCCCATGTGGTTTTCCTGTATAACTGCCACTTCCTCTGCACTTACCCTGTAGAGACTGAACAGACATTTCAACTTTGTATTACTGATGACGATTGCTTGTTTATTTGAGTACCCAGCAGTTTGAATGAAGTGTTTTTTTAAAATGAGGGCTGTCGGGAAAGACATTAATAATCCGCTTCCTTGTTCATTTCTCCCTCTCTCCTCCAGGGTATCTTTTCAGTGACCAACCCTCACGCAGATATCTTCCTGGTGGCCCGTGTAGAGAAGGTGTTACAGAACGGCATCACACACAGCGCCGAGCCGTACATCAAGACCTCTGACGCCAACAAGGTCCGCCGCGCCGCCATGCTTTTCACCTCATTTAAAGACATACACATGACCAAAGCGCCAGCGAGCTTTCCCAGTTTCCCACTCCGTCATTGCCTTTTTCTCTCCACATGTCTCCGCAGACTGCTCAGAAGGTGCTGAAAGCTGCCAAGCAGACATGCCAACGCTTGGGCCAGTATAGGATGCCGTTCGCCTGGGCTGCCAAGTGAGACAGGAATAAATCAATAAGTCAAAAATATTACCCAGTGATGAATCTGTTTGGATTCATCTTTGGAATAAGAATGCATAAAATATCTCACCATAATAAGATAATGCATTGGATTTTACAACCTTGAAGTCTGTTCATTTACTATGTATGGCAGATGCGCTATAGCCATGTGGAAAATGTGTTTTTAGGCAGGTGTTCAAAGACGCTCAGGGCAGCCTGGACATGGATGGGAAGTTTTCTCCTCTCTACCGCCAGGACAGCAGCAAAGTCTCCACTGATGACATCATCAAGCTGCTGGCCGACATCAGGAAGTGAGTCATACCCACGCTTCTGCGGTAGAGCCGAAATCGGATCTGCTAGAATGGTCGACGTAGTTAGGTTTAGGCATGGGGAGTGAGGATTGGTTAGGGTTAGGGTAAGAATACCAGGGTAAGCCAATCAGAGGCAGAATGAGGCAGAATGAGGCAAAACAAGGCGGGCCACGAGGCACGTCCTGTGACGTCGACACGTCTAGCGGATCTGATCTAGCATCTAACCTGTTCTGCTATTTTAGCCAGTGCTTAGGTACTGGAGCTTTAAAACACTCACCTTGCACGCCTTTTTTAAGTCTATATTTTAAATAGTATTGCATAGGAGACTGTGTGCTGTGCATTAGAATACAAATTTGAAAGGTCCTTGCATTCAGACTTGATTGCATCTTGTTCTTATTTCCAATCTCTTTTTTCCTCGTCAGACCTGAGAAGAGCAAGCTTCAGACCATCCCTGGACAGCTGAATGTCACCATCGAGTGTGTCCCACCTGACTTCTCAAGTATGTCGTAATTTCTAAACACTTCCCTTATCCTTACCATTATCGTTACAGCAAACGGCTTTGTGAGGCTGTTGTAGTTAGCTGCTGATGATCTTATCTAGTCTGCGGTATGTCATAACCAAAAGTAGAATGAGCTTCAGTTTCCTGATCACCAAGATTACGATCAAACAATAGGACCAAAGTGCCGAGACCAAACGGTACTATGGAGAAGTAGAAAGAAAGCCCTGCAAATCATTTTGAAGAGAGTTTACAGCTAAAGACTGTCAGTGAATGAAAGTCAGTTTTGGGGGTTCAGGGGGAAAGGAGGTGATGGAGTTTACCCACATGCAGAAAAGAGCATGATGTGATAGGATTTCAGGAAGTATAATAAAGGATAAACCATGGTATCCTGCATTAATTGCAGCAGTTGAAGAAAGTACTTAACATCATTGTAAATAAGATGTAACTCATGCTTTCTGTGGAGCCTAAAACCACGTACATTTGATTTGCACAGTCTCAGCTGTTTTTGTATTCAGTATCAGCGTGTGTGTGTGTGTGTGTGTGTGTGTGTGTTTTTGCACTGACAAGCAGTTTTGGGTTTTCGCAGTGTACTTAGCTTACAAATGCGATACAATACAACTTTATTATCAGTTTACACTGCAATTCATTCTGCCCTTTCGAGCAGCTCCACTCAAAAAAAAAATTACACATATAGTACAACAGATGAAAACACATCAACAGCAGTGACAAAGAAACACGTTTCATGATATGCTCGGATCCAAGATGTTAATTGGCGGCACACTGATTTTTAGCAACAGGATACACTGATAAAAGAGTTCTTGAGCCTGTTGTGTCTAAACGAAGGGACTCTAAATCGCCTACTAGAAGGCAAAAGTTGGTATTCATAGTTTAAAACATGCTTGGAGTCCGAAGAGATCCAAAATATACAGAATGACGTTGAGTTGACTCTTCGGGATGGCACAGAAACAGAAACACAGCAGTGGAGGTTTGGTTCCCTAACTCAGTGTTTCTCAAATCGGGGTACGTGTCCCCCTAGGGGTACTCTGGAGGACTGCAGGGGGTACAGTTACAAGGCTGTAGTTACTTCTACTGTCTTTTTTTCCCCATTTTTGTCGCTGTTTTTGAAGTTTGTCACCTTTTTTTTGAAGGTTTTGTCGTTTGTTTTGACCTATCTTTGCCTTTCTTCCTTACTTTTTTTCTACTGTCTCTTTTTTCAACGTTTTTGTCACTTTTTGGATTTTTTTTGTCATTTTTGTCGCCCTAGTGTTGCCTTCCTTCTTTCTACTGTGCTACTGTTCTACTACTGCTTTTTTGAAGTTTGTGTCTCTTTTTTCGAAGTTTTTGTTAGTATTTCTGACCTATTCTTGCCTTACTTCCTTCTTTCTACCGTCTTTTTCCAAGTTTTTTCGCCTTTTTTCATCAGCATAAATGTTTTCCAGGTACAAGGCTGTTGTTTAGTAAATATATCGCTGACATTGCTGTATTGTTCCTCTTTATTTTTTCTACCAAAAATTATTTGCGCTGGTTAGGGGGTACATGGCTTAAAAAAAACTGTTCAAAGGGGGAACATTATTGAAAAAAGCTTGAGAACCACTGCCCTAACTGGTGCGCTCTGTCCTCCCCAGATACGGTGACTTCCTCTTACGTTCCTGTCAAGCCCTTTGAGGACGGCTGCGAGCGGGTGTCAGTGGAGGTGGAGGAGTTTCTCCCCGAGGAGGCCAAGTACAACTACCCCTTCACCACCTACAAGAACCAACTCTACATCTTCCCCCTGCAGCTCAAATACGACAACCAGAAGACCTTCACCAAGGTGTGTGTGTGTGTGTGTGTGTGTGTGGCTCAGAACGATCAGAAGCTGGATAAAAAGTTAAGAGTGTTGATGGTGGGGAACGAAAGATGAAACTCTTTCAACAAGGATTGCTTTCTGTGTTGTAGATAGATAGACAGACAGACAGACAGATACTTTATTGATCCCCAAGGGGAAATTCAAGATCCCAGTAGCTTAAAGACATCACACACAACATACACATACATCATAAACCGGATGGTAAAATAACAGATCCACATGAATAATATGGACAATAAAAGAAAAAATACTAAATAAAAAATCCACATGAATGTAACTAAGGGATGTATAAGCATGAGACACTTGCAGTGACAGGGCAGGGGCTGACCCTGTGATTCAGTATGCATTTTGCTTTATTGTTGCTGCCTACATAGATTAAAATACGTATCACTGATTTGACTCTCACTGATTATTTTCTCTGATATAATGTTCCTTCCACACCAGGCTAGAAACATTGCAGTCTGCGTCCAGTTCCGAGACTCCGATGAAGAAGGTGCAACCCCTTTAAAGGTGAGTTGTACAAACTGCATCTATTGTAATATGTTAGCTACTGTATATGTTAGTGATACACACATTTCCCTTTGTGATGTCAGAGTGTATTCACAAGTCTAATCTTATCATCAGATACAGCATGACAGAGTTTTAGGCCCACTGGGGGCTAATCTGAGATTTTTGAGAATGCAGGTGATTGGCCGGTTAGCGCAGTTGGTAGAGCGGGCGCACATATGTAGTGATTTATTCCTCGATGCAGAAGGTCCAGGGTTCGAGTCTGACCTGTGATGGTTTTCCTGCATGTCTTCCCCCCTCTCTCTCCCCTTTCATATCTAATAAAGGCAAATATACCTAAAAAATTTTTTAGGCACCTTCTTATCTTATATCTTTAAATATGTCATACATTCTTATCTTACATGTTTTTGGCATGTATAATCTTTGACTATTTTTTATGCTTTTATATATTTATATTATTAAGTCCCGGCCAGGCGTAGGAAATGTAATATATATATATATATATATATATATATATATATATATATATATATATATATATACACACACACACTGTATAAATAAACTACCTTAACTTTTGCAAGGAAAACTAGAGCATCAATAATACCTGTACCACTGAATGTAAGGTTTTGTTGTAACATCATGGCTTTTTTTTCTTATCAAAATATTACAACTTTTATCTGTAATATTAAGACTTTAGTCAAAAATTATACAACATTTTCTAATATTTTTAAATATTACTTTTCTTACCAGTGGGCCCAATGCCCCATCGTAGAAACAGGGATCTGTCAAATGTCACGCTCAGGACAATATACAGGCACATAAACAGGCGAAAGGTAAAAAAGACAGATAATGCAGTCCAGATAAAGTGTAGACTGAACAAAGGGAAATAAAGCAGAAGATAGAAGAAAAAAAAAAAGAGGATGGATGGTTGGTTGGTGGAATGAAACGTAGGAGGGGCCTCGTGCAAAGATCTCAGGAACAAGTTGTGGAATGTCCTCTGTGAGATTTGATCAATAGCTGAGCCCTCAGACATGATGAACCTTTCTTTTTGTATTGCTTTTCACAAAGTGGAAGTCAGAGTCCAGCTGAGGGGCCAGAAAAGGAGAAAGGAAACGCTTACAGAAGCTGGTTATTATAGCTGGCAGGAGAAGATAATGAATGGTCACTCTTTTTCTCTCTTCTCTTCCTCGCTATTTCTCTCTGGCCACACATGTCAAATATTTGTGGGTGGAAACAGTCATCAAAGCAGCGTGGATTGTTTTTCTTTTCACTTTTCCAGGAGGCAGGGAGGAAAACAGAAATTCTTTGACTTCAAACCGCCAAAACATTTGCACTTGATGCCCTTGATTAAGACAGTCCAGACAGGCAGATCAGCATTGCAGTCATGCGTGTTATACCTCAGCTACTGTACAGTCTGCTCTCAAACATTGCTTCAAGTACAGCGAGGCAGAAAGTTATAAACACAACAATGAGCAAGAGCCAGCAGCACACCTCTCTGAAGATTTTAATCAGAGGCAGCGGAAGCTCGAGGAGGCTCTGGGTGTTTTTTTCACAAATCTGACTGAGAGGTAAATTCTTTTGAAGCTTTTGGGGAACAAAGAATGAAGTAGATGGGATTTCGCAGAGGCCGTGAATTGAAAATACCTTGATAATCTGCTGCCTCTAAACTGTTATCCTAGTCATAAATGAATAAATAAATGAACCAGTCAAACCTACAGCCATGATCTCTGGGGGCTTACCTGAAACGTTAGTTCTACCAGTGAAGCCAGAAGGAAATGTTTGGCTTTTGGTCCTGTGTGGTACAGTACTTGTAGGAACAGGACAGCCTCTCTGACAGATAAGATCCGAGGAGGCAGCTCCTCATGCCACACCTGGACCCTCATCCTGAGACAAGTAATCAGGACTCCCATCAGCCCCCTCAACTTTCTGCTGTTCTAAGGGCCCCCCTGAATGTGTTGCTTTCCCAATGTGGTTCGCAAATGTAAATGGTCTGTTTATATAGCGCTCTTCTAGTCTTAATGACTACTCAAAACGCTTTAACATAGTACAGGAACCGTTCGCACGCTGTGGCCGAGGCTGCTGTACATCTGCCACTTATCAGACAAACATTTAAACACGTAATTCGCAATTCGGGGTTCAGGGTCTTGCCCAAGGACACTTTGACGTGGGACTGTAGGACCAGGGATCGAACCACCGACCTTCCGATTGGTAGACGAGCGTTCTACCACCTGAGACACAGCCGCCCCAAACCATGCAAACCATGCACCACTGAGCACATCGCCTGCAGTCCTACCATACCTTGTGACTGGAACAACAGATCTTTTGGGGAAATCTGTGTAATCCCCCCTCCCTCCCTCCCTCCCCTACCCTCTCCTCTCCCTCCTCCTCCACCTCCAGCTTCTTCCCAGACTGAGCGGAGAATTTGAACTCTCTCTGAGCCTCTCCCATCCTCCAGGCTCATCTAGTCCTCCTGCAGAGGCTCCAGCTTTGTATTTTTTCTTTTTTTTCCCCCCCTGATCCAATCAAACTCCATTTTCAATAGCAGGCTCAAGAACTCTGTCCTTCCCTCTGGCCAGCACTGCTCATTATTGTTCATTAGAGATGACTAAATCTGTTAGCATCCTAATTACAGTATCAAACCAGCCACCAGAACCGGTCTGAAGTTTTTTTTTTTTTTCTTCCCTTTTGTCGCCCCTAATACCCTGACCAGGTCAAGCGTTAATTTTTTTGCTCAGGACTTCTTACTGCGGTGGCTGCTGCTCTGATACAAAACAGAGCTTTGTTATGCAATGTCCCTCCTAGAGTTTGAGGGTGCATTCATAAAAAAAAGAAAAATCCAGCATTCACAATGGCTCTAGTTGCCATTTTAAAAGAAAAATTAGTATTTATGTCATCACATATGAAGTCGAGGAGCTTTAATTGTTCTGTGTTTGTTGGTTTTCTGTCATCATCATCCAGCAGAGGAGGGAGGGCACTGTCGCTTAATTAAAATAAGGTAAACGGCGCTTTTTAAAGCCTGAAAATGTGTATAATTTTTCATGATGAGGCCCGTCTTGTCTAGTCAGAGGCCATGCTTTTGATCATTGCGGGTTCCCATCTCTGGTTACTCAGCTCTTTGTTCAATCTGTTGGTGCTTCAAAGATGCATACGACGAAGGGCTTGCGCAGTCTTTTCACCAAAATATGCTCAGTAATCTCAGATTTCTGAGCCCTTACTCACCACTGTGGCCCCAACATCAAAGGGCCAGAGTCTGATGTTCTTGCTTGCCTTTCAGTGCATCTACAGCAAGCCGGGAGACTCCCTCTTCACCAGCAGCGCCTACGCAGCCGTCCTGCACCACAATCAGAGCCCCGAGTTCTACGACGAGGTGAGCTGATTTCCTCCTCAAATATTCCATTCAATTCAAATGTACTTTATTGTTCAATTCAATGTTATTTATAGTGTCAAATCACAGACCCTGACTCTTGGCCGTCATCTGCCACTGCCGGTTGAGTTACAAAGACACTGAGACAAATATACATATATATATATATATATAGAACAATGATTTATTATAATTATAGCAGTTAGTGTGATAAACAGTGGCAATTATAGTACCACTAAATATAATAGAAGTATGACTAGAACTAATAGTATTAATAAGTCATATTTCATTCATTTCAATTCAATCCTACTTTATTTTTTCCATCTTTCCAACTTTTCTTTGACGCTGACAACTTTAGCTGCAATTACAATGACAACAATGATCAATAAAAACAAATATCAACAGCAGTTTTACGGGCATGGGACTAAAAATCAAACTTTTAACAGAAAAAGAAAAGAAGAAAGAAAGAAACTCTCAAACTATTATTCTCAAACGCATTTTTTTTCAGAGGCAAATTCCTTACCCAGCTCTGAAATAATCCCATAAATCAGTCTGAGGGTAGAGCTGTGATTCTCACACCAGACTGGTCAAACAGTCACAGACCCGTTTACACACACATGAAGCCAGGAGCTCAGCAAAAGCGCTACGGGCAGAATACTGTTAGAGAGGTAGAGCAGAGAGGGGCTTGCATACAGCCCTGATATCAAATGGATTAGGATCTTAAGAGCCACCGCATGGCACGCTCTCTGGGATTTACCTCCGCATGCTTGAGAATTTCCGCTCAAACGGGACAACAATGATCTTTATCTTTTTCCATATTTTGCTTTATCTTTTTATCCTCTAAAGCCTCTGTAAACACACTGAAAAGTCCATCCATCCATCTTCTTCCGCTTATCCGGTAACGGGTCGCGGGGGTAGCAGCTCCAGCAGGGGACCCAAAACTTCCCTTTCCCGAGCCACATTAACCAGCTCCGACTGGGGGATCCCGAGGCGTTCCCAGGCCAGGTTGGAGATATAATCCCTCCACCTAGTCCTGGGTCTTCCCCGAGGCCTCCTCCCAGATGGACGTGCCTGGAACACCTCCCTAGGGAGGCGCCCAGGGGGCATCCTTACCAGATGCCCGAACCACCTCAACTGGCTCCTTTCGACGCGAAGGAGCAGCGGCTCTACTCCGAGCTCCTCTCGGATGACTGAGCTTCTCACCCTATCTCTAAGGGAGACGCCAGCCACCCTCCTGAGGAAACCCATTTCGGCCGCTTGTACCCTGGATCTCGTTCTTTCGGTCATGACCCAGCCTTCATGACCATAGGTGAGGGTAGGAACGAAAACTGACCGGTAGATTGAGAGCTTTGCCTTCTGGCTCAGCTCGCTTTTCGTCACAACGGTGCGATAGATTGAGTGTAATACCGCACCCGCTGCGCCGATTCTCCAACCAATCTCCCGCTCCATTGTCCCCTCACTCGCGAACAATACCCCAAGGTACTTGAACTCCTTCACTTGGGGTAAAGACTCATTCCCTACCTGGAGAAGGCACTCCATCGGTTTCCTGCTGAGAACCATGGCCTCAGATTTAGAGGTGCTGATCCTCATCCCAGCCGCTTCACACTCGGCTGCGAACCGATCCAGTGAGTGCTGAAGGTCACAGGCCGACGATGCCATCAGGACCACATCATCTGCAAAAAGCAGCGATGAGATCCCCAGCTCACCAAACTGCAACCCCTCTCCACCCCGACTACGCCTCGATATCCTGTCCATAAATACTACAAACAGGATTGGTGACAAAGCGCAGCCCTGGCGGAGGCCAACTCTCACCTGAAACGAGTCCGACTTACTGCCGAGAACCCGGACACAGCTCTCGCTTTGGTCGTACAGAGATTGGATGGCCCTGAGAAGGGACCCCCTCACCCCATACTCCCGCAGCACATCCCACAGTATCTCCCGGGGGACCCGGTCATACGCCTTCTCCAGATCCACAAAGCACATGTAGACCGGTTGGGCATACTCCCAGGCTCCCTCCAGGATCCTAGCGAGAGTAAAGATCTGGTCCGTTGTTCCACGACCAGGAAGGAATCCGCATTGTTCCTCTTCAACCTGAGGTTCGACTATCGACCGAACCCTCCTTTCCAGCACCTTGGAGTAGACTTTACCGGGGAGGCTGAGAAGTGTGATACCCCTGTAATTGGCACACACCCTCTGGTCCCCCTTTTTGAAAAGGGGAACCACCACCCCGGTCTGCCACTCCTTAGGCACCGTCCCCGACCACGCAATGTTGAAGAGGCGTGTCAAACAAGACAACCCCTCCACACCCAGAGCTTTAAGCATTTCTGGACGGATCTCATCAATCCCTGGGGCTTTGCCACTGTGGAGTTGTTTAACTACCTCAGCAACTTCCACCAGGGAAATTGACGACAATCCCCCATCATCCTCCAGCTCTGCCTCTACCATAGAGGGCGTATTAGTCGGATTTAGGAGTTCCTCAAAGTGCTCCTTCCACCGCCCTATTACCTCCTCAGTTGAGGTCAACAGCGTCCCATCCTTACTGTACACAGCTTGGATGGTTCCCCGCTTCCCCCTCCTGAGGTGGCGAACGGTTTTCCAGAAGCACCTTGGTGCCGACCGAAAGTCCTTCTCCATGTCTTCTCCGAACTTCTCCCACACCCGCTGCTTTGCCTCTTTCACGGCAGAGGCTGCAGCCCTTCGGGCCCTTCGGTACCTTGCAACTGCCTCCGGAGTCCTCTGGGATAACATATCCCGGAAAGACTCCTTCTTCAGTCGGACGGCTTCCCTGACCACCGGTGTCCACCACGGTGTTCGTGGGTTACCGCCCCTTGAGGCACCTAAGACCCTAAGACCACAGCTCCCCGCCGCAGCTTCAGCAATGGAAACTTTGAACATTGTCCACTCAGGTTCAATGCCCCCAGCCTCCACAGGGATGCACGAAAAGCTCCGCCGGAGGTGTGAGTTGAAAGTCTGTCGGACAGGGGCCTCCTCCAGACGTTCCCAATTTACCCGCACTACCCGTTTGGGCTTACCAGGTCTGTCCAGAGTCTTCCCACACCCTCTGACCCAACTCACCACCAGATTGTGATCAGTTGACAGTTCTGCCCCTCTCTTCACCCGAGTGTCCAAAACATACAGCCTCAGATCAGATGAAACGATTATAAAATCGATCATTGACCTTTGGCCTAGGGTGCTCTGGTACCAAGTACACTTATGAGCATCCCTATGTT
This sequence comes from Sander lucioperca, assembly GCF_008315115.2. Taxonomy (NCBI): domain Eukaryota; kingdom Metazoa; phylum Chordata; class Actinopteri; order Perciformes; family Percidae; genus Sander; species Sander lucioperca. The sequence continues at coordinate 15,187,356 of NC_050189.1, forward strand.
CGAACATGGTGTTCGTTATAGACAATCCATGACTAGCACAGAAGTCCAACAACAAACAACCACTCTGGTTTAGATCAGGGGGGCCGTTCCTCCCAATCACGCCTCTCCATGTGTCTCCATCATTTCCCACGTGCGCGTTGAAGTCCCCCAGCAGAACTATGGAGTCCCCCACTAGAGCCCCATACAGGACTCCATTCAAGGTCTCCAAGAAGGCCGAATACTCCGAGCTCTTGTTTGGTGCATACGCACAAACAACAGTCAGAGTTTTCCCCCCCACAACCCGCAGGCGTAGGGAGGCGACCCTCTCGTCCACCGGGGTAAACTCCAACGTAGCGGCGCTCAGCCGGGGGCTTGTGAGTATCCCCACACCCGCCCGGCGCCTCACACCCTGGGCAACTCCGGAGAAGAAAAGAATCCAACCCCTATCCAGGAGTATGGTTCCAGAACCGAGACTGTGCGTAGAGGTAAGCCCCACCAGATCCAACTGGTAGCGCTCCACCTCCCGCACAAGTTCCGGCTCCTTCCCCCACAGAGAGGTGACGTTCCACGTCCCCAGAGCCAGCGTCTGCTGCCCGGGTCTGGTCCGTCGAGGCCCCTGACCTTCACTGCCACCCATGTGGCAGCGCACCCGACCCCAGCGGTTCCTCCCACAGGTGGTGGGCCCATGGGTTGGAGAGAGAGGTGCCACGTAGCTTTTTCGGGCCCGAAAAAAAAAAAAAGCTGAAAAGTGCTACATATAATTGATTATCATCCTGACATTTTAGAACATCTTTTTTTTTTTTAAGATTATGTTTTGGGCATTTTTAGGCCTTTATTGACAGGACAGCTGAATAAATGAAAGGGGAGAAAGAGGGGGAATGACATGCACCAAAGGGCCGTAGGTCGGAGTCAAACCCAGGCCCACTGCGTCAAGGAGTTAATCTCTATATATGGACACCTGCTCTATCAACTGAGCTATCCCAACCCAACATTTTAGAACATCTTATCCAGGACAAAGGCATTGTCACAATCATATGGAGGTCTCTGCTTTCCCAAGACTTAGAGAGACTATTGAACACACTAACTGAATGATTCATACTCATGTCACGAATTGGAGAGTCATGATATTCATTCATGATATTCTTCAGCAATTTGTAGATGTGAATCAGTGGAAAATCAGTTTAGTGGTTGTGTACGCGTGTGTCACTTCCTGTGAGAAAATTAGCAGGACACAGGGGAAATACATTTCCTTGCT